>NC_136993.1:25977109-26184911 GCF_032717465.1 Coenobita brevimanus
TTACTCAGGAAACTCCATGGCCTGGTATTTGTAGTGGTTAACGGCTGTCCCAGGCAAACCTCAACATAGAACGTCGAATTTCCAACTTAACTGTGAAAATAAGTGAATATGAGTAGGAGCTATGTGAATAATGAGTCATGAGTAGTGGGTGAGAAGTGCCTGGTGTCAGTCACACGTTGCTTGGCATGGCAGACTCGCGTTGTGATGTCATCTCAGCACATGGTGACGTCGGCTTCCCACACTGGTAGCTGTGGTGAGTGAATGAGTAGCGATGAGTAACTTGAGTGAAGATGAGTTGTGAGTCGTGTCTCACTCTTCGTTTGTTTGTTCCCTTTATTCTATGTGGAAGTTTTCTCTGTCCTTTTCTCTAGTGATTTACTCGTTGTGGGATGAAGACTGCCGCTACTTGTAGGTGCGTGTAGAAGATTATACAGACGACGTAGAGTTGTTAATTGTAGTTGATTGTAGATGGCTGTAGACTTTGTAGAACTGAAGCTAATCTTGTAGTCTCGGTTGCTTTTGTAGAAATTTGCTTTTAATTCGGAGACGATGTCCGCAGATTTGCTGGTTTGTCGTTAAGCTACGTGCAAGGCGTCGAGTGATCTCTTAACCTCTGCATCAGCGTAATGATCTGGGAGACGGAGGGGGCAGGAGCTGATATTGTTGGTTGTTGTCAATCTTGATATTTTGTAGGAATTTAATGTTGATTCGTAGACGAGGTTCGTATACGTTCGCTGCTACCAAATGTCATAAAGACTTTGTAGTTACTTGTAGAGAAGTATATTTTAGACTTGTGGTCGAGCGGCTTTTATATCTTGTAGTAGTCTCCCCACCAGATGTCATGTAGTGACGGGAGAGGTAAAGAATAGTATGGGACTATTTTTATTTGTCTTGGAAATATTAAACAGGTATAATAGTATAAGTCCTGGGTAGCTACCTCCCTGTCTCGCTATCTCTCTCTCTCTTCCTGTTCTAAGGCTAATCTCCGTCTCGACCTCTCTCTAGGGTCGCTTGTCTCCTTCTAAACTCTCTTTCCTAAAATCTGGTGTAGTAGGGTGTGTGTGTCACGTATGTTCCTCATGGCAACAGAACTTTCTCACGAGAGGACTGCTGACAGCTAACTGCATCATCTCCTTACTGGCCGCTGTCGTCAGCTTTCCTCCGTGTAAGCATGTTTAGCGCTGCTCGCTTCTCGCAAACACAACACCTTCTCATCATTTGACTTCCTGCTTCTATCTGTCTCTCTATCTATCTATTTATCTATCTATCTATTATGTAGTCCTATAGAGTGACAGGAGAACCCCACTCACTCTGACAGGGCTCAATCATCTTGTGGTCCAACAGGTAACCAAGCTCCTTCTGGATGAGAGGAACTTTCATTGGGTTCACACGGTAAGGAGGCAGTTTAATTGGCTTTGCATCTCCAACATCGACATCATGCATCAACACAGTGGTTCTTCCTGGAGTGGCACGCAACACTTGCGGGTACTCCTGCAGTAATGCCGAAAACTCCTGCCTTTCCTCGGGAGCTAGATGAGAAAGCTTAGTCTGGAGATCATTCATGATATCAGGATTCTTCCTCAAACTGTCACTCAGGCTCATGCTGCATGGGAGAACTTCATTTGCAGACTTGGGTGGAACAGCTACAGTGCAGACTGGGTTATTTTCGTCCCGCCTGTGATATAACTTTAGCATGTTGATGTGACAAAGTTGCTTGTTCTTTCTACGATCTGGTGTGGCGATGACATAGTTGACATCACTGAGTTTCTTCTCCACGAAATAAGGACCACTAAACTTGGCTTGAAGAGGTTGCCCATGCACTGGTAGCAGAATCAAAACCTGATCTCCTGGCTGAAAGTGGCGTAACCTGGACTTCTTATCATACCAAGTCTTCATCTTCTCCTGAGCAGCTCCTAAATTCTCTCTCGCCAGCTGTAAAGCAGTGGACAGCCGTTCTTTGAACTTCATCACATACTCCAGCAGGTTGACGTCATCTTCCTCCGACAGCCAGCATTCCTTGAGTAGCTTAAGGGGTCCTCTTACTTCATGGCCAAACAGTAGTTCAAAAGGTGAGAAGCCCAGTGATTCATTTGGTGATTCTCTTGCGGCAAATACAATGAATGGAAGACCTTTATCCCAGTCTTTCTGATGTTCCAAACAGAATTTCTTGAGCATCGATTTGAGTGTTTGATGATATCTCTTCAACGCTCCTTGGGTCTGGGGATGGTAAGCTGAAGACGTGATCTGGGTGATGCCCAACTCTTTCAGAGACTGCTTGAAAATATTTGACATGAAATTACTTCCCCGGTCTGACTGTACCTCCTTGGGCAGACCAAACTTTGTGAAGAATCCTAGCATTTCCTTAACCACGTTCTTTGCTGAGATATTTCTAAGTGGAATGGCTTCAGGATATCGAGTAGCCATATCAATCAGGGTCAACACATAAGAAAATCCTGAAGAAAGCTTAGGAAGAGGACTCACAATAAACACCAACACACGGGTGAATGGCGCCTCAAAAGGAGGAATGGGAACTAGAGGTGCAACCTTTTCGGTCTGATTACACTTCCCCACAACTTGACAGGTGTGAGAAGACTTACAATACCAGGAAACATCTCTGAAGATACCTGACCAGTAGAAGTGTTTCAGAATGCTTGCCACAGTCTTCCTCACTCCAAGGTGTCCTGCCAAACTGGAATCATGAGCCACTCTAATGATATCCTGCCTACAAACACGAGGGATGACAACTTGATGTACAACCTCCCATTCACAGTCGGCTGATGCTGTTGGGGGTCTCCACTTCCTCATAAGTACTCCTGACTTTATATAATAACAAGTAGAAGCACCAGCTGACTCTTCCTCACTGCAAGCAGAGTTAGCTAGACCTTTCAACTCAGGGTCAGCAACCTGCAACTCAACCAACTCTTGACGAGACAAATTATCAACACTACGCGGTACTGCCTCATCTGGTGAGTGGTCCAAATTAGCAAGAAAAGTGTCAGCTAGGATAACATCATCATCATCTTTATCCTCTAAGTCACCAGTAACTTTAGACTTAGCCCTAGTGACAGCACATGCAGAGAACATGTCAGGGATATCACAATCCTGGGCCGCAGTCACTGGTTCACTAGACAACTGAGGAGCTGGACACACTTGAGTTCCCCCAATATCATTTCCAAGTAAGAAAGTTACACCTGACATTGGGAGTGTCTCAACCAACCCAACCATAACGGAACCATTAACAAAACCAGACTCTAAATTCACTCTGCACAGAGGGACAGAGAAGTAATTATTCCCTACACCTTGTAAGATTACAGTTTCATCAGAGGAATTAACATTAGAGCCTAGAACACTGGTCAGCATAAGGGATTGGCAAGCACCTGTATCATGATATATTTTAACTGATTTCCTGTTATTACTGTCCAGAGGACTGACAAAACCATCCGACAGGAAATTAGCACATGAACTCTTGAGAGTGTCACCCACGTTACTGCTCAAAAGAGGAGCTTTATCATGAGAATTTAATTTACCCCTCAAAGCAGGTTCAGTTAACTCGGTTAAAGAATTCTGGGAACTCTCAAGGGTGGACACTAGACCAATTGACTGAATATTTAAAGACTCCTTTTTGTTCACATCACGCTGTCTCCTGAAACATTTCTCCGTAGTATGACCAAGCTTACTACAATAAGTACATTTACTTTTCTGAAATCTAGAGGTGGAGCTGGTATTTACTTCCTGAGAAACATCGTCTTTATTCTCTTTCCTGTTACCTGTACTCTGAGTAGAGGCAACATACTTACTCTCAGCTTTCCTTTTTTCTTTAGAATATCTCTTGTGAGTGAGAACATATTCATTAGCTAAAACTGCAGCATCAGACAAATTATCTATTCTTTTCTCATCAAGATATAGGCTTACATCTTTATTAATACACCTTTTGAAGTCCTCCAGCAAAATCATCTGCTTATATTTATCAAAATCAGAATTTACATTCTTAGAATTTAACCACTGCTCTAACAGATCTTCTTTGATTTTTGCATGCTCAACATGGGATTGCTTATCTTGCTTATAAGTTGTCCTAAATTTTACTCTATGGGCTTCAGGAACAAGTTCATAGGCCTTAAGAATCAAGCTCTTAACTACATCATAATTATCAAATTGATCCTGAGGCAGAGATGCATAAGTTACTTGAGCTTTACCGGTGAGAACAGTTTGAAGGAGTACTGGCCAATACTTTTTGGGTCAATTAAAACCTGTAGCTACCCTCTCAAACAACTGAAAATACTTTGTTAAATCAGATTCATTAAAAGGAGGGACAAGTTTAACATTTTTAGCCACATCAAAATCATCAGAGCTAGATGATCCAGTTCCACCTTGTTTCATGCGATACTCATGGTCTGCCTGAATATTAGCTAGTTCAATTTGTGCCTGAGCATGTGCCTGTGCCTCCTGAATACGAGCCTGAGACTCAGCCTCCTTAGCATTTGCCTGAAACTCAGCCTCCTTAGCACGAGCCTCCTGCAGGGCTAGCTGTAACTTAGCTATTTCAATCTGCGTTTGCTCATCTGGAGGAGTTACATTAAACAAGCTTTTATTAATCATGCCAACAATTTGATCTTTAGAATGATGAGAGCGAACAGCAATTCTTAATTGTTGAGTAACAAGCTTAAGTTCATTCTTTTTTCTGTTTTCTCCATCACACACTCTTTGCACATTTGACAAAAATCTTTGGCTTCATCAAGAGTAGTAATAGTAGAAATCATAAATAAATCACAGTCACAAAATATCAAGCAATATCCTTATGATAATATCCTGAGCATCCTGATAAGAGGTCGCCAAATTAATGTTACGGAACAGAGAGAGATAATGAACACTTCAAGTGAGAATACTAAAATCACTACTGTCCCGCAAATTCCAAGTTCAAAACAAAAGAGTAAGGAAAAATTACAAGTTAAAGTTTAATGCTCAAACTAACAACTAAACATTCAGGACTCATAAGGATAATGTAATGGCAAAAAACAGGTTAAATATATGATTAACTGCAATAGCCTCTATTAACACGAAATTAACAAGAGTAAATTTATCTAAGTCAGTCCTGATAAAATGAGAAAACCGGATAATGCTCAGTTAATGCAACATATATTAGTACAGATACAAAATATTATTAACAAGGACGGACATCAAAAACTCCACATGAATCACAAAAACCTCACCAGGCCTACGAATCAACACCTTATGCTATACAGTACAAGAAAAAAATGCAACAATACTTATACTCAAATTACACAGCAGCCAGATGGTTGGAGACTTCCTGAGCACTCACAAAAATAATAACAACTGTAAAGAGGAGAACAGAGATGTGAACAAAATGAGGAGTAGATCTAAGTGGCAATTAATGCAAAGACTGAGCTCATTATGTAGGGGCCGGCAGAGCTTGATACAACTTGTAAGAAGGACGCGCAAATGATGCCATAGGGGACAAAGGGTTGACACTCCTGCTCTGAACAACAGATAGAACGACTTACTCTACTATAAGGGAGGAGAAGGGGAGAGTAAGGTAGAACATGGAAGCTTGGTCACTATGGAAGCCACGAGGCGAATCGTGATCAAACATGCAGCATACTGTACCTTAGAATTATGCAAAGAATGATGAAATCATAGGCTATGTAACACCTCCAAACAAAAAAAGAAATTTACAAAGGAAATTTCTTACTACTCTAAAACAATCTGTCTAAAGTCTAGATAAGCAATCTGCAATAACATTTTCTTTCCCCTTGACATGTTGTATTTCTAATGAATACTCCTGAAGAAGTAGACTCCCTCTTGTCAATCTCTGATTTTTATCTTTAAACTTACTAAGGAATTTCAGTGGGTTATGATCGGTATGAATGACTATGGGGTCAAAACCAGAACACAAATAAAATGAAAAATGCTGTAAACCCAAAATCAAGGCCAAAAGCTCTTTCTCAATAGTTGAGTAGTTCTTTTGAGGTGGAGTGAACTTCCTACTGTAATAAGATACAGGGTGTTCAATACCCTGATCATCCTCTTGCAGCAAAACAGCCCCAGCTCCTGTATCACTTGCGTCAACAGCCATCTTAAAAGGCTTAGCAAAATTTGGAGTAGCGAGCACTCGCTGACTTAATAGGATAGCTTTAAGTTTGCTGAAAGAGGACTCACAGTTATCGGTCCAGACAAATTTAACTCCCTTTTTCAGTAGGTCTGTAAGTGGTGATACAAGAATTGAAAAGTTAAGAACAAATCTCCTGTAATAACCTACCATTCCCAAAAATCTTTGTAGCTCTTTCCTACTTTTAGTTCTGGGAAGATCACTTATAACCTGAACCTTAGCTCCTGGTGGTGCAACATGTCCATCACCAATTACGTACCCAAGGTACTGAACTTAAGCTTGACCAAACTCACACTTTGATAAATTAGCTACAAGATTAGCCTGAATCAAACGCTCAAGAAATTTACTGACATGGCATAGGTGATCTTTCCAGGTGTCACTGAAGATTAATGCAGCATCAATATAAACAACACACCCTGCCAAACCCTCTGTTACAACATTCATGAGCTTCTGAAATGTGGCTGGTGCATTCTTCATACCATATGGCATAACAGAACATGCAAAAGTCTTTCCTAGTGTTACAAAACATGAGATCTCCCTAGCACGTTCAGTCATAGGTACTTGCCAGTATCCCTTTACCAAATCAAACTTACTTATGTACCTAGCCTTTCCGATCTTGTCTATGCAATCTTCCACACGAGGGAGAGGGTAAATGTCTGTTTTGGTTATCTGATTAACACGTCTGTAGTCGATGCAAAGCCGCTGTGACCCACCTGGGTTAGGGACTAGAGTGACAGGAGAACCCCACTCACTCTGACTGGGCTCAATCATCTTGTGGTCCAACAGGTAACCAAGCTCCTTCTGGATGAGAGGAACTTTCACAGGGTTCACACGGTAAGGATTCAGTTCAATTGGCTTTGCGTCTCCAACATCGACATCATGCATCAACACACTGGTTCTTCCTGGAGTGGCACGGAACACTTGCGGGTACTCCTGCAGTAATGCCGAAAAATCCTGCCTTTCCTCGGGAGCTACATGAGAAAGCTTTGTCTGGAGATCATTCATGATATCAGGATTCTTCCCCAAACTATCACTCAGGCTCATGCTGGATGGGAGAACTTCACTTGCAGACTCGGGTGGAACAGCTACAGTGCAGACTGGGTTATTTTCGTCCCGCCTGTGATATAACTTTAGCATGTTGATGTGACAAAGTTGCTTGTTCTTTCTACGATCTGGTGTGGCGATGACATAGTTGACATCACTGAGTTTCTTCTCCACGAAATAAGGACCACTAAACTTGGCTTGAAGAGGTTGCCCATGCACCGGTAGCAGAATCAAAACCTGATCTCCTGGCTGAAAGTGGCGTAACCTGGACTTCTTATCATACCAAGTCTTCATCTTCTCCTGAGCAGCTCCTAAATTCTCTCTCGCCAGCTGTAAAGCAGTGGACAGCCGTTCTTTGAACTTCAGCACATACTCCAGCAGGTTGACGTCATCTTCCTCCAGCAGCCAGCATTCCCTGAGTAGCTTAAGGGGTCCTCTTACTTCATGGCCAAACAGTAGTTCAAAAGGTGAGAAGCCCAGTGATTCATTTGGAGATTCTCTTGCGGCAAATACAATGAATGGAAGACCTTTATCCCAGTCTTTCTGATGTTCCAAACAGTATTTCTTGAGCATCGATTTGAGTGTTTGATGATATCTCTCCAACGCTCCTTGGGCTTGGGGATGGTAAGCTGAAGACGTGATCTGGGTGATGCCCAACTCTTTCAGAGACTGCTTGAAAATATTTGGGGGGCCCGGACGGCCCCGGTCTGACTGTACCTCTTTGGGCAGACCAGACTTTGTGAAGAACCCTAGCATTTCCTTCACCACGTTCTTTGCTGAGATATTTCTAAGTGGAATGGCTTCAGGATAACGAGTAGCCATATCAATCAGGGTCAACACATAAGAAAATCCTGAAGAAGTCTTAGGATGAGGGCCCACAATATCCACCAACACACGGGTGAATGGCGCCTCAAAAGGAGGAATGGGAACTAGAGGTGCAACCTTTTCGGTCTGATTACACTTCCCCACAACTTGACAGGTGTGACAAGACTTACAATACCAGGAAACGTCTCTGAAGATACCTGGCCAGTAGAAGTGTTTCAAAATGCGTGCCACAGTCTTCCTCACTCCAAGGTGTCCTGCCAAACTGGAATCATGAGCCATTCTAATGATATCCTGCCTACAAACACGAGGGATGACAACTTGATGTACAACCTCCCATTCACAGTCGGCTGATGCTGTTGGGGGTCTCCACTTCCTCATAAGTACTCCTGACTTTATATAATAACAAGTAGAAGCACCAGCTGACTCTTCCTCACTGCAAGCAGAGTTAGCTAGACCTTTCAAACTCAGGGTCAGCAACCTGCAACTCAACCAACTCTTGACAAGACAAATTATCAACACTACTGGGTACTGCCTCATCTGGTGAGTGGTCCAAATTAGCAAGAAAAGTGTCAGCTAGGATAACATCATCATCATCATTATCCTCTAAGTCACCAGTAACTTTAGACTTAGCCCTAGTGACAGCACATGCAGAGAACACATCAGGGACATCACAATCCTGGGTCGCAGCCACTGGCTCATTAGACAACTGAGGAGCTGGACACACTTGACTTCCACCAATATCATTTCGAAGTAAGAAAGTTACACCTGACATTGGGAGTGTCCTCAACCAACCCAACCATAACGGAACCATTAACAAAACCAGACTCTAAATTCACTCTGAACAAAGGGACAGAGAAGTAATTATTCCCTACACCTTGTAAGATTGCAGTCTCATCAGAGGAATTAACATTAGAGCCTAGAACACTGGTCAGCATAAGGGATTGGCAAGCACCTGTATCACGATATATTTTAACTGATTTCCTGTCATTACTGTCCAGAGGACTGACAAAACCATCAGAAAGGAAATTAGCACATGAACTCTTGAGAGTGTCACCCATGTTACTGCTCAAAAGAGGAGCTTTATCATGAGAATTTAATTTACCCCTCAAAGCAGGTTCAGTTAACTCAGTTAAAGAATTCTGGGAACTCTCAAGGGTGGACACTAGACCAATTGACTGAATATTTAAAGACTCCATTTTGTTCACATCACGCTGTCACCTGAAACATTTCTCCGTAGTATGACCAAGCTTACTACAATAAGTACATTTACTTTTCTGAAATCTAGAGGTGAAGCTGGTATTTACTTCCTGAGAAACATCATCTTTATTCTCTTTCCTGTTACCTGTATTCTGAGTAGAGGCGGTGGCTCAATCGGTAGAGAGGTGACCTGCAGTCCTTACGGACCCAGGTTCGAATCCTGGCTGGGGCAGGGAACAGTTTAAGGATTTGAATTTCTTTAAATCAGGCTTTACTGATCTACCAGAAGACCCGCCGACATGTCATAAAAATACCCCCGCTAATACCAATACACCAGTCCTGTATGAGACAGCCCTAGCATGTATTCAATATGGACGGTTGGTGTTAGCGCCGAAGTGGTGACATGTAGAGGTGTATGGTATGTAGGAGGACTGCTGGGCCTTGATAGCAGGCTGTGAAGCCTATGCCCAGAGTCGGACACATAAAAAAAAAAAAAAAAAAAAAAAACTTACTCTCAGCTTTCCTTTTTTCTTTAGAATATCTCTTGTGAGTGAGAACATATTCATCAGCTAAAACTGCAGCATCAGAGAAATTATCTATTCTTTTCTCATCAAGATATAGGTTTACATCTTTATTAATACACCTTTTGAAGTCCTCCAGCAAAATCATCTGCTTAAATTTACCAAAATCAGAATCCACATTCTTAGAATTTAACCACTGCTCTAACAGATCTTCTTTGATTTTTGCATACTCAACATGGGATTGCTTATCTTGCTTATAAGTTGTCCTAAATTTTACTCTGTAGGCTTCAGGAACAAGCTCATAGGCCTTAAGAATCAAGCTCTTAACTACATCATAATTATCAGATTGATCCTGAGGCAAAGATGCTTAAGTTACTTGAGCTTTATCGGTGAGAACAGTTTGAAGGAGCACTGGCCAATACTTTTTGGGCCAATTAAACCTGTAGCTACCCTCTCAAACAACTGAAAATACTTTGTTAAATCAGATTAATTAAAAGGAGGGACAAGTTTAACAGTTTTAGCCACATGAAAATCATCAGAGCTAGATGATCCAGTTTCACCTTGTTTCATGCGATACTCATGGTCTGCCTGAATCCTAGCAATTTCAATTTGTGCCTGTGCCTCCTGAATACGAGCCTGAAGTTCAGCCTCCTTTAGCACGAGCCTCCTGCAGGGCTAGCTGTAACTTAGCTATTTCAATCTGCGTTTGCTCATCTGGAGGAGTTACATTAAACAAGCTTTTATTAATCATGCCAACAATTTGATCTTTAGACTGATGAGAGCGAACAGCAATTCCCAATTGTTGAGCAACAAGCTTAAGTTCATTCTTTGTTCTGTTTTCTACATCACACACTGTTTTCACATTTGACAAAAAATCTTTGGCTTCATCAAACGTAGTAATAGTAGACATCATGAATAAATCACAGTCACAAAATATCAAGCAATATCCTTATGATAATATCCTGAATATCCTGATAAGAGGTCGCCAAATTTATGTTACGGAACAGAGATAATGAACATTTCAAGTGAGAACTAAAATCACTACTGTCCCGTAAAGTTCCAGGTCCAAAACAAAAGAGTTAGGTAATATTACAGGTTAACAAGTTAAAGTTTAATGCTCAAACTAACAACAAAACATTCAGGACTCATAAGGATAATGTAACGGCAAAAACAGGTTCAATAATATGTTTAACTGCAACAGCCTCTATTAACACGAAATTAGCAAGAGTAAATTTATCTAAGTCAGCCCTGATAAAATGAGAAAACCGGATAATGCTCAGTTAATGCAAGATATATTATTACAGATACAAAATATTATTACTACTGGCCGACAGCAAAACTTCACATCAATCACAAAAACCTCACCAGTCCCATGAATTAACACCTTATGATAAACAGTACAAGAAAAAATGTAATAACACTTATACTCAAATTACACAGCAGCTAGATGGTTGGAGACTTCCTGAGCACTCACAAAAACAATACTCTGTACAGGGGAGGACAGAGATGTGAACAAAATGAGGAGTAGATCTAAGTGGCCATTAATGCAGAGACTGAGCTCATTATATAGAGGCCGGAAGAGCTTGATTCAACTTGCAAAAAGGACGCGGAAATAAAGGCACAAAGGAGGAAGAATTGACACTCCTGCTCTGAACAACAGAAAGAACGACTTACTCTACTATAAGGGGGAGAAGGGGGAGTGATGTAGAACATGCGAGCCTGGTCACTATGGAAACCACGAGGCGAATCGTGATCAAACATACAGCATACTGTACGTTAGAATTATACAAAAGATGATGAAATCATAGGCTATGTACCACCTCCCCACAAAAAAAAAAAAAAAATTTACAAAGGAAATATCTCATTACTCTAAAACAATCTGTCTAAAGTCTAGATAAGTAATCTGCAATAACATTTTCTTTCCCCTTGACATGTTGTATGTTTAATGAATACTCCTGAAGAAGTAGACTCCATCTTGTCAATCTCTGATTTTTATCTTTAAACTTACTAAGGAATTTCAGTGGGTAATGATCGGTATAAATGACAATGGGGTCAAAACCAGAACACAAATAAAATGGAAAATGCTGTAAACCCAAAATCAAGGCCAAAAGCTCTTTCTCAATAGTTGAGTAGTTCTTTTGAGGTGGAGTGAACTTCTTACTGTAATAAGATACAGGGTGTTCAATACCCTGATCATCCTCTTGCAGCAAAACAGCCCCAGCTCCTGTATCACTTGCGTCAACAGCCATCTTAAATGGCTTAGCAAAACTTGGAGTAGCGAGCAGTGGCTGATTTAATAGGATAGCTTTAAGTTTACTGAAAGAGGATTCACAGGTTTCGGTCCAGACAAATTTAACTCCCTTTTTCAGTAGGTCTGTAGGTGGTGATACAAGAATTGAAAAGTTAAGAACAAATCTCCTGTAATAACCTACCATTCCCAAAAATCTTTGTAGCTCTTTCCTACTTTCAGGTCTGGGAAGATCACTTATAACCTGAACCTTAGCTGCTGGTGGTGCAACGTGTCCATCACCAATTACGTACCCAAGGTACTGAACTTTAGCTTGACCAAACTCACACTTTGATAAATTAGCTACAAGATTAGCCTGAACCAAACGCTCGAGAAGTTTACTAACATGGCATAGGTGATCTTTCCAGTTGTCACTGAAAATTAATACCTCATCAATATAAACAACACACCCTGCCAAACCCTCTGTTACAACATTCATGAGCTTTTGAAATGTGGCTGGGGCATTCTTCATACCATATGGCATTACAGATCATGCAAAAGTCTTTACAAGTGTTACAAAACATGAGATTTCCCTAGCACGTTCAGTCATAGGTACAAATCAATCTTACTTATGTACCTAGCCTTTCCGATCTTGTCTATGCAATCTTTCACGCGAGGGAGAGGGTAAGTGTCTGTTTTGGTTATCTGATTAACACGTCTGTAGTCGATGCTGCAAAGCCGCTGTGACCCACCTGGCTTAGGGACTAGAGTGACAGGAGAACTCCACTCGCTCTGACAGGGCTCAGTCATCTTGTGGTCCAACAGGTAGCCAAGCTCCTCCTGGATGAGAGGAACTTTCACAGGTTTCACACGGTAAGGAGGCAATTCAATTGGCTTTGCGTCTCCAACATCGACATCATGCATCAACACAGTGGTTCTTCCTGGAGTGGCACGGAACACTTGCGGGTACTCCTGCAGTAATGCCGAAAACTCCTGCCTTTCCTCGGGAGCTAGATGAGAAAACTTAGTCTGGAGATCATTCACTCAGGCTCATGCTGCATGGGAGAACTTCACTTGCAGACTCGGGTGGAACAGCTACAGTGCAGACTGGGTTATTTTCGTCCCGCCTGTGATATAACTTTAGCATGTTGATGTGACAAAGTTGCTTGTTCTTTCTACGATCTGGTGTGGCGATGACATAGTTGACATCACTGAGTTTCTTCTCCACGAAATAAGGACCACTAAACTTGGCTTGAAGAGGTTGCCCATGCACCGGTAGCAGAATCAAAACCTGATCTCCTGGCTGAAAGTGGCGTAACCTGGACTTCTTATCATACCAAGTCTTCATCTTCTGAGCAGCTCCTAAATTCTCTCTCGCCAGCTGTAAAGCAGTGGACAGCCGTTCTTTGAACTTCAGCACATACTCCAGCAGGTTGACGTCATCTTCCTCCGAGAGCCAGCATTCCCTGAGTAGCTTAAGGGGTCCTCTTACTTCATGGCCAAACAGTAGTTCAAAAGGTGAGAAGCCCAGTGATTCATTTGGAGATTCTCTTGCGGCAAATACAACGAATGGAAGACCTTTATCCCAGTCTTTCTGATGTTCCAAACAGTATTTCTTGAGCATCGATTTGAGTGTTTGATGATATCTCTCCAACGCTCCTTGGGCTTGGGGATGGTAAGCTGAAGACGTGATCTGGGTGATGCCCAACTCTTTCAGAGACTGCTTTAAAACATTTGACATGGAATTACTTCCCCGGTCTGACTGTACCTCCTTGGGCAGACCAAAGTTGGTGAAGAACCCTAGCATTTCCTTCACCACGTTCTTTGCTGAGATATTTCTAAGTGGAATGGCTTCAGGATAACGAGTAGCCATATCAATCAGGGTCAACACATAAGAAAATCCTGAAGACGTCTTAGGATGAGGGCCCACAATATCCACCAACACACGGGTGAATGGCGCCTCAAAAGGAGGAATGGGAACTAGAGGCGCAACCTTTTCGGTCTGATTACACTTCCCCACAACTTGACAGGTGTGACAAACCTTACAATACCAGGAAACGTCTCTGAAGATACCTGGCCAGTAGAAGTGTTTCAAAATGCGTGCCACAGTCTTCCTCACTCCAAGGTGTCCTGCCAAACTGGAATCATGAGCCATTCTAATGATATCCTGCCTACAAACACGAGGGATGACAACTTGATGTACAACCTCCCATTCACAGTCGGCTGATGCTGTTGGGGGTCTCCACTTCCTCATAAGTACTCCTGACTTTATATAATAACAAGTAGAAGCACCAGCTGACTCTTCCTCACTGCAAGCAGAGTTAGCTAGACCTTTCAACTCAGGGTCAGCAACCTGCAACTCAACCAACTCTTGACAAGACAAATTATCAACACTACTGGGTACTGCCTCATCTGGTGAGTGGTCCAAATTAGCAAGAAAAGTGTCAGCTAGGATAACATCATCATCATCATTATCCTCTAAGTCACCAGTAACTTTAGACTTAGCCCTAGTGACAGCACATGCAGAGAACACATCAGGGACATCACAATCCTGGGTCGCAGCCACTGGCTCATTAGACAACTGAGGAGCTGGACACACTTGACTTCCACCAATATCATTTCGAAGTAAGAAAGTTACACTTGACATTGGGAGTGTCTCAACCAACCCAACCATAACGGAACCATTAACAAAACCAGACTCTAAATTCACTCTGAACAAAGGGACAGAGAAGTAATTATTCCCTACACCTTGTAAGATTGCAGTCTCATCAGAGGAATTAACATTAGAGCCTAGAACACTGGTCAGCATAAGGGATTGGCAAGCACCTGTATCACGATATATTTTAACTGATTTCCTGTCATTACTGTCCAGAGGACTGACAAAACCATCAGAAAGGAAATTAGCACATGAACTCTTGAGAGTGTCACCCATGTTACTGCTCAAAAGAGGAGCTTTATCATGAGAATTTAATTTACCCCTCAAAGCAGGTTCAGTTAACTCAGTTAAAGAATTCTGGGAACTCTCAAGGGTGGACACTAGACCAATTGACTGAATATTCAAAGACTCCATTTTGTTCACATCACGCTGTCACCTGAAACATTTCTCCGTAGTATGACCAAGCTTACTACAATAAGTACATTTACTTTTCTGAAATCTAGAGGTGAAGCTGGTATTTACTTCCTGAGAAACATCATCTTTATTCTCTTTCCTGTTACCTGTATTCTGATTAGAGGCAACGTACTTACTCTCAGCTTTCCTTTTTTCTTTAGAATATCTCTTGTGAGTGAGAACATATTCATCAGCTAAAACTGCAGCATCAGAGAAATTATCTATTCTTTTCTCATCAAGATATAGGTTTACATCTTTATTAATACACCTTTTGAAGTCCTCCAGCAAAATCATCTGCTTAAATTTACCAAAATCAGAATCCACATTCTTAGAATTTAACCACTGCTCTAACAGATCTTCTTTGATTTTTGCATACTCAACATGGGATTGCTTATCTTGCTTATAAGTTGTCCTAAATTTTACTCTGTAGGCTTCAGGAACAAGCTCATAGGCCTTAAGAATCAAGCTCTTAACTACATCATAATTATCAGATTGATCCTGAGGCAAAGATGCTTAAGTTACTTGAGCTTTATCGGTGAGAACAGTTTGAAGGAGCACTGGCCAATACTTTTTGGGCCAATTAAATCCTGAAGCTACCCTCTCAAACAACTGAAAATACTTTGTTAAATCAGATTAATTAAAAGGAGGGACAAGTTTAACAGTTTTAGCCACATGAAAATCATCAGAGCTAGATGATCCAGTTTCACCTTGTTTCATGCGATACTCATGGTCTGCCTGAATCCTAGCAATTTCAATTTGTGCCTGTGCCTCCTGAATACGAGCCTGAAGTTCAGCCTCCTTTAGCACGAGCCTCCTGCAGGGCTAGCTGTAACTTAGCTATTTCAATCTCCGTTTGCTCATCTGGAGGAGTTACATTAAACAAGCTTTTATTAATCATGCCAACAATTTGATCTTTAGAATGATGAGAGCGAACAGCAATTCCCAATTGTTGAGCAACAAGCTTAAGTTCATTCTTTGTTCTGTTTTCTACATCACACACTGTTTTCACATTTGACAAAAAATCTTTGGCTTCATCAAACGTAGTAATAGTAGACATCATGAATAAATCACAGTCACAAAATATCAAGCAATATCCTTATGATAATATCCTGAATATCCTGATAAGAGGTCGCCAAATTTATGTTACGGAACAGAGATAATGAACATTTCAAGTGAGAACTAAAATCACTACTGTCCCGCAAAGTTCCAGGTTCAAAACAAAAGAGTTAGGTAAAATTGCAAGTTAAAGTTTAGTGCTCAAACTAACAACTAAACATTCAGGACTCATAAGGATAATGTAACGGCAAAAAACAGGTTAAATATATGGTTAACTGCAATAGCCTCTATTAACACGAAATTAGCAAGAGTAAATTTATCTAAGTCAGCCCTGATAAAATGAGAAAACCGGATAATGCTCAGTTAATGCAAGATATATTATTACAGATACAAAATATTATTACTACTGGCCGACAGCAAAACTTCACATCAATCACAAAAACCTCACCAGGCCCATGAATTAACACCTTATGATATACAGTACAAGAAAAAATGTAATAACACTTATACTCAAATTACACAACAGCTAGATGGTTGGAGACTTCCTGAGCACTCACAAAAACAATACTCTGTACATGGGAGGACAGAGATGTGAACAAAATGAGGAGTAGATCTAAGTGGCCATTAATGCAGAGACTGAGCTCATTATATAGAGGCCGGAAGAGCTTGATTCAACTTGCAAAAAGGACGCGGAAATAAAGGCACAAAGGAGGAAGAGTTGACACTCCTGCTCTGAACAACAGAAAGAACGACTTACTCTACTATAAGGGGGAGAAGGGGGAGTGATGTAGAACATGCGAGCCTGGTCACTATGGAAACCACGAGGCGAATCGTGATCAAACATACAGCATACTGTACGTTAGAATTATACAAAAGATGATGAAATCATAGGCTATGTACCACCTCCCCACAAAAAAAAAAAAAAATTTACAAAGGAAATATCTCATTACTCTAAAACAATCTGTCTAAAGTCTAGATAAGTAATCTGTAATAACATTTTCTTTCCCCTTGACATGTTGTATGTCTAATGAATACTCCTGAAGAAGTAGACTCCATCTTGTCAATCTCTGATTTTTATCTTTAAACTTACTAAGGAATTTCAGTGGGTAATGATCGGTATAAATGACAATGGGGTCAAAACCAGAACACAAATAAAATGGAAAATGCTGTAAACCCAAAATCAAGGCCAAAAGCTCTTTCTCAATAGTTGAGTAGTTCTTTTGAGGTGGAGTGAACTTCTTACTGTAATAAGATACAGGGTGTTCAATACCCTGATCATCCTCTTGCAGCAAAACAGCCCCAGCTCCTGTATCACTTGCGTCAACAGCCATCTTAAATGGCTTAGCAAAACTTGGAGTAGCGAGCAGTGGCTGATTTAATAGGATAGCTTTAAGTTTACTGAAAGAGGATTCACAGGTTTCGGTCCAGACAAATTTAACTCCCTTTTTCAGTAGGTCTGTAGGTGGTGATACAAGAATTGAAAAGTTAAGAACAAATCTCCTGTAATAACCTACCATTCCCAAAAATCTTTGTAGCTCTTTCCTACTTTCAGGTCTGGGAAGATCACTTATAACCTGAACCTTAGCTGGTTGTGGTGCAACGTGTCCATCACCAATTACGTACCCAAGGTACTGAACTTTAGCTTGACCAAACTCACACTTTGATAAATTAGCTACAAGATTAGCCTGAACCAAACGCTCAAGAAGTTTACTAACATGGCATAGGTGATCTTTCCAGTTGTCACTGAAAATTAATACCTCATCAATATAAACAACACACCCTGCCAAACCCTCTGTTACAACATTCATAAGCTTTTGAAATGTGGCTGGTGCATTCTTCATACCATATGGCATTACAGATCATGCAAAAGTCTTTCCTAGTGTTACAAAACATGAGATTTCCCTAGCACGTTCAGTCATAGGTACTTGCCAATATCCCTTTAACAAATCAATCTTACTTATGTACCTAGCCTTTCCGATCTTGTCTATGCAATCTTTCACGCGAGGGAGAGGGTAAGTGTCTGTTTTGGTTATCTGATTAACACGTCTGTAGTCGATGCTGCAAAGCCGCTGTGACCCGCCTGGCTTAGGGACTAGGGTGACAGGAGAACTCCACTCGCTCTGACAGGGCTCAGTCATCTTGTGGTCCAACAGGTAGCCAAGCTCTTCCTGGATGAGAGGAACTTTCACAGGTTTCACACGGTAAGGAGGCAATTCAATTGGCTTTGCGTCTCCAACATCGACATCATGCATCAACAAAGTGGTTCTTCCTGGAGTGGCATGGAACACTTGCGGGTACTCCTGCAGTATTGCCGAAAACTCCTGCCTTTCCTCGGGAGCTAGATGAGAAAACTTAGTCTGGAGATCATTCACTCAGGCTCATGCTGCATGGGAGAACTTCACTTGCAGACTCGGGTGGAACAGCTACAGTGCAGACTGGGTTATTTTCGTCCCGCCTGTGATATAACTTTAGCATGTTGATGTGACAAAGTTGCTTGTTCTTTCTACGATCTGGTGTGGCGATGACATAGTTGACATCACTGAGTTTCTTCTCCACGAAATAAGGACCACTAAACTTGGCTTGAAGAGGTTGCCCATGCACCGGTAGCAGAATCAAAACCTGATCTCCTGGCTGAAAGTGGCGTAACCTGGACTTCTTATCATACCAAGTCTTCATCTTCTGAGCAGCTCCTAAATTCTCTCTCGCCAGCTGTAAAGCAGTGGACAGCCGTTCTTTGAACTTCAGCACATACTCCAGCAGGTTGACGTCATCTTCCTCCGAGAGCCAGCATTCCCTGAGTAGCTTAAGGGGTCCTCTTACTTCATGGCCAAACAGTAGTTCAAAAGGTGAGAAGCCCAGTGATTCATTTGGAGATTCTCTTGCGGCAAATACAACGAATGGAAGACCTTTATCCCAGTCTTTCTGATGTTCCAAACAGTATTTCTTGAGCATCGATTTGAGTGTTTGATGATATCTCTCCAACGCTCCTTGGGCTTGGGGATGGTAAGCTGAAGACGTGATCTGGGTGATGCCCAACTCTTTCAGAGACTGCTTTAAAACATTTGACATGGAATTACTTCCCCGGTCTGACTGTACCTCCTTGGGCAGACCAAAGTTGGTGAAGAACCCTAGCATTTCCTTCACCACGTTCTTTGCTGAGATATTTCTAAGTGGAATGGCTTCAGGATAACGAGTAGCCATATCAATCAGGGTCAACACATAAGAAAATCCTGAAGACGTCTTAGGAAGAGGGCCCACAATATCCACCAACACACGGGTGAATGGCGCCTCAAAAGGAGGAATGGGAACTAGAGGCGCAACCTTTTCGGTCTGATTACACTTCCCCACAACTTGACAGGTGTGACAAACCTTACAATACCAGGAAACGTCTCTGAAGATACCTGGCCAGTAGAAGTGTTTCAAAATGCGTGCCACAGTCTTCCTCACTCCAAGGTGTCCTGCCAAACTGGAATCATGAGCCATTCTAATGATATCCTGCCTACAAACACGAGGGATGACAACTTGATGTACAACCTCCCATTCACAGTCGGCTGATGCTGTTGGGGGTCTCCACTTCCTCATAAGTACTCCTGACTTTATATAATAACAAGTAGAAGCACCAGCTGACTCTTCCTCACTGCAAGCAGAGTTAGCTAGACCTTTCAACTCAGGGTCAGCAACCTGCAACTCAACCAACTCTTGACAAGACAAATTATCAACACTACTGGGTACTGCCTCATCTGGTGAGTGGTCCAAATTAGCAAGAAAAGTGTCAGCTAGGATAACATCATCATCATCATTATCCTCTAAGTCACCAGTAACTTTAGACTTAGCCCTAGTGACAGCACATGCAGAGAACACATCAGGGACATCACAATCCTGGGTCGCAGCCACTGGCTCATTAGACAACTGAGGAGCTGGACACACTTGACTTCCACCAATATCATTTCGAAGTAAGAAAGTTACACCTGACATTGGGAGTGTCTCAACCAACCCAACCATAACGGAACCATTAACAAAACCAGACTCTAAATTCACTCTGAACAAAGGGACAGAGAAGTAATTATTCCCTACACCTTGTAAGATTGCAGTCTCATCAGAGGAATTAACATTAGAGCCTAGAACACTGGTCAGCATAAGGGATTGGCAAGCACCTGTATCACGATATATTTTAACTGATTTCCTGTCATTACTGTCCAGAGGACTGACAAAACCATCAGAAAGGAAATTAGCACATGAACTCTTGAGAGTGTCACCCATGTTACTGCTCAAAAGAGGAGCTTTATCATGAGAATTTAATTTACCCCTCAAAGCAGGTTCAGTTAACTCAGTTAAAGAATTCTGGGAACTCTCAAGGGTGGACACTAGACCAATTGACTGAATATTTAAAGACTCCTTTTGTTCACATCACGCTGTCTCCTGAAACATTTCTCCGTAGTATGACCAAGCTTACTACAATAAGTACATTTACTTTTCTGAAATCTAGAGGTGAAGCTGGTATTTACTTCCTGAGAAACATCATCTTTATTCTCTTTCCTGTTACCTGTATTCTGAGTAGAGGCAACGTACTTACTCTCAGCTTTCCTTTTTTCTTTAGAATATCTCTTGTGAGTGAGAACATATTCATCAGCTAAAACTGCAGCATCAGAGAAATTATCTATTCTTTTCTCATCAAGATATAGGTTTACATCTTTATTAATACACCTTTTGAAGTCCTCCAGCAAAATCATCTGCTTAAATTTACCAAAATCAGAATCCACATTCTTAGAATTTAACCACTGCTCTAACAGATCTTCTTTGATTTTTTGCATACTCAACATGGGATTGCTTATCTTGCTTATAAGTTGTCCTAAATTTTACTCTGTAGGCTTCAGGAACAAGCTCATAGGCCTTAAGAATCAAGCTCTTAACTACATCATAATTATCAGATTGATCCTGAGGCAAAGATGCTTAGGTTACTTGAGCTTTATCGGTGAGAACAGTTTGAAGGAGCACTGGCCAATACTTTTTGGGCCAATTAAAACCTGTAGCTACCCTCTCAAACAACTGAAAATACTTTGTTAAATCAGATTAATTAAAAGGAGGGACAAGTTTAACAGTTTTAGCCACATGAAAATCATCAGAGCTAGATGATCCAGTTTCACCTTGTTTCATGCGATACTCATGGTCTGCCTGAATCCTAGCAATTTCAATTTGTGCCTGTGCCTCCTGAATACGAGCCTGAAGTTCAGCCTCCTTTAGCACGAGCCTCCTGCAGGGCTAGCTGTAACTTAGCTATTTCAATCTGCGTTTGCTCATCTGGAGGAGTTACATTAAACAAGCTTTTATTAATCATGCCAACAATTTGATCTTTAGACTGATGAGAGCGAACAGCAATTCCCAATTGTTGAGCAACAAGCTTAAGTTCATTCTTTGTTCTGTTTTCTACATCACACACTGTTTTCACATTTGACAAAAAATCTTTGGCTTCATCAAACGTAGTAATAGTAGACATCATGAATAAATCACAGTCACAAAATATCAAGCAATATCCTTATGATAATATCCTGAATATCCTGATAAGAGGTCGCCAAATTTATGTTACGGAACAGAGATAATGAACATTTCAAGTGAGAACTAAAATCACTACTGTCCCGCAAAGTTCCAGGTTCAAAACAAAAGAGTTAGGTAAAATTGCAAGTCAAAGTTTAGTGCTCAAACTAACAACTAAACATTCAGGACTCATAAGGATAATGTAACGGCAAAAAACAGGTTAAATATATGGTTAACTGCAATAGCCTCTATTAACACGAAATTAGCAAGAGTAAATTTATCTAAGTCAGCCCTGATAAAATGAGAAAACCGGATAATGCTCAGTTAATGCAAGATATATTATTACAGATACAAAATATTATTACTACTGGCCGACAGCAAAACTTCACATCAATCACAAAAACCTCACCAGGCCCATGAATTAACACCTTATGATATACAGTACAAGAAAAAATGTAATAACACTTATACTCAAATTACACAGCAGCTAGATGGTTGGAGACTTCCTGAGCACTCACAAAAACAATACTCTGTACAGGGGAGGACAGAGATGTGAACAAAATGAGGAGTAGATCTAAGTGGCCATTAATGCAGAGACTGAGCTCATTATATAGAGGCCGGAAGAGCTTGATTCAACTTGCAAAAAGGACGCGGAAATAAAGGCACAAAGGAGGAAGAGTTGACACTCCTGCTCTGAACAACAGAAAGAACGACTTACTCTACTATAAGGGGAGAAGGGGGAGTGATGTAGAACATGCGAGCCTGGTCACTATGGAAACCACGAGGCGAATCGTGATCAAACATACAGCATACTGTACGTTAGAATTATACAAAAGATGATGAAATCATAGGCTATGTACCACCTCCCCACAAAAAAAAAAAAAAATTTACAAAGGAAATATCTCATTACTCTAAAACAATCTGTCTAAAGTCTAGATAAGTAATCTGCAATAACATTTTCTTTCCCCTTGACATGTTGTATGTCTAATGAATACTCCTGAAGAAGTAGACTCCATCTTGTCAATCTCTGATTTTTATCTTTAAACTTACTAAGGAATTTCAGTGGGTAATGATCGGTATAAATGACAATGGGGTCAAAACCAGAACACAAATAAAATGGAAAATGCTGTAAACCCAAAATCAAGGCCAAAAGCTCTTTCTCAATAGTTGAGTAGTTCTTTTGAGGTGGAGTGAACTTCTTACTGTAATAAGATACAGGGTGTTCAATACCCTGATCATCCTCTTGCAGCAAAACAGCCCCAGCTCCTGTATCACTTGCGTCAACAGCCATCTTAAATGGCTTAGCAAAACTTGGAGTAGTGAGCAGTGGCTGATTTAATAGGATAGCTTTAAGTTTACTGAAAGAGGATTCACAGGTTTCGGTCCAGACAAATTTAACTCCCTTTTTCAGTAGGTCTGTAGGTGGTGATACAAGAATTGAAAAGTTAAGAACAAATCTCCTGTAATAACCTACCATTCCCAAAAATCTTTGTAGCTCTTTCCTACTTTCAGGTCTGGGAAGATCACTTATAACCTGAACCTTAGCTGCTTGTGGTGCAACGTGTCCATCACCAATTACGTACCCAAGGTACTGAACTTTAGCTTGACCAAACTCACACTTTGATAAATTAGCTACAAGATTAGCCTGAACCAAACGCTCAAGAAGTTTACTAACATGGCATAGGTGATCTTTCCAGTTGTCACTGAAAATTAATACCTCATCAATATAAACAACACACCCTGCCAAACCCTCTGTTACAACATTCATGAGCTTTTGAAATGTGGCTGGGGCATTCTTCATACCATATGGCATTACAGATCATGCAAAAGTCTTTACTAGTGTTACAAAACATGAGATTTCCCTAGCACGTTCAGTCATAGGTACAAATCAATCTTACTTATGTACCTAGCCTTTCCGATCTTGTCTATGCAATCTTTCACGCGAGGGAGAGGGTAAGTGTCTGTTTTGGTTATCTGATTAACACGTCTGTAGTCGATGCTGCAAAGCCGCTGTGACCCACCTGGCTTAGGGACTAGAGTGACAGGAGAACTCCACTCGCTCTGACAGGGCTCAGTCATCTTGTGGTCCAACAGGTAGCCAAGCTCCTCCTGGATGAGAGGAACTTTCACAGGTTTCACACGGTAAGGAGGCAATTCAATTGGCTTTGCGTCTCCAACATCGACATCATGCATCAACACAGTGGTTCTTCCTGGAGTGGCACGGAACACTTGCGGGTACTCCTGCAGTAATGCCGAAAACTCCTGC
This sequence comes from Coenobita brevimanus, assembly GCF_032717465.1. Taxonomy (NCBI): domain Eukaryota; kingdom Metazoa; phylum Arthropoda; class Malacostraca; order Decapoda; family Coenobitidae; genus Coenobita; species Coenobita brevimanus. Next base: position 26,001,011 of record NC_136993.1, read on the forward strand.
CTTTCCTCGGGAGCTAGATGAGAAAACTTAGTCTGGAGATCATTCACTCAGGCTCATGCTGCATGGGAGAACTTCACTTGCAGACTCGGGTGGAACAGCTACAGTGCAGACTGGGTTATTTTCGTTCCGCCTGTGATATAACTTTAGCATGTTGATGTGACAAAGTTGCTTGTTCTTTCTACGATCTGGTGTGGCGATGACATAGTTGACATCACTGAGTTTCTTCTCCACGAAATAAGGACCACTAAACTTGGCTTGAAGAGGTTGCCCATGCACCGGTAGCAGAATCAAAACCTGATCTCCTGGCTGAAAGTGGCGTAACCTGGACTTCTTATCATACCAAGTCTTCATCTTCTGAGCAGCTCCTAAATTCTCTCTCGCCAGCTGTAAAGCAGTGGACAGCCGTTCTTTGAACTTCAGCACATACTCCAGCAGGTTGACGTCATCTTCCTCCGAGAGCCAGCATTCCCTGAGTAGCTTAAGGGGTCCTCTTACTTCATGGCCAAACAGTAGTTCAAAAGGTGAGAAGCCCAGTGATTCATTTGGAGATTCTCTTGCGGCAAATACAACGAATGGAAGACCTTTATCCCAGTCTTTCTGATGTTCCAAACAGTATTTCTTGAGCATCGATTTGAGTGTTTGATGATATCTCTCCAACGCTCCTTGGGCTTGGGGATGGTAAGCTGAAGACGTGATCTGGGTGATGCCCAACTCTTTCAGAGACTGCTTTAAAACATTTGACATGGAATTACTTCCCGGTCTGACTGTACCTCCTTGGGCAGACCAAAGTTGGTGAAGAACCCTAGCATTTCCTTCACCACGTTCTTTGCTGAGATATTTCTAAGTGGAATGGCTTCAGGATAACGAGTAGCCATATCAATCAGGGTCAACACATAAGAAAATCCTGAAGACGTCTTAGGATGAGGGCCCACAATATCCACCAACACACGGGTGAATGGCGCCTCAAAAGGAGGAATGGGAACTAGAGGCGCAACCTTTTCGGTCTGATTACACTTCCCCACAACTTGACAGGTGTGACAAACCTTACAATACCAGGAAACGTCTCTGAAGATACCTGGCCAGTAGAAGTGTTTCAAAATGCGTGCCACAGTCTTCCTCACTCCAAGGTGTCCTGCCAAACTGGAATCATGAGCCATTCTAATGATATCCTGCCTACAAACACGAGGGATGACAACTTGATGTACAACCTCCCATTCACAGTCGGCTGATGCTGTTGGGGGTCTCCACTTCCTCATAAGTACTCCTGACTTTATATAATAACAAGTAGAAGCACCAGCTGACTCTTCCTCACTGCAAGCAGAGTTAGCTAGACCTTTCAACTCAGGGTCAGCAACCTGCAACTCAACCAACTCTTGACAAGACAAATTATCAACACTACTGGGTACTGCCTCATCTGGTGAGTGGTCCAAATTAGCAAGAAAAGTGTCAGCTAGGATAACATCATCATCATCATTATCCTCTAAGTCACCAGTAACTTTAGACTTAGCCCTAGTGACAGCACATGCAGAGAACACATCAGGGACATCACAATCCTGGGTCGCAGCCACTGGCTCATTAGACAACTGAGGAGCTGGACACACTTGACTTCCACCAATATCATTTCGAAGTAAGAAAGTTACACCTGACATTGGGAGTGTCTCAACCAACCCAACCATAACGGAACCATTAACAAAACCAGACTCTAAATTCACTCTGAACAAAGGGACAGAGAAGTAATTATTCCCTACACCTTGTAAGATTGCAGTCTCATCAGAGGAATTAACATTAGAGCCTAGAACACTGGTCAGCATAAGGGATTGGCAAGCACCTGTATCACGATATATTTTAACTGATTTCCTGTCATTACTGTCCAGAGGACTGACAAAACCATCAGAAAGGAAATTAGCACATGAACTCTTGAGAGTGTCACCCATGTTACTGCTCAAAAGAGGAGCTTTATCATGAGAATTTAATTTACCCTCAAAGCAGGTTCAGTTAACTCAGTTAAAGAATTCTGGGAACTCTCAAGGGTGGACACTAGACCAATTGACTGAATATTTAAAGACTCCTTTTTGTTCACATCACGCTGTCTCCTGAAACATTTCTCCGTAGTATGACCAAGCTTACTACAATAAGTACATTTACTTTTCTGAAATCTAGAGGTGAAGCTGGTATTTACTTCCTGAGAAACATCATCTTTATTCTCTTTCCTGTTACCTGTATTCTGAGTAGAGGCAACGTACTTACTCTCAGCTTTCCTTTTTTCTTTAGAATATCTCTTGTGAGTGAGAACATATTCATCAGCTAAAACTGCAGCATCAGAGAAATTATCTATTCTTTTCTCATCAAGATATAGGTTTACATCTTTATTAATACACCTTTTGAAGTCCTCCAGCAAAATCATCTGCTTAAATTTACCAAAATCAGAATCCACATTCTTAGAATTTAACCACTGCTCTAACAGATCTTCTTTGATTTTTGCATACTCAACATGGGATTGCTTATCTTGCTTATAAGTTGTCCTAAATTTTACTCTGTAGGCTTCAGGAACAAGCTCATAGGCCTTAAGAATCAAGCTCTTAACTACATCATAATTATCAGATTGATCCTGAGGCAAAGATGCTTAAGTTACTTGAGCTTTATCGGTGAGAACAGTTTGAAGGAGCACTGGCCAATACTTTTTGGGCCAATTAAAACCTGTAGCTACCCTCTCAAACAACTGAAAATACTTTGTTAAATCAGATTAATTAAAAGGAGGGACAAGTTTAACAGTTTTAGCCACATGAAAATCATCAGAGCTAGATGATCCAGTTTCACCTTGTTTCATGCGATACTCATGGTCTGCCTGAATCCTAGCAATTTCAATTTGTGCCTGTGCCTCCTGAATACGAGCCTGAAGTTCAGCCTCCTTTAGCACGAGCCTCCTGCAGGGCTAGCTGTAACTTAGCTATTTCAATCTGCGTTTGCTCATCTGGAGGAGTTACATTAAACAAGCTTTTATTAATCATGCCAACAATTTGATCTTTAGACTGATGAGAGCGAACAGCAATTCCCAATTGTTGAGCAACAAGCTTAAGTTCATTCTTTGTTCTGTTTTCTACATCACACACTGTTTTCACATTTGACAAAAAATCTTTGGCTTCATCAAACGTAGTAATAGTAGACATCATGAATAAATCACAGTCACAAAATATCAAGCAATATCCTTATGATAATATCCTGAATATCCTGATAAGAGGTCGCCAAATTTATGTTACGGAACAGAGATAATGAACATTTCAAGTGAGAACTAAAATCACTACTGTCCCGCAAAGTTCCAGGTTCAAAACAAAAGAGTTAGGTAAAATTGCAAGTTAAAGTTTAGTGCTCAAACTAACAATTAAACATTCAGGACTCATAAGGATAATGTAACGGCAAAAAACAGGTTAAATATATGGTTAACTGCAATAGCCTCTATTAACACGAAATTAGCAAGAGTAAATTTATCTAAGTCAGCCCTGATAAAATGAGAAAACCGGATAATGCTCAGTTAATGCAAGATATATTATTACAGATACAAAATATTATTACTACTGGCCGACAGCAAAACTTCACATCAATCACAAAAACCTCACCAGGCCCATGAATTAACACCTTATGATATACAGTACAAGAAAAAATGTAATAACACTTATACTCAAATTACACAGCAGCTAGATGGTTGGAGACTTCCTGAGCACTCACAAAAACAATACTCTGTACAGGGGAGGACAGAGATGTGAACAAATTGAGGAGTAGATCTAAGTGGCCATTAATGCAGAGACTGAGCTCATTATATAGAGGCCGGAAGAGCTTGATTCAACTTGCAAAAAGGACGCGGAAATAAAGGCACAAAGGAGGAAGAGTTGACACTCCTGCTCTGAACAACAGAAAGAACGACTTACTCTACTATAAGGAGGAGAAGGGGGAGTGATGTAGAACATACGAGCTTGGTCAATATGGAAAAAACGAGGCGAATCGTGATCAAACATGCAGCATACTGTACGTTAGAATTATACAAAAGATGATGAAATAATAGGCTATGTACCACCTCCCCACAAAAAAAAAAAAAAAATTTACAAAGGAAATATCTCATTACTCTAAAACAATCTGTCTAAAGTCTAGATAAGTAATCTGCAATAACATTTTCTTTCCCCTTGACATGTTGTATGTCTAATGAATACTCCTGAAGAAGTAGACTCCATCTTGTCAATCTCTGATTTTTATCTTTAAACTTACTAAGGAATTTCAGTGGGTAATGATCGGTATAAATGACAATGGGGTCAAAACCAGAACACAAATAAAATGGAAAATGCTGTAAACCCAAAATCAAGGCCAAAAGCTCTTTCTCAATAGTTGAGTAGTTCTTTTGAGGTGGAGTGAACTTCTTACTGTAATAAGATACAGGGTGTTCAATACCCTGATCATCCTCTTGCAGCAAAACAGCCCCAGCTCCTGTATCACTTGCATCAACAGCCATCTTAAATGGCTTAGCAAAATTTGGAGTAGCGAGCAGTGGCTGACTTAATAGGATAGCTTTAAGTTTACTGAAAGAGGATTCACAGGTTTCGGTCCAGACAAATTTAACTCCCTTTTTCAGTAGGTCTGTAGGTGGTGATACAAGAATTGAAAAGTTAAGAACAAATCTCCTGTAATAACCTACCATTCCCAAAAATCTTTGTAGCTCTTTCCTACTTTCAGGTCTGGGAAGATCACTTATAACCTGAACCTTAGCTGCTGGTGGTGCAACGTGTCCATCACCAATTACGTACCCAAGGTACTGAACTTTAGCTTGACCAAACTCACACTTTGATAAATTAGCTACAAGATTAGCCTGAACCAAACGCTCAAGAAGTTTACTAACATGGCATAGGTGATCTTTCCAGTTGTCACTGAAAATTAATACCTCATCAATATAAACAACACACCCTGCCAAACCCTCTGTTACAACATTCATAAGCTTTTGAAATGTGGCTGGTGCATTCTTCATACCATATGGCATTACAGATCATGCAAAAGTCTTTCCTAGTGTTACAAAACATGAGATTTCCCTAGCACGTTCAGTCATAGGTACAAATCAATCTTACTTATGTACCTAGCCTTTCCGATCTTGTCTATGCAATCTTCCACGCGAGGGAGAGGGTAAGTGTCTGTTTTGGTTATCTGATTAACACGTCTGTAGTCGATGCAAAGCCGCTGTGACCCACCTGGCTTAGGGACTAGAGTGACAGGAGAACTCCACTCGCTCTGACAGGGCTCAGTCATCTTGTGGTCCAACAGGTAGCCAAGCTCCTCCTGGATGAGAGGAACTTTCACAGGTTTCACACGGTAAGGAGGCAATTCAATTGGCTTTGCGTCTCCAACATCGACATCATGCATCAACACAGTGGTTCTTCCTGGAGTGGCACGGAACACTTGCGGGTACTCCTGCAGTAATGCCGAAAACTCCTGCCTTTCCTCGGGAGCTAGATGAGAAAACTTAGTCTGGAGATCATTCACTCAGGCTCATGCTGCATGGGAGAACTTCACTTGCAGACTCGGGTGGAACAGCTACAGTGCAGACTGGGTTATTTTCGTCCCGCCTGTGATATAACTTTAGCATGTTGATGTGACAAAGTTGCTTGTTCTTTCTACGATCTGGTGTGGCGATGACATAGTTGACATCACTGAGTTTCTTCTCCACGAAATAAGGACCACTAAACTTGGCTTGAAGAGGTTGCCCATGCACCGGTAGCAGAATCAAAACCTGATCTCCTGGCTGAAAGTGGCGTAACCTGGACTTCTTATCATACCAAGTCTTCATCTTCTGAGCAGCTCCTAAATTCTCTCTCGCCAGCTGTAAAGCAGTGGACAGCCGTTCTTTGAACTTCAGCACATACTCCAGCAGGTTGACGTCATCTTCCTCCGAGAGCCAGCATTCCCTGAGTAGCTTAAGGGGTCCTCTTACTTCATGGCCAAACAGTAGTTCAAAAGGTGAGAAGCCCAGTGATTCATTTGGAGATTCTCTTGCGGCAAATACAACGAATGGAAGACCTTTATCCCAGTCTTTCTGATGTTCCAAACAGTATTTCTTGAGCATCGATTTGAGTGTTTGATGATATCTCTCCAACGCTCCTTGGGCTTGGGGATGGTAAGCTGAAGACGTGATCTGGGTGATGCCCAACTCTTTCAGAGACTGCTTTAAAACATTTGACATGGAATTACTTCCCCGGTCTGACTGTACCTCCTTGGGCAGACCAAAGTTGGTGAAGAACCCTAGCATTTCCTTCACCACGTTCTTTGCTGAGATATTTCTAAGTGGAATGGCTTCAGGATAACGAGTAGCCATATCAATCAGGGTCAACACATAAGAAAATCCTGAAGACGTCTTAGGAAGAGGGCCCACAATATCCACCAACACACGGGTGAATGGCGCCTCAAAAGGAGGAATGGGAACTAGAGGCGCAACCTTTTCGGTCTGATTACACTTCCCCACAACTTGACAGGTGTGACAAACCTTACAATACCAGGAAACGTCTCTGAAGATACCTGGCCAGTAGAAGTGTTTCAAAATGCGTGCCACAGTCTTCCTCACTCCAAGGTGTCCTGCCAAACTGGAATCATGAGCCATTCTAATGATATCCTGCCTACAAACACGAGGGATGACAACTTGATGTACAACCTCCCATTCACAGTCGGCTGATGCTGTTGGGGGTCTCCACTTCCTCATAAGTACTCCTGACTTTATATAATAACAAGTAGAAGCACCAGCTGACTCTTCCTCACTGCAAGCAGAGTTAGCTAGACCTTTCAACTCAGGGTCAGCAACCTGCAACTCAACCAACTCTTGACAAGACAAATTATCAACACTACTGGGTACTGCCTCATCTGGTGAGTGGTCCAAATTAGCAAGAAAAGTGTCAGCTAGGATAACATCATCATCATCATTATCCTCTAAGTCACCAGTAACTTTAGACTTAGCCCTAGTGACAGCACATGCAGAGAACACATCAGGGACATCACAATCCTGGGTCGCAGCCACTGGCTCATTAGACAACTGAGGAGCTGGACACACTTGACTTCCACCAATATCATTTCGAAGTAAGAAAGTTACACCTGACATTGGGAGTGTCTCAACCAACCCAACCATAACGGAACCATTAACAAAACCAGACTCTAAATTCACTCTGAACAAAGGGACAGAGAAGTAATTATTCCCTACACCTTGTAAGATTGCAGTCTCATCAGAGGAATTAACATTAGAGCCTAGAACACTGGTCAGCATAAGGGATTGGCAAGCACCTGTATCACGATATATTTTAACTGATTTCCTGTCATTACTGTCCAGAGGACTGACAAAACCATCAGAAAGGAAATTAGCACATGAACTCTTGAGAGTGTCACCCATGTTACTGCTCAAAAGAGGAGCTTTATCATGAGAATTTAATTTACCCCTCAAAGCAGGTTCAGTTAACTCAGTTAAAGAATTCTGGGAACTCTCAAGGGTGGACACTAGACCAATTGACTGAATATTTAAAGACTCCTTTTTGTTCACATCACGCTGTCTCCTGAAACATTTCTCCGTAGTATGACCAAGCTTACTACAATAAGTACATTTACTTTTCTGAAATCTAGAGGTGAAGCTGGTATTTACTTCCTGAGAAACATCATCTTTATTCTCTTTCCTGTTACCTGTATTCTGAGTAGAGGCAACGTACTTACTCTCAGCTTTCCTTTTTTCTTTAGAATATCTCTTGTGAGTGAGAACATATTCATCAGCTAAAACTGCAGCATCAGAGAAATTATCTATTCTTTTCTCATCAAGATATAGGTTTACATCTTTATTAATACACCTTTTGAAGTCCTCCAGCAAAATCATCTGCTTAAATTTACCAAAATCAGAATCCACATTCTTAGAATTTAACCACTGCTCTAACAGATCTTCTTTGATTTTTGCATACTCAACATGGGATTGCTTATCTTGCTTATAAGTTGTCCTAAATTTTACTCTGTAGGCTTCAGGAACAAGCTCATAGGCCTTAAGAATCAAGCTCTTAACTACATCATAATTATCAGATTGATCCTGAGGCAAAGATGCTTAAGTTACTTGAGCTTTATCGGTGAGAACAGTTTGAAGGAGCACTGGCCAATACTTTTTGGGCCAATTAAAACCTGTAGCTACCCTCTCAAACAACTGAAAATACTTTGTTAAATCAGATTAATTAAAAGGAGGGACAAGTTTAACAGTTTTAGCCACATGAAAATCATCAGAGCTAGATGATCCAGTTTCACCTTGTTTCATGCGATACTCATGGTCTGCCTGAATCCTAGCAATTTCAATTTGTGCCTGTGCCTCCTGAATACGAGCCTGAAGTTCAGCCTCCTTTAGCACGAGCCTCCTGCAGGGCTAGCTGTAACTTAGCTATTTCAATCTGCGTTTGCTCATCTGGAGGAGTTACATTAAACAAGCTTTTATTAATCATGCCAACAATTTGATCTTTAGACTGATGAGAGCGAACAGCAATTCCCAATTGTTGAGCAACAAGCTTAAGTTCATTCTTTGTTCTGTTTTCTACATCACACACTGTTTTCACATTTGACAAAAAATCTTTGGCTTCATCAAGCGTAGTAATAGTAGACATCATGAATAAATCACAGTCACAAAATATCAAGCAATATCCTTATGATAATATCCTGAATATCCTGATAAGAGGTCGCCAAATTTATGTTACGGAACAGAGATAATGAACATTTCAAGTGAGAACTAAAATCACTACTGTCCCGCAAAGTTCCAGGTTCAAAACAAAAGAGTTAGGTAAAATTGCAAGTTAAAGTTTAGTGCTCAAACTAACAACTAAACATTCAGGACTCATAAGGATAATGTAACGGCAAAAAACAGGTTAAATATATGGTTAACTGCAATAGCCTCTATTAACACGAAATTAGCAAGAGTAAATTTATCTAAGTCAGCCCTGATAAAATGAGAAAACCGGATAATGCTCAGTTAATGCAAGATATATTATTACAGATACAAAATATTATTACTACTGGCCGACAGCAAAACTTCACATCAATCACAAAAACCTCACCAGGCCCATGAATTAACACCTTATGATATACAGTACAAGAAAAAATGTAATAACACTTATACTCAAATTACACAGCAGCTAGATGGTTGGAGACTTCCTGAGCACTCACAAAAACAATACTCTGTACAGGGGAGGACAGAGATGTGAACAAAATGAGGAGTAGATCTAAGTGGCCATTAATGCAGAGACTGAGCTCATTATATAGAGGCCGGAAGAGCTTGATTCAACTTGCAAAAAGGACGCGGAAATAAAGGCACAAAGGAGGAAGAGTTGACACTCCTGCTCTGAACAACAGAAAGAACGACTTACTCTACTATAAGGGGGAGAAGGGGGAGTGATGTAGAACATGCGAGCCTGGTCACTATGGAAACCACGAGGCGAATCGTGATCAAACATACAGCATACTGTACGTTAGAATTATACAAAAGATGATGAAATCATAGGCTATGTACCACCTCCCCACAAAAAAAAAAAAAAAAAATTACAAAGGAAATATCTCATTACTCTAAAACAATCTGTCTAAAGTCTAGATAAGTAATCTGCAATAACATTTTCTTTCCCCTTGACATGTTGTATGTCTAATGAATACTCCTGAAGAAGTAGACTCCATCTTGTCAATCTCTGATTTTTATCTTTAAACTTACTAAGGAATTTCAGTGGGTAATGATCGGTATAAATGACAATGGGGTCAAAACCAGAACACAAATAAAATGGAAAATGCTGTAAACCCAAAATCAAGGCCAAAAGCTCTTTCTCAATAGTTGAGTAGTTCTTTTGAGGTGGAGTGAACTTCTTACTGTAATAAGATACAGGGTGTTCAATACCCTGATCATCCTCTTGCAGCAAAACAGCCCCAGCTCCTGTATCACTTGCGTCAACAGCCATCTTAAATGGCTTAGCAAAATTTGGAGTAGCGAGCAGTGGCTGACTTAATAGGATAGCTTTAAGTTTACTGAAAGAGGATTCACAGGTTTCGGTCCAGACAAATTTAACTCCCTTTTTCAGTAGGTCTGTAGGTGGTGATACAAGAATTGAAAAGTTAAGAACAAATCTCCTGTAATAACCTACCATTCCCAAAAATCTTTGTAGCTCTTTCCTACTTTCAGGTCTGGGAAGATCACTTATAACCTGAACCTTAGCTGCTGGTGGTGCAACGTGTCCATCACCAATTACGTACCCAAGGTACTGAACTTTAGCTTGACCAAACTCACACTTTGATAAATTAGCTACAAGATTAGCCTGAACCAAACGCTCAAGAAGTTTACTAACATGGCATAGGTGATCTTTCCAGTTGTCACTGAAAATTAATACCTCATCAATATAAACAACACACCCTGCCAAACCCTCTGTTACAACATTCATGAGCTTTTGAAATGTGGCTGGGGCATTCCTCATACCACATGGCATTACAGATCATGCAAAAGTCTTTCCTAGTGTTACAAAACATGAGATTTCCCTAGCACGTTCAGTCATAGGTACTTGCCAATATCCCTTTAACAAATCAATCTTACTTATGTACCTAGCCTTTCCGATCTTGTCTATGCAATCTTTCACGCGAGGGAGAGGGTAAGTGTCTGTTTTGGTTATCTGATTAACACGTCTGTAGTCGATGCTTCAAAGCCGCTGTGACCCACCTGGCTTAGGGACTAGAGTGACAGGAGAACTCCACTCGCTCTGACAGGGCTCAGTCATCTTGTGGTCCAACAGGTAGCCAAGCTCCTCCTGGATGAGAGGAACTTTCACAGGTTTCACACGGTAAGGAGGCAATTCAATTGGCTTTGCGTCTCCAACATCGACATCATGCATCAACACAGTGGTTCTTCCTGGAGTGGCACGGAACACTTGCGGGTACTCCTGCAGTAATGCCGAAAACTCCTGCCTTTCCTCGGGAGCTAGATGAGAAAACTTAGTCTGGAGATCATTCACTCAGGCTCATGCTGCATGGGAGAACTTCACTTGCAGACTCGGGTGGAACAGCTACAGTGCAGACTGGGTTATTTTCGTCCCGCCTGTGATATAACTTTAGCATGTTGATGTGACAAAGTTGCTTGTTCTTTCTACGATCTGGTGTGGCGATGACATAGTTGACATCACTGAGTTTCTTCTCCACGAAATAAGGACCACTAAACTTGGCTTGAAGAGGTTGCCCATGCACCGGTAGCAGAATCAAAACCTGATCTCCTGGCTGAAAGTGGCGTAACCTGGACTTCTTATCATACCAAGTCTTCATCTTCTGAGCAGCTCCTAAATTCTCTCTCGCCAGCTGTAAAGCAGTGGACAGCCGTTCTTTGAACTTCAGCACATACTCCAGCAGGTTGACGTCATCTTCCTCCGAGAGCCAGCATTCCCTGAGTAGCTTAAGGGGTCCTCTTACTTCATGGCCAAACAGTAGTTCAAAAGGTGAGAAGCCCAGTGATTCATTTGGAGATTCTCTTGCGGCAAATACAACGAATGGAAGACCTTTATCCCAGTCTTTCTGATGTTCCAAACAGTATTTCTTGAGCATCGATTTGAGTGTTTGATGATATCTCTCCAACGCTCCTTGGGCTTGGGGATGGTAAGCTGAAGACGTGATCTGGGTGATGCCCAACTCTTTCAGAGACTGCTTTAAAACATTTGACATGGAATTACTTCCCCGGTCTGACTGTACCTCCTTGGGCAGACCAAAGTTGGTGAAGAACCCTAGCATTTCCTTCACCACGTTCTTTGCTGAGATATTTCTAAGTGGAATGGCTTCAGGATAACGAGTAGCCATATCAATCAGGGTCAACACATAAGAAAATCCTGAAGACGTCTTAGGAAGAGGGCCCACAATATCCACCAACACACGGGTGAATGGCGCCTCAAAAGGAGGAATGGGAACTAGAGGCGCAACCTTTTCGGTCTGATTACACTTCCCCACAACTTGACAGGTGTGACAAACCTTACAATACCAGGAAACGTCTCTGAAGATACCTGGCCAGTAGAAGTGTTTCAAAATGCGTGCCACAGTCTTCCTCACTCCAAGGTGTCCTGCCAAACTGGAATCATGAGCCATTCTAATGATATCCTGCCTACAAACACGAGGGATGACAACTTGATGTACAACCTCCCATTCACAGTCGGCTGATGCTGTTGGGGGTCTCCACTTCCTCATAAGTACTCCTGACTTTATATAATAACAAGTAGAAGCACCAGCTGACTCTTCCTCACTGCAAGCAGAGTTAGCTAGACCTTTCAACTCAGGGTCAGCAACCTGCAACTCAACCAACTCTTGACAAGACAAATTATCAACACTACTGGGTACTGCCTCATCTGGTGAGTGGTCCAAATTAGCAAGAAAAGTGTCAGCTAGGATAACATCATCATCATCATTATCCTCTAAGTCACCAGTAACTTTAGACTTAGCCCTAGTGACAGCACATGCAGAGAACACATCAGGGACATCACAATCCTGGGTCGCAGCCACTGGCTCATTAGACAACTGAGGAGCTGGACACACTTGACTTCCACCAATATCATTTCGAAGTAAGAAAGTTACACCTGACATTGGGAGTGTCTCAACCAACCCAACCATAACGGAACCATTAACAAAACCAGACTCTAAATTCACTCTGAACAAAGGGACAGAGAAGTAATTATTCCCTACACCTTGTAAGATTGCAGTCTCATCAGAGGAATTAACATTAGAGCCTAGAACACTGGTCAGCATAAGGGATTGGCAAGCACCTGTATCACGATATATTTTAACTGATTTCCTGTCATTACTGTCCAGAGGACTGACAAAACCATCAGAAAGGAAATTAGCACATGAACTCTTGAGAGTGTCACCCATGTTACTGCTCAAAAGAGGAGCTTTATCATGAGAATTTAATTTACCCCTCAAAGCAGGTTCAGTTAACTCAGTTAAAGAAATTCTGGGAACTCTCAAGGGTGGACACTAGACCAATTGACTGAATATTTAAAGACTCCATTTTGTTCACATCACGCTGTCTCCTGAAACATTTCTCCGTAGTATGACCAAGCTTACTACAATAAGTACATTTACTTTTCTGAAATCTAGAGGTGAAGCTGGTATTTACTTCCTGAGAAACATCATCTTTATTCTCTTTCCTGTTACCTGTATTCTGAGTAGAGGCAACGTACTTACTCTCAGCTTTCCTTTTTTCTTTAGAATATCTCTTGTGAGTGAGAACATATTCATCAGCTAAAACTGCAGCATCAGAGAAATTATCTATTCTTTTCTCATCAAGATATAGGTTTACATCTTTATTAATACACCTTTTGAAGTCCTCCAGCAAAATCATCTGCTTAAATTTACCAAAATCAGAATCCACATTCTTAGAATTTAACCACTGCTCTAACAGATCTTCTTTGATTTTTGCATACTCAACATGGGATTGCTTATCTTGCTTATAAGTTGTCCTAAATTTTACTCTGTAGGCTTCAGGAACAAGCTCATAGGCCTTAAGAATCAAGCTCTTAACTACATCATAATTATCAGATTGATCCTGAGGCAAAGATGCTTAAGTTACTTGAGCTTTATCGGTGAGAACAGTTTGAAGGAGCACTGGCCAATACTTTTTGGGCCAATTAAAACCTGTAGCTACCCTCTCAAACAACTGAAAATACTTTGTTAAATCAGATTAATTAAAAGGAGGGACAAGTTTAACAGTTTTAGCCACATGAAAATCATCAGAGCTAGATGATCCAGTTTCACCTTGTTTCATGCGATACTCATGGTCTGCCTGAATCCTAGCAATTTCAATTTGTGCCTGTGCCTCCTGAATACGAGCCTGAAGTTCAGCCTCCTTTAGCACGAGCCTCCTGCAGGGCTAGCTGTAACTTAGCTATTTCAATCTGCGTTTGCTCATCTGGAGGAGTTACATTAAACAAGCTTTTATTAATCATGCCAACAATTTGATCTTTAGACTGATGAGAGCGAACAGCAATTCCCAATTGTTGAGCAACAAGCTTAAGTTCATTCTTTGTTCTGTTTTCTACATCACACACTGTTTTCACATTTGACAAAAAATCTTTGGCTTCATCAAGCGTAGTAATAGTAGACATCATGAATAAATCACAGTCACAAAATATCAAGCAATATCCTTATGATAATATCCTGAATATCCTGATAAGAGGTCGCCAAATTTATGTTACGGAACAGAGATAATGAACATTTCAAGTGAGAACTAAAATCACTACTGTCCCGCAAAGTTCCAGGTTCAAAACAAAAGAGTTAGGTAAAATTGCAAGTTAAAGTTTAGTGCTCAAACTAACAACTAAACATTCAGGACTCATAAGGATAATGTAACGGCAAAAAACAGGTTAAATATATGGTTAACTGCAATAGCCTCTATTAACACGAAATTAGCAAGAGTAAATTTATCTAAGTCAGCCCTGATAAAATGAGAAAACCGGATAATGCTCAGTTAATGCAAGATATATTATTACAGATACAAAATATTATTACTACTGGCCGACAGCAAAACTTCACATCAATCACAAAAACCTCACCAGGCCCATGAATTAACACCTTATGATATACAGTACAAGAAAAAATGTAATAACACTTATACTCAAATTACACAGCAGCTAGATGGTTGGAGACTTCCTGAGCACTCACAAAAACAATACTCTGTACAGGGGAGGACAGAGATGTGAACAAAATGAGGAGTAGATCTAAGTGGCCATTAATGCAGAGACTGAGCTCATTATATAGAGGCCGGAAGAGCTTGATTCAACTTGCAAAAAGGACGCGGAAATAAAGGCACAAAGGAGGAAGAGTTGACACTCCTGCTCTGAACAACAGAAAGAACGACTTACTCTACTATAAGGGGGAGAAGGGGGAGTGATGTAGAACATGCGAGCCTGGTCACTATGGAAACCACGAGGCGAATCGTGATCAAACATACAGCATACTGTACGTTAGAATTATACAAAAGATGATGAAATCATAGGCTATGTACCACCTCCCGACAAAAAAAAAAAAAAAAAAATTTACAAAGGAAATATCTCATTACTCTAAAACAATCTGTCTAAAGTCTAGATAAGTAATCTGCAATAACATTTTCTTTCCCCTTGACATGTTGTATGTCTAATGAATACTCCTGAAGAAGTAGACTCCATCTTGTCAATCTCTGATTTTTATCTTTAAACTTACTAAGGAATTTCAGTGGGTAATGATCGGTATAAATGACAATGGGGTCAAAACCAGAACACAAATAAAATGGAAAATGCTGTAAACCCAAAATCAAGGCCAAAAGCTCTTTCTCAATAGTTGAGTAGTTCTTTTGAGGTGGAGTGAACTTCTTACTGTAATAAGATACAGGGTGTTCAATACCCTGATCATCCTCTTGCAGCAAAACAGCCCCAGCTCCTGTATCACTTGCGTCAACAGCCATCTTAAATGGCTTAGCAAAATTTGGAGTAGCGAGCAGTGGCTGACTTAATAGGATAGCTTTAAGTTTACTGAAAGAGGATTCACAGGTTTCGGTCCAGACAAATTTAACTCCCTTTTTCAGTAGGTCTGTAGGTGGTGATACAAGAATTGAAAAGTTAAGAACAAATCTCCTGTAATAACCTACCATTCCCAAAAATCTTTGTAGCTCTTTCCTACTTTCAGGTCTGGGAAGATCACTTATAACCTGAACCTTAGCTGCTGGTGGTGCAACGTGTCCATCACCAATTACGTACCCAAGGTACTGAACTTTAGCTTGACCAAACTCACACTTTGATAAATTAGCTACAAGATTAGCCTGAACCAAACGCTCAAGAAGTTTACTAACATGGCATAGGTGATCTTTCTAGTTGTCACTGAAAATTAATACCTCATCAATATAAACAACACACCCTGCCAAACCCTCTGTTACAACATTCATAAGCTTTTGAAATGTGGCTGGTGCATTCTTCATACCATATGGCATTACAGATCATGCAAAAGTCTTTCCTAGTGTTACAAAACATGAGATTTCCCTAGCACGTTCAGTCATAGGTACTTGCCAGTATCCCTTTAACAAATCAATCTTACTTATGTACCTAGCCTTTCCGATCTTGTCTATGCAATCTTTCACGCGAGGGAGAGGGTAAGTGTCTGTTTTGGTTATCTGATTAACAC
The DNA here is from genome assembly GCF_032717465.1 of Coenobita brevimanus. Classification (NCBI taxonomy): domain Eukaryota; kingdom Metazoa; phylum Arthropoda; class Malacostraca; order Decapoda; family Coenobitidae; genus Coenobita; species Coenobita brevimanus. The sequence goes on from NC_136993.1 coordinate 26,017,193, forward strand.
GTCTGTAGTCGATGCTGCAAAGCCGCTGTGACCCACCTGGCTTAGGGACTAGAGTGACAGGAGAACTCCACTCGCTCTGACAGGGCTCAGTCATCTTGTGGTCCAACAGGTAGCCAAGCTCCTCCTGGATGAGAGGAACTTTCACAGGTTTCACACGGTAAGGAGGCAATTCAATTGGCTTTGCGTCTCCAACATCGACATCATGCATCAACACAGTGGTTCTTCCTGGAGTGGCACGGAACACTTGCGGGTACTCCTGCAGTAATGCCGAAAACTCCTGCCTTTCCTCGGGAGCTAGATGAGAAAACTTAGTCTGGAGATCATTCACTCAGGCTCATGCTGCATGGGAGAACTTCACTTGCAGACTCGGGTGGAACAGCTACAGTGCAGACTGGGTTATTTTCGTCCCGCCTGTGATATAACTTTAGCATGTTGATGTGACAAAGTTGCTTGTTCTTTCTACGATCTGGTGTGGCGATGACATAGTTGACATCACTGAGTTTCTTCTCCACGAAATAAGGACCACTAAACTTGGCTTGAAGAGGTTGCCCATGCACCGGTAGCAGAATCAAAACCTGATCTCCTGGCTGAAAGTGGCGTAACCTGGACTTCTTATCATACCAAGTCTTCATCTTCTGAGCAGCTCCTAAATTCTCTCTCGCCAGCTGTAAAGCAGTGGACAGCCGTTCTTTGAACTTCAGCACATACTCCAGCAGGTTGACGTCATCTTCCTCCGAGAGCCAGCATTCCCTGAGTAGCTTAAGGGGTCCTCTTACTTCATGGCCAAACAGTAGTTCAAAAGGTGAGAAGCCCAGTGATTCATTTGGAGATTCTCTTGCGGCAAATACAACGAATGGAAGACCTTTATCCCAGTCTTTCTGATGTTCCAAACAGTATTTCTTGAGCATCGATTTGAGTGTTTGATGATATCTCTCCAACGCTCCTTGGGCTTGGGGATGGTAAGCTGAAGACGTGATCTGGGTGATGCCCAACTCTTTCAGAGACTGCTTTAAAACATTTGACATGGAATTACTTCCCGGTCTGACTGTACCTCCTTGGGCAGACCAAAGTTGGTGAAGAACCCTAGCATTTCCTTCACCACGTTCTTTGCTGAGATATTTCTAAGTGGAATGGCTTCAGGATAACGAGTAGCCATATCAATCAGGGTCAACACATAAGAAAATCCTGAAGACGTCTTAGGAAGAGGGCCCACAATATCCACCAACACACGGGTGAATGGCGCCTCAAAAGGAGGAATGGGAACTAGAGGCGCAACCTTTTCGGTCTGATTACACTTCCCCACAACTTGACAGGTGTGACAAACCTTACAATACCAGGAAACGTCTCTGAAGATACCTGGCCAGTAGAAGTGTTTCAAAATGCGTGCCACAGTCTTCCTCACTCCAAGGTGTCCTGCCAAACTGGAATCATGAGCCATTCTAATGATATCCTGCCTACAAACACGAGGGATGACAACTTGATGTACAACCTCCCATTCACAGTCGGCTGATGCTGTTGGGGGTCTCCACTTCCTCATAAGTACTCCTGACTTTATATAATAACAAGTAGAAGCACCAGCTGACTCTTCCTCACTGCAAGCAGAGTTAGCTAGACCTTTCAACTCAGGGTCAGCAACCTGCAACTCAACCAACTCTTGACAAGACAAATTATCAACACTACTGGGTACTGCCTCATCTGGTGAGTGGTCCAAATTAGCAAGAAAAGTGTCAGCTAGGATAACATCATCATCATCATTATCCTCTAAGTCACCAGTAACTTTAGACTTAGCCCTAGTGACAGCACATGCAGAGAACACATCAGGGACATCACAATCCTGGGTCGCAGCCACTGGCTCATTAGACAACTGAGGAGCTGAACACACTTGACTTCCACCAATATCATTTCGAAGTAAGAAAGTTACACCTGACATTGGGAGTGTCTCAACCAACCCAACCCTAACGGAACCATTAACAAAACCAGACTCTAAATTCACTCTGAACAAAGGGACAGAGAAGTAATTATTCCCTACACCTTGTAAGATTGCAGTCTCATCAGAGGAATTAACATTAGAGCCTAGAACACTGGTCAGCATAAGGGATTGGCAAGCACCTGTATCAAGATATATTTTAACTGATTTCCTGTCATTCCTGTCCAGAGGACTGACAAAACCATCAGAAAGGAAATTAGCACATGAACTCTTGAGAGTGTCACCCATGTTACTGCTCAAAAGAGGAGCTTTATCATGAGAATTTAATTTACCCCTCAAAGCAGGTTCAGTTAACTCAGTTAAAGAATTCTGGGAACTCTCAAGGGTGGACACTAGACCAATTGACTGAATATTTAAAGACTCCATTTTGTTCACATCACGCTGTCTCCTGAAACATTTCTCCGTAGTATGACCAAGCTTACTACAATAAGTACATTTACTTTTCTGAAATCTAGAGGTGAAGCTGGTATTTACTTCCTGAGAAACATCATCTTTATTCTCTTTCCTGTTACCTGTATTCTGAGTAGAGGCAACGTACTTACTCTCAGCTTTCCTTTTTTCTTTAGAATATCTCTTGTGAGTGAGAACATATTCATCAGCTAAAACTGCAGCATCAGAGAAATTATCTATTCTTTTCTCATCAAGATATAGGTTTACATCTTTATTAATACACCTTTTGAAGTCCTCCAGCAAAATCATCTGCTTAAATTTACCAAAATCAGAATCCACATTCTTAGAATTTAACCACTGCTCTAACAGATCTTCTTTGATTTTTGCATAACTCAACATGGGATTGCTTATCTTGCTTATAAGTTGTCCTAAATTTTACTCTGTAGGCTTCAGGAACAAGCTCATAGGCCTTAAGAATTAAGCTCTTAACTACATCATAATTATCAGATTGATCCGGAGGCAAAGATGCTTAAGTTACTTGAGCTTTATCGGTGAGAACAGTTTGAAGGAGCACTGGCCAATACTTTTTGGGCCAATTAAAACCTGTAGCTACCCTCTCAAACAACTGAAAATACTTTGTTAAATCAGATTAATTAAAAGGAGGGACAAGTTTAACAGTTTTAGCCACATGAAAATCATCAGAGCTAGATGATCCAGTTTCACCTTGTTTCATGCGATACTCATGGTCTGCCTGAATCCTAGCAATTTCAATTTGTGCCTGTGCCTCCTGAATACGAGCCTGAAGTTCAGCCTCCTTTAGCACGAGCCTCCTGCAGGGCTAGCTGTAACTTAGCTATTTCAATCTGCGTTTGCTCATCTGGAGGAGTTACATTAAACAAGCTTTTATTAATCATGCCAACAATTTGATCTTTAGACTGATGAGAGCGAACAGCAATTCCCAATTGTTGAGCAACAAGCTTAAGTTCATTCTTTGTTCTGTTTTCTACATCACACACTGTTTTCACATTTGACAAAAAACCTTTGGCTTCATCAAGCGTAGTAATAGTAGACATCATGAATAAATCACAGTCACAAAATATCAAGCAATATCCTTATGATAATATCCTGAATATCCTGATAAGAGGTCGCCAAATTTATGTTACGGAACAGAGATAATGAACATTTCAAGTGAGAACTAAAATCACTACTGTCCCGCAAAGTTCCAGGTTCAAAACAAAAGAGTTAGGTAAAATTACAAGTTAAAGTTTAGTGCTCAAACTAACAACTAAACATTCAGGACTCATAAGGATAATGTAACGGCAAAAAACAGGTTAAATATATGGTTAACTGCAATAGCCTCTATTAACACGAAATTAGCAAGAGTAAATTTATCTAAGTCAGCCCTGATAAAATGAGAAAACCGGATAATGCTCAGTTAATGCAAGATATATTATTACAGATACAAAATATTATTACTACTGGCCGACAGCAAAACTTCACATCAATCACAAAAACCTCACCAGGCCCATGAATTAACACCTTATGATATACAGTACAAGAAAAAATGTAATAACACTTATACTCAAATTACACAGCAGCTAGATGGTTGGAGACTTCCTGAGCACTCACAAAAACAATACTCTGTACAGGGGAGGACAGAGATGTGAACAAAATGATGAGTAGATCTAAGTGGCCATTAATGCAGAGACTGAGCTCATTATATAGAGGCCGGAAGAGCTTGATTCAACTTGCAAAAAGGACGCGGATATGAAGGCACAGGGGAGGAGAGTTGACACTCCTGCTCTGAACAACAGAAAGAACGACTTACTCTACTATAAGGGGGAGAAGGGGGAGTGATGTAGAACACGCGAGCCTGGTCACTATGGAAGCCACGAGGCGAATCGTGATCAAACATGCAGCATACTGTACTTTAGAATCATACAAAGGATGATGAAATCATTGGCTATGTAACAATATATATATATATATATATATATATATATATATATATATATATATATATTGTAGAGAGAGAGAGAGAGAGAGAGAGAGAGAGAGAGAACTTTGCTCAAGGGCAGAAAAAGACAATTCTACAGTTCTACATCCTTTCCATTGCATTTCTTCGTGAAGCAGCCTGCCAGTATGATGATGCTACCGTATTTGTACAACGCAGCATTTATGATGGTGAGACGGCAATTTTAGGCCAAATTATAGACTGTATAAGGGCAATATGCAAACCACTCCTATACTGTTTGTTCCTTCACCGTGGTTATATTTTCGTCCATTTGTAGCTTGTTTCACTTAACCCAAGTGGTAGGAGAAGACAATACTACGGCCCTACATTCTCTTGATGGTACCTCTTTCGTGACTAGCACAATATTCTAGTGTTAAAATTATATTAGAATTTAGTATTGAACGTTGAGAGACGGCAATTTTAGGCCAAGTTAATGTAAAAGTAGTATTGTTAAGTTATGGATGCCAGTGACTTGGTGGGGGTACTACAAGGTGGCTCCACTTTTTCTCTACTGAGCAATTTCTTGTGTGTTGTGGGGGCGGCACAGTCTTTATAATCAGTATATACCCTGTATCACTGATTAATTTCCCTCTCGAAATGCCACGATCATCGCTCACACTAGGCAACTGAGCCATACCATGTAACTTATTAAATACTGTCACATGAGCTTCTATACTCACTGCCACGCAACTTGTCTCTTAAGCCCCGCCCCCTCACCCACTGCCCTTGTAGTGGGAGGCTATAGACTTGAGGCATGGGCTTTAGGAGGAGGCAGGGGGGGGGGTAGGGATTACGACTTGAAGCCAAAACTTTCGGAAGAGGGTGTGGCTAAAGACTGGATGCCAGGACATCAGGAGAGGGTGAAGCTTAAGACTTGAGGTCAGGACTTCATAAAAGGGTGGGGCTTAAGACTCAAGGCCAGGACTTCAGGAAAGGAGTGGGGCTTAAGAGACAAGTTACCTGACGGTGGGTATAGCAAGGTGCTATTTACAAGCCATATTGTTTACAAGCCATAAATACCAACAGCTGTGAGAGTGCATACAGAGTGGTGGTGGTGGCAGCGTGTGGTGATGGGGATGTGGATGCTGGTGACGGTGGTGCTGACGAAGAGCTACGCTGGTAACCTCCTGTCTCTCCTGGCCGTCAGATACATCCCTGAGCCATATCAGACCCTCAGGGATGTTCTCGATGATCAGAACGTCGTCATGATCTTTCAGGAAAACTCATTCACCTCTGAGACAATCCAAGTATGAAAAAGAACCTCACCTTTGAGGCAATTCAAGTATGTAAAAGAATGCAATCACCTCTGAGGCAATTCAAGTGTATAGAAGAACTCAATCACCTATAAGGCAATCCAGGTATACAAAAGAACTCAGTCACCTATGAGGCAATCCATGTCAGTAAAAGAATTGTCACCTCAGAGGTAATTCACATTTATAGTAGTAGAGCTAACCCATCAACTGCATGTAAGCAAGCGCCCCATCAGGGCTGTCCCATTCAGTAGATGGGCCTGCATTTGTGTCTCTTCACCCAGTTAAAAAAAAGCACCATAGAAGGCTGCACTTCACCTTGCTATCTGGTTATATAGCTACTACCTAACGAAGTAAATGGTTTCCTGGATCGCAGGATACTATTAGGCTTGTCACTCAGTGTACAGTCTCCTAAGGAAAAAAGTAGATCTTCATCATCAGCTTTACTCATCCCTTAATGCTCTGATTTGCTCTCTTCACCAATAGGAAGCTGAATCCGGCGCAATGAAAGAGGTGAAGGAGAGTCAGGCAGACAACAGACTGGAGTTCCTTACAATAAACCAATACGCCTCTGAACACATACTCAACTATGAGGTTAAGAGCGGTCGCAAGGTGATTTTTGATATCGATGCCGTCACCTATAATATTAAAGGCCAGGAATTTTCAAAAACAGGTGGGTTCATGAAATGTGCAATGAACACTAATCATTTGGGGGGATACGAGTTTCTAAGAACTGGTGTGATCATAAAATGATTACAAAAGTATCTGTCTATCCATCTATCTACCCATATATCTATCTATCTCTTGCCAGATGCCTTAATCTCATGAAAAGTCGTCGTAAACAAATCGCCTCCACGTCGTCCTGTCCTTTTATTTTTTTGGCAACCCTTCCTCCAGCTCACACCCCCCTGTTTCATCTATCTCTCCTCTCCATCTCTTTACCCCATCCTCGGTCTTCCTTTCCTTCTCTCCCCCTCCACCTCACTCACACACTTTCCTAGTCAGTCTATCATTCTCCATCTTCTCCACATTGCCAAACCATTTCAAGTTTTTTTTCCCCTTAAGTTTCATTCATTTCCACATCAACACCACAACGCTCCTTTCCTTCCTCGTTTGTCTGTCCCTACAAGTACTTCAAGTATTATACGTAATGTCGAAAAAAAAAGTATTTTCTGAATATATCAAGCATTTCGACCATTCCACAGAAGTACTGTACTTATGTTACAAATTCATGATGAAAGTTTTCCCTCTTGTAGCAGTGCACTTGAGCACTTTACTTTTTATGTTATGATACAGGCAGCTGCGATTACTACTCTTCCCGGGAGGAGATTCTACCCAGATCCATCGGTATGATTGGACACAAACACAGCCCCATAATACCATCACTCAGCAAGAGGTAATCAGTATGAAGAATTTCAATTTATTTTACCTATTGTCTTCATACTAGGCAGCAAAACAAGCAGAGACATTAGCCATAAAATTGTGTTTTTAGAAAATCATGACAAAATTTGGACCTTACTGTATCCTCTTACCAGGTGAGTAGACCCATCAATATCGAACAGTTATTTCATATAACAGTGATAGTGTAAATTGAATCACACAGCATTGCCGGCCGATTTCTCACAATCGATTTTTTTAAATTAGCGGAACAAAAGAATTATGAAAATTTACATGATTACAGTGCCTCATCACAACCAACTAGAGAGGAAAGTTGTGAACGTTCGGCCACTTAAAATATATATATATATATATATATATATATATATATATATATATATATACATATATATATATATATATATATATATATATATATATATATATATATATATATATATATGTCAGAGAGTAGGTATTAATAGCAACTACAGTTCATCAGTGTCAAAATGTTGTCCCATGCTTCAGTTAATATATGTGTTGTGCTCAAGGCTTTACTTTTTTTCAGTTTCTGATGATGTCAGAAAAGCGAGTTATGTAAAACGTCTGAACTACCCCTCACTGTCGGGATAGTTTGGTCATAACAGTGGGATGATTCAGTCAACTATAATACTTGTCCAGATCATATAAATACTACGATGTAAAGTAATTACTATGCAAGAACTAACTGAAGCAAACCTATTTCACAGCATTTAACAAAAAAAAAAAAAAAAAAAAAAATCTGCATCTACTGCACCAGACATACCCACTTGTTTACTTGTCCCCACCAGGGAATTGTTTTAACTTGGTTTGTCTGTCTGCCTGTCTGTTTGTCTGTCTGTTCACAACTATTGGTGCGATTTTGACTAAAATAACACGGATGAAGGGCTTTGAACTTCTGATGACCTGACTAAATTTTGGCCCAAATTGGGCCCAGGTCCAGGCTGTAGACCTCAAAAATGAAAAAAAAAAATTGGTAAAAAAAAATATTTTGTTTTCGCTATATCTCCTTTCAAATTCGTCATATCGACATGAAACCAAAACTTAAAGGTGCAGCTTTCAAATCTGCATCCTATAACATGCCTCATTACATCAGGGGGTTCACCCCTACTTAGTAGTAGGCGGGTCAGTGTCAGCTGGGTCGGGCCTATAATTTCAAAGGGACGTAAAATCGTCAATTTTCACCCAATTTGATCCAAATTTCATACGTGGGTTTGCTGTGCCTTGGCACCGCTTCTTGTTTGAATTTAATTTCGAAAATAATTAAAACTGGCCATTAACCCGCCCCATCCCGTCGACATATGGGTATGTTGCAACGATTTGCATTTGCCAGTCCCGGTGACGTACCAGTACGTTGTGCAATTGCAAGGTCCCTAATTTGCACAATTTTCAATTTTTGCACGTGATTTTTTGTATGTATACACGGGACACCTTCCTCTATTCCTCTACAAGATGCCAAGCAGGGACAATGCCTTACACTGCATAACCTCCCCCCTCCCCCCCTCACGCCATTGTCTTGGCAAAGGACCTGTTACCAGTGACCTGGCTAGTAAAAATATTCAGGGCCAGAGTGATTCCCCAATTGATGACAATGTGGAGGACAATGTTTACATAGCATTAGAAGAAGAAACAGCCAGAAATAATGATCAGGTAATGTGGCAAAAAAAGGTCAGGTATGGTGATTAGTTAGTGAGTGAAACAATGCTTATAATGCCTTTATTACTGTTTGAAAACCAATATACTCTCATACTACATATACATTCGTACCAAGTAAATAAATAAATACCGTTTATGAGTGGATAAAATAGTTACCCTCCCATAGAACTCGTTTTATTTGGTGCCAGCATGTTAGAAAACCCACTCAGGTAAGGAGGAACTCCTACCTGGATTGGGCACTTTAAACCTCAGGTGAGCGATTTCTCTATGAATTTTCGATGTTTCTCACCAAAAGCGAAGGTTTTAGCCAAAAAAAAATTTTTAGAAAATACCTCGGGACTGGGGGATGTCGGAGGTGCGGAAAACCTCGGGACGTGACGGGTTAATGTTATGAATTTCCAACACATACACACACACACACACACACACACACATTCTCTCCATCCCCCCCCTCTCTCTCTCTCTCTCTCTCTCTCTCTCTCTCTCTGACCTCCCCCCCTACACATCCACATTCATTCCGTCTCTTCCTCTCATACACTTATTGGCAAGTAGTTCACCAACAACCTTTGATGTAGTCTTGGAGAAAGAAAGATGCTTGTAGACTTTAAGCTTAAGTTTATTACCACAGTAGTACAGAGTTCACAAGCCCTACGAGCGCCCAGCCGTGACTGACTAAATACTGGCACGGTGTCGCTCAGAGAAATAGCGTTTGAAAATTAAACGATTGAGCAACTCTTTTCAATAAATACAATGCTTGTAGATGCTTTACGTAACTGTAATAATCCCCATACTTGCACACTAATAATACTGACATCATACGTGACATATAAATGCCCAGACAAGCTGACCTCAGCTCGGAAGGCTCCGGGTAAGAAACATTAAATATCTGAGAAACAACAGATATCCTGTGCCTGAAGGACACAGAACAAGTCACAAAGTCATAGGACATCCTAAAGAGAATCGCAAAAAATAGTACATTCTAAGACACAGACATGTGCGTAGCTGGACTGTTGTGACTGGGCTGGATACAAGTAACGACTGGGGGGGGGGTGCATTGGTTCTTAATTCGTAAGAGTGACGAGGGTGAAGGGTAGTGACAGGGGTAGTAGGATCAGAGGGGAACTGACTCTGCTGAGGATGTGTCTCTACATCCAAGCCACGGGAAACTTTCTTAAGTTAATCTACCTGTAGTATCTTCTGCCCTGAGTGAAGACGCAGAAAGTTGACTTTGTTTTCCTTCTTATGCCGGAGGTCACTGTATGGGCCTTTAAATTTGGGGGTTAGTTTAGAGGTGGGGGTTTGACTGACTGAATAAACAATGTCCCTGTCCATTAGTTGCATTTCTTTAGCTGACTTGTGATAACGAAGCATCTTCTCCTTAGACAAGGCAAGTGAGTCGCGAATTCTCTTAAAAAGTTACTGGAATGCAGCTACTTTGGCTGTCATATAGTCGTTGACGTTGTAGACAGAAGGAGGAGAAGAAAGGAGGTCGTATGGGAGACGCTCGTTCATGATGAAAAGAACGAAGTAAGGAGCCTCAGAGAAGTAGTTGTTCATAGCGCTGTTAAGAACAGCTATGGGGATTCTGTACAGAAGTGCCAGGTGATGTTAATGAATTTTACTTTTCTGGTGCCATTGGAACTAGGATGGTAGGCTACAATGTTACACCGGTTGACATTAAAGGCACTGCATATCCCTGACAGAAATTTGTTGTTAAAATTTCTGCCACTGTCTGAAATAAGTGTCCATGGGGTGGTGAAGGAACACTTTACATTACTGACAGAAAATTATTTGTTTTGCACTGGAAGAAGGATGGAGAAACGAGAAAAGTGGACCATGCAAAGAGGAACGATTCCTGTGGGAGACCAGACGCAGCTTTATAAGAACGATTGCGAGTGTGTCAAGTGGTTGGGAGGGTACAGGGTAAGACTGCATTGGGGCAGTGCCTCTGGCATTTCCTTTCTGAGATGAACATGAGTGACAAGCATTGGTATAGTCCTGAATGTCCTGGAGTATGGTTAATCAGAAGTATTGGAGACAAGCTTGACTCAAACATCTGTCTTTACCAGGGTGCACAGCGATGGGGGAGTCATGAAGAAGTTTTAAGACATCAAGGATCATTACACTGAGGATGACCACTTGAGAGATTTCTTGCCTGGGCCCATGTTTGCATTCCAGCGTGGTGTTATGGAAGAGAACGCCTTGCTCATGTGCGTATCTGTTGATCTCGTTAGGGAGAACAGGCAGATCTGCACCGCCACCAGACTCTAAATAATAATAAATGACCCGTTTCCAAAGAGGCGTCCGCACATTGCTTTTGTTTAACATCATTGAGACCAAGATGCAGAAAAGGGGACACAGTGGTGTTGATGGCATTGTCATTCCTGTAATCAGGGTATCAGTGACTGTGTTCGAACGACCCTGGATGTACGAGAGGGTAGGCATGTAGTTCTGAATGGTGAGAAACCAACGAACTAGTGACCCCGAAAGTTTATTGCCCCTAAAGAGGTGCAGGACAGGTAGATGGTCAGTTTCAGCATGATTCTCATAACGTAAAATTGTGTTTTTGAAGTGTTTGAGGGTCCACACACTTGCAAGTTTGGTGAGAGAATAGTTCATTTTGGCTTTGTTGAGAAGGTGACTAGCATAAGCTATTGGCTGCAGGTGACCGTCGTGATCTTGCAAAAGAACAGCTCCCAGACGAATGTAAGAGGCATCTGTATACATGATGAAAGGCTTACTATAATTAGGGTAAGCAAGGATTGGGGCAGAGGTCAGAGCTGACTTGAGGGAGCTGAAAGCTGACTCTTGTTCATCTGCCCAGCACCATGACGTGTCTTTCTTAATCCTCTGTGCTAGGCTGTTTATACCTCCATCACCCTCTCGATACACGCAATTTTCCCTAAGTTGCTTGTTTTCAAACCTTAATAATTATCTCGGAAAGTATAGCACCTTGCCAAAAACCTTTCTAACAACTTTACCTCATATCCCTCTGTTCTTTTTTCCTGCTCTGATGGCTCTGTAGCTATTTCTTCTATTGATAAAGCAGATCTTTTTGCTCAGAATTTCTCCTCCAATTCTACCTTAGATGATTCCGGTGGTGTTCCTCACTCACTTCCCCTCTCTGACTTCCTCATGGTTGACATCAAAATTTCTTCAACTGATGTGTTTTCTGCCATCACTGGGCTCAACAATAACAAAGCAGATGGGCCTGATGGGGTCCCTCCTGTTGTCGAAAAGACCTGTGCTTCTGTGCTTATACCCTGCCTTCACATCTGTCAACTTATACCTTTCCTTCTTAATGGAAGTTTGTTCTCATTCAGCCTGTCCCAAAGAAGGGTAACCATTCCTAACCCTCTAATTGCCACCCAATTCCTTTGACATCCTGTCTCAAAAGTTTTCGAGTCCATTCTTTGAAAAATTTCAAAGCATCTTTCCGATCACAACCTTCTTCCTAATGATCAGTATGGCTTCTGTCAGAGAAGGTACAATGGCGATCTCACCTACCCTTCAGACTCCTAATTATTCTCCTGTAGGGAGTTTGCCGAAAGCTTGGCATTGCACTTGAAATCTCAAAGGCTTTCGATTGTGTCTGGCATAAATCTTTAATTTCCAAACTGCCCTCTTATGGTTACTATCCTTCTATCTGTGCCTTCATCTATAGCTTTCTTCCTTGTCGTTCTATAGCTGCTGTTGTAGACGACCACCGTTCGTCTCCTACTGTAGATCTATCAACAGTGGTGTTCCTTTGGGCTCTGTCCTATCACCAACTCTCTTCCTTTTATTCATCAATGACCAAACTGTACATCCGACCGTATCCACTCACACATTGATGATTCCACACTTCACTTTTCCATCGGCTTCTCGCAATATGCATTTCAGCAGTTACTTCAACAAACAAGGGATGAGGCTATGGCAAACCTAACATCTGACTTGGTTTGTATATCTGATTCAGGTAAAAGTATTGTTGTTTTTAATGCATCAAAGACCCAGTTCTTACACCTATCAACCCGGCAAAACCTTCCACAGGAGTACCCACTAATGTTTAAAAATATCCAGCTCAGTCCTGCATCATCCATAAACACACTTGAGATTTCATTCTCTGGGGATTTATTTTGGAAGGATCATATTACATCTCTCGTAAAAAGTGCTTCCAAGAGATTGGGTGAGCTGAGCCGACTCTGTACCTTCTTTACTCCTGCACAGTTATTGACTTTATACACGAGTTTTATTCGCCCCTGTGTAGAGTACAACTCTCATATCTGGGGAGGCTCCCCACATACAGCTCTTCTCATCAAGGTGGAATCAAAGGCTTTTCGTCACTAACTCCCTTCAACCTCTGTTTGTTTGCTGCACTGTTGCATCTTTATCTCTTCAATCGCAACTTCAATGATCACTTCTCCTCTGAACTGTCTGCTTGCATCCCTCCACCTCCATGATGGGCGCATAGCACCTATCTAGTAACGAACTCTCATCCCTTTTCTACCCTACACTCTAATGCAAGAGTTAACCGTTACTCCCAGTCCTTCATTTATGCAACAAGTCAACTCTGGAACTGTCTCCCTCCGTCTGTATTTCCTACTTCCTATGATCTCCAGTCTTTGAAACGCAGTGTGTCCAGGCATATCGACATAAACGGATCTTGAATTTGGCTCTCTGTTGTAATGTTTTTTTTTTTTTTTTTTTTTTTGGAAAGAATGGGTTGCAGGCTCCTGGCCTTTGGTTCCTTCTTCCTTACATAAAACAAGTTAGGGTAACAAATTAAAATTCATAGTACTCACCAACTCTTCTTCTTGTGAAGAACGCCATCCACAGGGCAGGTGGTCACACTGATGTGTAAGGACGAGAAGAATACAACTAATTTTTGACTACGAGGCAGGCTGTACTCGTAGATGTGCATGTGGCATAGACTTTTGCTTTGCCCTCAGTGTGATAACTTCTCCATGACTAGATAATCTAGACACAGTTGCATCCAAGACAAGCCCTATGGCACTATCACTTAGCACTTTGCTAGTATCCTTGGAAGGAGACTTGGCAGGGTTGGATGAGGCAAGGTCCATGTAAGGCAAGGAACGGAAGCAGACAAGAGATTTATGAAAACATCATCCTTCACCTGGCTGAGTCACAGAGACGACTGAGGTATGCTTGCCTTGGGTCCTGGGAGGTTATCCCCACCCACTGGTGATTAGATCAAGCAGCAGCCACTTCAAACTGTGGCATGAAAACGCTTGCACCTATAGCCGTCTCTGCATGGCCCTGATTCACTGTTTTCACGTTGGATACAACTGTCCCTTGGTGGCTAGCAGTTAAGCAACTGGGAAAGGGGATGTGCAATGGATGCGTAACCCTTGGTGTACCTTCTGTAGAACCCTGATAAGTCTATGAAACTGTGTACATTTTCAAGTGACTGGGGAAGTGGGAAGTCAGCAACAACTTTAACTTTGTCATCAGAAGTGAGAATACCCGGTGATTTTAAAACATGGCCCAAGAATTTGATCTCTTGCTGAAGGAAGGAACATTTTGAGAACTTACCTATAAGTTATAAAAGAGATACAAGGTAGGGCAGTGGATGCTGAAGTGGCCCTAGTGAGAGAGGGCAGTGTTTGGAAACTCCCTGTACTGTTGTTTGCAGATGATACTGTGTTGTGAAGCGAAGACGAAGGCGAGCTGCAAGGTTTGATGGATGCGTTTGGGAGAGTGTGTAAGAAAGGGAATTTAAAGGTGGTGAATGTATGGTTCTGAAGAGTAAAGTTATGGTCTTCGAGAGAAGTAAAGTCAATGAATGTACAGTGAGATTGGATGGGGAGGAAATGGAGAATGTGAGTGCATTTAAGTACTTGGGTAGTGTGATGTGTAAGGATGGAAGTTTAGAGGGTGAAGTGCTTGAAAGGGTACAACAAGGAAGAAAAGTTGCTGATTCCTTGAAAGCAGTGATAAGTAACAGGGAGGTGAGCATGGAAGTGAAAAAGCTACTACATGACAGTATTGTGATACCACCTTTAACATATGGAAGTGAAGCTTGGACCTTGCTGGAAGGACAGAAGTCAAGAGTGACAGCAGTGGAAATGAGTTATTTGAGAGGAGCATGTGAAGTCACATGGAGAGACAGACTGACAAATGAGAAAGTGAAGGAGTGTTATGATGTGGATGTGGATGTGATAGGAAGCGTTAGGAGAAATACATTAAGGTAGTTTGGCCATGTGGAAAGGATGGAGTGTGAGAGGCTGACAAGCAGAGTGAATGTGAGTGAGGTGGAGGGGGGGGGGAGAGAAGGGGAGGCCAAGGATGAGATGGAGGGATGGAGTAGAGAGATATATGAGAGAGGGGGATGTGAGCTGAGTTCAGGGCGGTAAAATGGCGGGGCACAGAGCGACAGGGAGGCGATTTGTTTGTGGCCACCCCTTACTGCATTACGACGTCTGGCTATAGATAGATAGATAGACTTTAAATCCTGCTGGCTCCAGTCGTGAAAAGTCTTCATGGAGAGTCTGCAAGTGGCCTGAAACTAATTTAGATGTAATGGTGAGGTTGAACAGGTAGAGAAAAACATCTTTACCAGTGAAACCAGAGAAAACCTTGTTATTATGTGTGAAGACTGCGCTACTGGCAGCTAGACCCACTGGGAGACGTTGGAAATGGAAATGTCCAATAGGTACTGAAGGCAGTTCAAGGCTTAGAGGCTTCATCAAGGGAAATCTGCCTGACATGAGGTGAAGGTAGTGAAAACTACATTATTCTCTCCAACTGAGTGGATGAGATCCTTTAAGACTGGGATGGTGTTGTAGTCCTACACTGTGAGCTTGTTGAGTTCACAGATGTCCACGACGGGGCAGAAATTGCCATGGATTTGACAACTACGAAAAGACGGAAGTTCCAAGGAGAGGTAGTGGGGTCAGTAATGTCCTGGTCAAGGATGTCAGCAACGAGATGCTCTACTGTTTCGCACTTGTTGTTGGGCATCCTGTAGGCAGGGATGTAACACAGGCGAGTGTCTGCCCTGAGTGGGATGTAGTGCTTCATAATGTTGGTCGTTTCTTAAAGCTCAATGGGAAGAGCCAAGACATTCTTGAACTCAGAGAGAAGCATGGTGAAATCCTTCAGAGTGTCAGGTTAAGTGAGAGGGAACAGAACCTCAGTGGTAGATGGTTGCAAAGACGTAGCATGCATGGGTGCTTGTGGTAGGTCTTCCTAATCAAAAACTTTGACATGGTTGGGGTAGACAAGGAGGTGACTGGGCAGACTTGGGAAGAACGTCCTCTGAGGTAGACACAGCAGTTGAATGAACTGGGACAGGTTACTGATTGACAGACCACTTGGCTATGTGAGGCCGATGATTCATAAGCAAGGGAGCGGGTTCAGACACGTCTGGGAAGAAACAACTGGACAAGCTGCCATTCTTTTCTGGGAAATGCGTGATGCCGTTAGTCAGGCAATCCAATATGAGGAGGTCTGTGGGGAACTGAATATCAGCTACATAAACTTCAGGGAAAATTGGAGGATGTCTATCTGTGAGGTAAGTTTCTAATGACATCTCACTGTGAATGCACAAGTTGGTGCCATCAACTTTGCAAAATTTCAAATGTAGGGGTTCAAGGACTGTGACACGGCAGCTAGCAGAGTGTAATTTGCCGAAGGCCTTGGAGGCAAGAATATTGATGGTGGCACCAGTGTCCATGAATCAGGACAGGCTGAAGGTTCGAGTGACAGCTGGAACTGATACTGCCTTAAGCAATTTTTGAGAGTTCATGAGGGTGCTAACTGGGAGTTCCTGTCGTTGCTGAGGGAGCGCTAGTCACATGAGAGGCTGGTATGTTTTTGAGGATGTCTGCATCTGCTGTGAGAACTGAGATGCAAGAACGCAGCAATCTTTGGATGTGAGGATAGTCCAGCTATGATAGTCACAGTATTGTTGTGATTCTGACCACTGTCGCTGGTAGGAATGGTTTGCTGTGTGGCCTGGGTGTGAACAGTTGTAACACACTTGTCTATTCGACTGGAAAAGTGAGCAGGAGGATCGGCGGTGAGTGTACTGGCTGCCGAGTGGTGTGCGGGCCAGTGTGTCAGCTGAGGCTGGGACAGCAGGGTATGTAGGCTAAGGGCCTGGTGAAAGTTGCAATGCAATTTGCTGTAAGGCATGTGTGAAGCTGTCAAAGTGGCGCTCAGATTCGGTGCTGAGGGTGAATGCAACGGAGCTTGCTTTGGCAAGGGTGCTTGGTTAAAGGTGGGTGAGGAGCTCAAAACAGACAAACAAGGATACTACAGTTTCCACTGAGACTCTTTTGTTGGCATCACACCGATCTGACTCCTTAAGGAATTGACTGACATCACTCTTAAATGTGGAGGTTAATTTGAGTGCTTTGGACTTTTCTGTGTGGGGACCGACGTTGTGACTCGAGCGAGTTTGTAGATAGGGGAAAGTGCCCCTAGCTTACTGTATTCTGTGAACTTTTTGTGAAATTTTTTGGCATACTGTAACTAGTGAAATCAAGTTGCTTCCTCGAAAATGTCGAATTGTATGATGTTTCCTGCATTACAGCTCCCCAGATCCATGTGACTGCACAAGATGGTAATATTGTTTGTGTCTGACGTTACATTTCATTGCGGTATTTCATTCTCAACTTCCTTGTGGAGGGAGGAGGCATTTAGGTCGGTGCCGGTCAATTAGGGAGACCAGGCTCATCCCATTCGACAGTGAACAAATGGGGAAAAGAGGAGGGAGGTTGGAGAGTGGTGTTAGTGTCAACAGAGGAAAAGTCAGAGAACATCGTGATGTCTGTCAGTTCTTGAGTTGAAAACAGTCTAGGGTGCAAGTCATAAAGAGATCATATAGAAGGGCTGTAAAATGTTTGTCAGCAAAAAGGGTACGAGTCATGAAGACGCTTTATATAGACCTAAAAAGAGATACTGCGAACGAGCGCTTAAGGCAAAGGGGAACCTGTGGACATAAAAATATTACAAGCAATTAAAGTAGGGGGGAGGTGGTACCTGTAAAGATGATATACCAGTCACAACAATCCACTCACCGACTCTGCCTTGGCACGAAGCAAAATGCCATCTGTCCAAAGAGGGAGCAGAAAACGACAAGCCTTGAAAAATCGATGACTGCAAGGGGCCTGTCAGCATGGGGTGCAAATTAATACTTGGCTTTCGTGTGGCTACAAAATACAGAATCCTACACCAAAATTTGTCAAACGCTGCAAAAAGACATGCGACAAAAGGGTTGCAGAGGTTGGGGGGCAGTATGTAGCAAAGTAATTTACAGTCAAGGTGGGTCGCTGGTATGTAGCAAATATACTTACTGTGCAAGTACAGGAAAAGTAAGCAAATGCAAGTAACCTACACTGACATAACAAACCACTAAACAATTAAATCTCAACAAATACTGTACCGGTAGTGTAGTTATATAATTAATAATGAACAAAGGCTGTCAACGTACAGGTCACTGTTACTGTACAATAAATGGTAAAGCACAGATAACTAGTACTGAACTGTAAACTTAATTAAATGGTTCATTATTACAGAATCATAAAGTGTCTGTATAGAAACTAACAACGTTTGTCAGTATAACAACTGTCCTCTAGTCACTATACACGATATTTGCATAGGATACATAGCGGTTAAATGTTCCAAGTTCCACTCTCACCACATATCTAATGATACATATACAGTGAAAGACATCCAGCAAGTGACCTAACAAATAATAGAGAACAGCCCTAGAGTCAATAATTGCAGATTAGTGTAAATACCACAGATATTCAATACATCGAGGCTGTCCTAGTTCCAGTAGATGGTGTATAGTACGAAGAGCCGGTGAGCCAGTGGTTGTGACGGTGGAGTCGGGGGAGGTAAGCAGCTGATGCAGTGTTGTTTACAGAAGTGGCGGGTGCTGTGTTCGTCACAATAATGTCCCCATGTAGGAAACGAGGCCACAACTATGGTAATGCCACTCTCAGCTCCAGCTCCAGGGGACGGCAGCAGAAGCAGTAGGAAGACTTGAGGGGGCCGTAAAAGTGGTGTGGCGGCTGTAGGGAGGTGGAAAGTGGCAGCTGGGACAGGATGATGGACAATCAACCATTACGTCGGACAGTATAAGGGTGGGCATCTCGTGGCATAGATGCCCGGAAGCCGGTAGGGCAAGAGGAGCTGGAAGGTTGCTGGAGCTTCACTGTTGAGCCTGGCAGGGGTTTGTGTGAGAAGTAGAGGCTCGTATGGGGCGGCAAAGGACTGAGATAACTTGCGTGTCGTTGAGGAAGTGGAGATACAGTAGGAACGGCAGGTAGTGGTGGTGGTTAGCGGCGATTAGCGTCAGTCTGGGTGGGTAGTGGGCAGTTGAACTAGCTGGCTGAGTGGCATGTATTAATTTGTATACCACAGCTAATCCACCACATCCTTGGCATGTAGTTCTCCAACAACCCTCGATGTAGTCTTGGAGAAAGAAAGGAACATGTACACCTTATACTTCAGTTTATTACGACAGTCGTACGGAGTCCACACTCGTGTACTGTACGTATTTGCCTTACGAGCGCCCAACCGTGACTGACTTGGTGTTGGCACGGTGGCGCTCAGAGAAGCAATGTTTGAAAATTAAACATATGAACAACTTTTTCCAATAAATACAATGCTTGCAGATGCTTTACCTAACTATAATACTTCCTATACATACACGCTAATAATACTGACATCACACACACACACACACACACACACACACACATTTATTCACAAGCTCAGTTACATGCATACTCTCTCTCTCTTTCTCTCTCTCTCTCTCTCTCTCTCTCTTTTGTATTGGATCTACAATATCTGAAAGAAATATGTATATTGTACAAATAAACGAATCAACAGAAACATCCACCATCAGGGTGATGGTTCGGCCAGGGACGAATGACCCCCTCCTCCTGTGGCCGAACCACCCCGACAGTTTATAATAATTTCCTCACAACAGTTAAATCTACCTCATATGTGTTTGACATCATTAAGGTACGACAGTATCTTCTAGTGTCGACGATATTTCCACACAATACAATATAGTTGCGAATCCACACGTATTCATGGCTGCATAGCTTACGATTATTAGCTGAAAAATTATATATGACTTGCAAAAAATAACAAAATCTGTTGTCCATCAGTAAGCATGACCGTCAATGCCATCCACTTCTGTTAGCTCTATGGTGATTAAGTCTTGTACATTCACACAAAATTTTTGCAAAATTATCGCACGCAAAATTTCCTAAAATGTCTGTGTCCGATCCATCCCACCCTCTAAACCATCAATGCCCTTTCCTATATGATTATGATTTGAGTCTTTAAACGAGTTTACCTTTCAAAGTAAATGATTTTGTACTTAATGTAGGAACTATCATGATGAGTGTAAATCCATACTTTCAGTACCAATTTGGAATGAAACTGAATAACTGCGATGCGGAATCATAGACATGTAGTCTTTATACAGTATTTAGCAAGTGGAAAATAGGAATTATGCAGAATATTCCCATAAGATACAGCAGATTTTAAGGAAAGTGTACATTCAAACGATGCAAAATATGTACAGGTCTCACATGAGAATTCGTCCACAGATAAATACAAAAGAATGTCTTTATTTAAGAACAGTTCATTTGATTTTGATACAATGTCTCACTGTACAATAGTTGACGTTTTATTTAAGAAGTTTCCGATACTTGAAGAAAAATTGATTGGTTTGTAGGCCCCTGCTGTTCTAAGAGTCATGCGAAACGTTTAAAGCACCATATAGTGTTACTGAGAATTTAATGAATGCTTTATTGACTAAATATAATAATAATATAAAAAAAAAACTGGCAGTGCAATGCCAGGGTCATATCCCAATGGACATCAAGTTAAAATCGCCAACAGAGAAGTAGAGCAGGCAATAATCTAATAAAAAGTGTAATAATATACACTAAAAGATGAAAACACACTAAAATCACTGTAACACCAAAAAGAAACACTAAAAAAACACCAAGTACTTAATCTTATACAACAGTCCAACCGCCACGACAGATTTGAGGGCGCCCCTTCCCATAGAGCAGGACATCTTCCCTAGCACCAATGGAAGAAGGTACGACATATCAACCTCCTGGTGCTCAGAGAGGTACGACGACATAAATCTTCAAAACTGGGTCACTCCACCAGCAAGTGATGAACAGTCAGGAGGACTAAGCATTCCTCACAGAATGTAGGGGGGAGAGTCTCCATTAAAAATCCATGGGAGAACCTGGTGTGGCTATTTCGTAACCGGCATAAAGTAGTGTTTCAGCGGCGAGACAAGCCTCAGCAAGTGAAAGAGCCCACCTCGCCATAAAATAACGCACACCTGGTTAGACCCCACCGTATTCCAGAAGTCTTGCTAACAATGTCAAATTCGTTTAGCAATAAAAGGGGTAAAAATCGTATGCAGGCACCAGTGGAGAGGAGGATGGGATCCCAGAAGAGCAGGAGGGCAAGCCGATGCTGCCTTCACCAGCAGATCAGTCCACTCATTCCAGGACACCCCCATATGGACAGGAACTAAACGACGGCCACCAGATCCAAGGAGAAAAACTGATTCTAAAATTGATATGCCTAATGGATGAGGTGAGTTAAAAGACTCCAGTGCAGACACAGCACTACAGGAGTCACTAAAAATCACAAGAATAGTTTGGGAGAGAGTCAAAATGATTTGGAGAGCAAAAAAATTGCAGTCAATTCCGCCAGAGTTACTGAAGCAGTACCAGGAAGGTCATCACCCCGGCTGAGGAAAGGGACGACGACACCAAACCCTTCTTCAGTATCAGTCTTTGATCCGTCAGTATAGACAGGGTCAGAGCCCTAAGGAATAGAAACATGTTTTAAAAGGTGAAAGAGGGACACCTGAGAGGGAAGTGAGCTCATTTCACCAGCATCTGAGAGAGTAGCAAAAAAAACCCTCTCGGGATCTGATGTGGATACATTGCCGGTCTTGGAACAGAGAAGGCTAACAAACAGTCTGGAACCTGTAACTAAAGGACTTCGGGAAACTAGGACAAGTGTCTTAAACAGAATATTGGAAATCCTGGGAGATCATGGCACAAGGCACTGAGTCTGGAAGCCGGGGTGAAGATGATACCAACACCTCATCATCAATGACTGACGATGCATTTCCAAAGAGAGGGCATCAGCATCCACCAACGAACTCAAAATCGAGGATGACCTACAGTAAATGTCCCATTTGCAAGACGTACACCAGCATGATGCAATAAATACAGTATAACATCAGGAGATGGGCATCTGTAGCAAAGGAGTAGATCTGACACCCATATTCATGTTTAGAAAGAACAAGGGACCTATGCAAGTGCAGGAGGATATGATTGTCAGCACTTGCGAGGTATGAGGCAATCCTCTCAGAAGACTGAAGGCATTAGTACAAGGGGTTTAAACATAATGAATATGGGGAACCTAAGTTATTTGTCTATAAAACACAAGACCCAGAAACCAAGTCTCTTCCAAGGAGTAGATTCTTCGACCATCTGGGTGAATCCCCCGAAGTTGACAAAAATGCATTGCCACTTTCTTTCTATATGAAAAATGGAAACTAAGACACCCAGCCCATAGGGAAATTCTATTAAGTGACAGCTGCAACTCCCTCCCTATCAAAGATACTCTACATGCAGTGACAGAAATTAAAAGGTCAGCTACATATAATGAGCCATATACACCACCCGGAAATACATTGATTACACTGTTGGTGGTCACATCAAATAGAGTAAAACTTCAAATATTCCCATGCAGTGCTCCTTCTTCAAGTACATGGGTATTACAAAGCACCCCTCCCCCCAGTTGGATCTTTAACTCCTACACCGTGGGGATGTTTTTGTGCTCCTGCGAGGATATTTGCGCTCCGACTGACTTTTTAAAAATATTTGCCAAAAATCAGTTATAAGTCCTAGACTATTAAAATTAAATATGCTTATGGCACATACCTTCAGCTTTCCTCTGGGATGTTTGTTGGGCCTTCTTCACAACCGTAGGACTTATGGAGACTTCTGAAGTTGGGTAATGAAGTCTCCACTTTACACTTCCCGATACCCCGTAATATGGTTACCACTGCCTGATATTATAACTACAAACACTGTTCTATGAATTTCCAGTAGTTTGGAATCCATATTCCACAAAAAAAAACACGGTGAAAGCAATATGAATTACGAGCACATACGACCTTTCAATCCCGTGTTGGTTCCACGATGGTATTCTGAGGCAGAGCTGTCATTTATTATTTATAAGCACACTCACACTTTTTATTCCTAGTACTTTATTACACTTATTTATATATATAATATTTATCTATAAGTTTCTTTCAGTACTAGTAGCTTATTTTCACTCCAGGCATTCACTTTTTCGTTCTGTGTACTAGCGTAGAGAGCGAAGCTGTCACTTTCACTTTCAAACTCCCAGTATTCATACATGCTAGAGCGAAACTTTCACTTTCACTTCTCCTAGTATATATACTCATATTTACATTTATTTACATTTCTGTTTACATTCTCTATTTTATTTACATTATTTACATTTCTATTTTATTTACACTATGACATGCACTGTCACTTGCAGTAACTTATAAAACTATTTTCCACTGTTCAGTTATAATTACATTCATTGCTTTCACTTGCTGTTTACATATTATTTACACATTATTTACATTTCCATTTGCACTGTTTTAGAGTCACCAGAAAGATCATAGTCACTGTCCATCATTATCATTGATACATTAGCCAGTTCACGTTCCACAGTAGTCACTTAGCCCTTTACCCCTACACACGAGGTTTAGTAGGGGTAGAGGTCACAGGGCCCTTTGCATGGGGCTTAAAAACGGCGGAATTGGACAGGCGCGAGTCACACGTGGTTTCACCTTGAAAGACGACAGTAAACTGAATGCTGTGGCCTACGGGCAGTGAAGGGTTGCCATTGTCAGCGTGATGACAGCTGATAATATATACTCTATGAAATGATTGGCAGGAAATCTAGACAATACATAATAAATTAGGTAGTTCCAGGTGAATGTAAATATCACTTAGGCATCTCCCTTCCTTTCTTATATATATTTTTATTATGAGAACAGGTCATAAGGCATATTTCAAGGGGAAATAAACAGGGAAAATTTGCGAACGAGTGCACATTAGGTGTTGCCAGGTGATAATTAGCACATTCCAGATGTATGGCAGTATCAATTACCTTTTCTCTTTCATTTACATATAATATAGGAATAGGGCAGAGGGCACATTTCAATGGATAAAATGAGTGGAAAAATCTGTCCAGGATTTATGTAGTGTGGCACAGCTGGTCAAGCAGGAGGAGAGGGTAATGAAGAGGAGGTAAGGAGGGGGGAAGTCAAGGACAGGAGAAAAAGGGCTAAATTGTCAACAGTGGATGGGAGTACAGGTGACATTATCACAACTGAGTATAGCTAGACACTGTAGTACTGATAGATGATACAAGCCACCACTTGAAAGCCTGGGCGAATTCAAAATAACACAGAATCAGAAAAGTGACTCCCTGCGTATGATCCCTTGCTCCCGAGCATCACGAAAGTGACGCCCTGCTGTTATGGGGTTAAAAAAATGGTAGATAAAAATTGCTGAACAAATATAGGCAAACGCCCACTAAGACCAACCTCATGCAGAAAAAGTAAAATGCCATGAAGCCAGGCAGTGTTGTATTGCTTCTCCAGATCGATGAAGACTGTGATCTGATGTTGGTTAGTAAAGAAAGCCTCACAAACAGAAATTTCCATGGGCGGTATGGCATCAAAGATAGAATGCACTATGCGAAAACCATACTGGACAGGGGATAAGAAGTCATCTCTCTCCACAAACCACACAAGCCAACCATTGACCGTCTTTTCCAAGACCTTACAAATAAAAGAAATCGGAGAAATGGGCCAATAACTCGTCACATGTAGGTGGTCCTTACCTGATATGAGGATGGAGATAACTATAGCAACACCCCAACAAGCTGGAAACTCACCAGTACATCTTATTAAACAATGACAGACAGGGACTCATCACACAGGTGACTTAAAAAGGCATAAGGAATACCATCACAGCCTGGAGAGGAATCAAGACACTGCAACAGAGGTGTCTGCATTTAGAAACAGAAAAGGGAACGTTGTAAGACTCTCCCCCAAAAGAGGCAAAAACTGAGACCATATGACTCTGATGCCAACGAAGGCATGCTGAGGGTGAATCTGTATCTTTCTGTGACACACTGGCAAGATGATCATCAACAGCTTTGTAGCAGCAAAAGGATCAGCCACACTTCCATCTGCCACACATAAAACAGTAGTGGATGGAACAGCAAATTTTCCAGACATTTTTCTAACCCGGTTCCACACACGAGAGAGGGGAGTCCTCGAAATGATAGAGGAAACATAACCCTTCCAGGATGAAGCTCTGGGCTCCTTTAAAACCCACTGCATGTGAGCTTGTCTTCCATTACGCCACCAAATACTGAGGATCCCGAAGCTTGTGACAAAGTCGAGAGTAAACGACTTGTTTGGCTTTCACTGCAGAACTGCACTCAGGGTCCCACCAAGGAACCAGACATTTCTGCATTCTTGGAACAGATAATAGGGCCAATGAGTACAACATGTCAGAGAAATAAGACATCGCCTCAGTAATACAACAAAAATAATTGAATTGGCAATGGAATTAAGTCCAGATGCAAACAAGGAAGACAAGGCTGAGTTCACCCTCAGCAACAGTTAAAAGTAATGGGAAATGGTTGCCGCCACACAGGCCTGACAACACATCCCTGTTAGAATCTGAAACAGTATCGCCGAGCACAGGTACACATCAATAGCAGTAAAAGTCAGAGTCTGGCAATGGAAATACATTATCTCACTGGAATTTATAACACCCAACTCCTCATCCTCCACTAAGGAAGCCAGCACCTAAGGGTTGGCTTCATTGTCACCCCACAATGGATGATGACCATTCATGTCACCTTGTAAAAGAAAGGAAGGAAGGAAGGTTATGAAGAACGTGTTCCAGATCCACCCTTTCTACAATAGTATTAGGGGGAGGATAAAGACTACAAACTTTATATTGATGACACAAAAACACCTGGACAGCAAGAGCCAGGAGGGGAGTGGAAAGGTCCAGATCAGTGAATGGAAAATCAGAGCAAAGGAAGATAACAGCATCTCCATGACAACCTTGGCCTGGGACAGGATCAGAATAAAAGGCATGGTAACCAAAAAGACCAGAAGGAACAGCATCACCAACCATTGGTCTCCTGGATACAAATACATTGAGGAGAAAATTGTCCATCAAGATGATGCAGTTACTCGAGCTGGCAAGTTAACCCTGGCAGTTCTACTGAATGACAGAACCAATAGTGGGGGAAGGATCAGGATAAGGTGTGGGATTGTACAGCTCCTGACCAACGAATGATTTTGGATTGATGCTTAGGAAGGCCCTTAGAATGAGACTGCCAAGCAGCAGGAATCCGTCCCTTGTGCTGTTCATCTGAAGGGAAACGTGAGAGCAAAGAAAAAGTTTTACAGCACTCCTTCTCTGAGGTGCAAGAACAGATTGCATAGAAGGTGGCTTGCCGGCCATCCTGGGTGAAGTAGGGCGGCCAGTGCTATAACCAGAAGCTGCAGAAGTAAAAGCTAAGTCCACAGGACCAGAACCCTGTAAGGATGATGTTCTGTGTGGCAAAAATATTGCACCAACAATTCGTAAAACACCATCCCCAAGTGGGGGCCAAGCCACAGGCGAACCACAAACTTCAGTCTCAGCCTGGCAAGACTCCAGAGACTCCAGGGGAAAGGAAACAACAATGGGGTCGACACAAGATTCAATGATAGAGACTTTTGGTGGATGACCTTCAGGCTCAGAGGACTCTGAAGAACCATGATGACGTTTGCCAGGTACAGATGGAACTTTGAGGGTGTGTGATAACCAGTCTCACAAACAATACTACCCTTTGGAACACCATCCGGCATATCACCAGATGGTAAAGTGAGAAATGGAATGAGTCAAGACTGCTTCCAAAATCCAGGTTGTCTCACAGACACCCTAGAGAGGACAGAAGCATAAGTAACCCCGGGCTGGAAGAAGCATATCTGGGCCCTCCTCTTTGCTTCTGGAAACAAAGCTTTCTGATGCATATAAATGGAGAAAATCCCTTCTCCAGGTATTAGTGAGACAGCTTCAAAAGACAGAGCATGGGGACCCCCACAGTAATAGTATTTAAGGGGTTCTGGAGAGTCACCAGCATGACTTGAGCTGCCACAGGAGATACAAACACAAAGAAGGTTAGCCTCAACTACAGAAATTATTGCTTTGCGGTCGGCATGTATGGCTTCACAGGAAGTAATAGCCAAGTGAGTTTTACAGAAGTAGGCAATGTTAATTTGTCAAACGTCAGGAACAAGGTTTGAGTCAGGGTCAGAACACCGTCTGTTTTCTTCTGTAGGCACTGAAGAGTCACCACACAAAAAGTATCAGTGGAGGTCACTCGAAAAAATGACACCCTTTAATCGGTTAAAGGTAGCATGAGGAATGCATGAAACTCCAGTACCAGAAATAGAGGCTAGAGCCAGTAATCAGGAGCTCTCTTCTGGGAAGGGCACCTCAACAAGAATGTTTCCATTCCCCTGGGAAGAGATTTTAGGTTCTCTGCCACAAACAGAAACAATTGAACGGTGCAGGTAAAATAATGTCATTATCTAACACCGACCGACCCACAGAGGATTTCAGCATTTGATACTTCACATATGAATCAGGCATCGTTTCGTGTGGACCTATCCCCAAAGCCACATGAACTTGACGTTAATGGTTCCCAATCTCAATTGGACGCTTGGGTAATGAAGGACAGTTCCCTGGGGTCTGGTAAGGCTCTAGACTGGCAATGAGGGATCGTGAGTCCAAAAGGCTAGGGATAGATGCAGAGTCGTTAACAGTATTTTTTTTTTTTAACATAGCCATGTACAGCCAAAAAAAATAAAATAAAATAAAAACTTCATTCCCTCAGCTCTTCACCCACCACAGCGCCCAAAAAGGAGAGGTCATATGCTAGGAATAACACTGCTAGCAACCCCATAGCTACTGAGGGAGTGTACACAGGTAACCACCAGGGGATCTGCTGCAAGATAATAGGAGCAAGCAGGCCCCCAATTTCCCACTTGACCCTAGCCAACAAGTAACCAGCCAAGTGAGCTGGTCGGGCTCAACCAGGTCACCTGTCTAGCAAGAATAGGGGACCAAAGAGGTGTGTTGCTAGCTGCAGGGCATAACGTGCTGCCTCACTTCCGTTTCCCAGCATTACAGGACACCATGCACAGTAAACACATCAGGAGAAAAAACCCTTCCCAAGGTGGAAGAAGGGTAGGGTTGAGCTACACCACCAGCACGCCTCCTCTACCAGTGATGGAGGGGGGTGACTGGTCCATGAGGCCAACAGATGCTGAACCCTAAAATGGTAGGCAGGTGTACAGAGTAGATAAAACTGCCAGCCACTCTTCAAGCCCCGCCACCACTTCAAGGTGACCCCCATTAGAAGGGGAAAATTTAATGACATCACTATCAACATGCAAATCAGAACCACATTAGGTATGTTTGTTTTGTCCCTTTTACTTACTTGGTCCAGATTTTTGTCTTTTTGCAGCATGTTTCACTTATTTCAATGGCAGAAAGAAATTATTTAGGACCTACATTCTTTCCATAACATTTCTTCATGAAAAGCAGCATATTCTGGTAGTAATGTATACTTACAAATCAGCATTCATTATGAGAAGAGCGCAGTTTTAATCCAGTTTAGTTAAAAAATACTATAACTCTATTGTATGGTTTTGATAATTCACAGCTCAGCTTTCATGATAAAGAGGTGATAATTTTAGGCAAAGACAGTGCAAAAAAAAAAAAAAAAAAAAAACTATACCTCTATTTTTATTGGTGGTTTTGCAGAATAATGAGCATGAAAGAGGGTGGCTTGTATGACTTCTGGTACACCGGCGCCATACCCAACTCAACGTCGTGTTTGCAGCCCCCTACTAGGATCACTGTCAGCACTTCATTCTCACTTGCTACCTCCTGGGTACTCATTTGCTATCACAATATTGATGAACGATTATAATCATAATAATAATAATAATAATAATAATAATAATAATGATAACAGGTCCCAACACTAGTAGTAGTAGTAGTAGCAGCAGCAGCAGAGGTGATAGTGATGGCACAGGGCCTGCAGGATGCTATAGTTATTTTTATTAGGCCGTTATAATATACCGAAGCCATGCTGAAAGCCACCATCCTGCAGGGCAAGTTCGTGGTGTTGGTTGGGGGCCACACACTCAGCCTGTTTGTCTTCGTCCTTGAAATATTCTCTGATCGTGTCTCTCACCTATGTTCTCGCTGGACCCTCCACTGAAGGCTTCAAGGCAAGTGAACATTTTAGCCCGTATTCTCGCCCATTAAGGAAGCTCTCTAACACCTGTTCCTTAGCGATTTATTTTTGGATACCAGTGGCAAATATCCTTTTGTACGTTATTTATGCAGAGTATGCCAATGTTAGACTCATTTACATAGGGCAGACGAGGATAGCAAGGTGAAATAAACAAAATCAATCGCTTAGGAAGAAGTGTTAACTAGCTTCATCAAGCAACGAGATATGGGCCTTTGAATCCGGGTGACGTCCTTGGCAATTTATTTTTGCCTCTGCCAGACGATTTCACTCAACTTCAGTAAGGCCTCTCATACTGAAGGGGTTGATCAATGTCATATCTAACTTCTGTTTGAAAACTATCTCCTGAGCGGAATAATTTCGTCACAATATGGCAAGAATATAACGATCAAGACTTCCCTGGACTGAAAGGGTTAACACGTTCAGACTTCCAAAAAACCTTTCTGCCAGGGTAATGAAATTTCTAATTCTGTAGTCCACAGCCTGTAAACACTGGTTTGACTCTTGGGTTACTTGCATTTCACATAGCCTTAATACAGTAATCTTAATTTAATTGCAATATATCATTTAAGAGTGTTCATGACCATGAAAGTTAGGTCATATTGATCACCACAAGGGAGATAAGAATATGTAATGTTAAGAAGCAGGATTTGCCATTTAGGTATTCAAGATGTTTCTCGTTGATTCCCATTGTTTACCATGCTTCCGGTGCGAGTCAGAGTTGCCAGTTTGCCTGATGTTTGTGACTGTAGTGGTTTCATAAGTTATGATTTAATTTTTATGCTATTTTTCTTTATAATGTTTTACTTATGCGATTGTTAAATTACGTAATTTAATTTAAGCTTGTATGATAAATATTTTACAGCATTATATAATGAAAGTAAACTCTGGCATGTTTTGGATGTCTCCGAGTTGCAACTGTTGTTATTATAGGATTAGAAAAATTCTAGATTATAGGAGGCTTATATAAGGATGGAGAAGAGACTAGAGCGAGTTTCAGTCGGTTTTCAGTTCAGTTAGAATGTCGTGCAGTGTCAGTGCAGTGAAGTTTGCATATTTTTGGTACTTGTGAAAAAGTGAAGTGTTGTTGGCAAACAGTGAAGTGTTATTGACGTTTGTATATCATTGGTATTTATGCAAATTGTGAAGTGTTGTCAAGCATTACCTGTAATTGCAGTTAGTAAAGTTTGTATAGCTCCAGTGTTTATGAGAAAGGTGCAGTGAAGTTGGAAAGCATTCAGTGTAATTATTTGGAAAATAAAAACAGTGAATTTAAGAAGAAAATGTTTATTTACCACACCTGATCTGATCCTGTGTAATGTAGACCTAAAGGCTGACCATAGGAAGAACAACTCACTGGGCAACGTCCGTCCTGTACTACTGCTGTTGGAACCTGTGGCAGTATGGGACGGGAACGTAACACTGGTATCAGGAGTGGGATTACTATGTGCTGCGGTGAGTCTAACCTTCGACATGGAGGCAGAAGGTGTACTGACACGAGGCTAAGCAAGGCATCGCAGGCTACAATGATGAAGCTGTTGCAAGCTCAAAGTCTGCAACTACAAGAACAATTACAAGCACGGAAGGAAGGACAGAAAGAACTCAAAGAACAACTACAGGCACTGAATGAAGGACAGAAAGAACTCAAAGAACAACTACAGGCACTGAATGAAGGACAGATAGAACTCAAAGAACAACTACAGGCACTGAATGAAGGACAGAAAGAACTCAAAGAACAACTACAAGCACTGAATGAAGGACAGAAAGAACTCAAAGAACAACTACAGGCACTGAATGAAGGACAGAAAGAACTCAAAGAACAACTACAGGCACTGAATGAAGGACAGAAAGAACTCAAAGAACAACTACAAGCACTGAATGAAGGACAGAAAGAACTCAAAGAACAACTACAGGCACTGAATGAAGGACAGAAAGAACTCAAAGAATAACTACAAGCACTGAATGAAGGACAGATAGAACTTAATGAACTATTACAGCCACAAAGTGTACAACTGAAGTCACAGAGTGAACAACTAGAGGCACAACGTGAAGAACAAAAAGAATTATATGAACATCTTCAAGAGGCATCAAAGGAGCAACAGAGGGAATTACACCTGAGGATGCATGGACAGCTAGATGCTTTCATTTTTTATTTTTTTAATAACAGAACAGAGGAAGGAAAAACAAATGAGTAAAAAAAAATAATCCATACATCAGATTACTGATGTCTTCCATTCATAAAATGTCTAACAGTTGGACTCAAACTGGTGTACATGGGGGAAATGAAGGAAGAACGGCAACAGCTTAAGTAGGAAGTAGATGGGAAGCTACAGCAGCGGAAGTATTAGATGGCAATGCAGTTTGCTACTAGCTTCAAGGATGCTGCTATGGAAATTTTGAGGAAAGGATGCATATGGAGGATGCAGATTTACAACCAGTGTGGCTGCAGCAGAGTACAGTGTGACTATCTTGGGAAGAAGTTTCCGGGCTAAGCCCTGCAACCAAGAGCTCCTGGAGTCAGTGGGACCTTCGTTTGAACGCTGGACTACTGGAGCGTCAGTGGGAGACACCGGATGGCCTCAACAAGTATTGTCAACTGGTGGTTCCGAAGAAAATGAGGTCTAAGATCTTGGATGAGTCTCATAACCAGATCACTACTGGGCGCCTGGGAGTGAAGAAAACTCTAAGCTGGCTGTGACAGAGGTTCTACTGGACAGGCATGCAGCATTACTGTATGCTGAAGAGTAGTGTCGGGCCTCTGATGTATGGTGTGCCAAGAAAGAACCCAAGAAACATGGTTGCGCCCCTCTTTAGCTGTACCAAGTGGGTGTACCGATGGAGGAAGTAGCGGTGGACATTGCTGGACCTCTGCCACTCTCTGAAAGAGGAAACAGCATACATGTATCACCATAGACTACTCCACAATGTGGCCAGAAGCCTATGCCATCACTGATCAAGAGGCTGCGGGTGTTGCTCAGGTGTTGGTTGACCAGTTTTTCTGTCACTTTGCAATGCCACAAGAGCTATATTCAGACCAGGATAGAAACTTTGAGTCTGCTGTGTTCCATGAATGCTGCAAGTTGCTGGGGATCAAGAAGACCTGGATGGCCCCACGAAGGCCACAGTCAGATGGGATGGTAGAGAAATTCAACTGGACCCTGCGACAAAAACTGGCCAAGTACTACATAGATGGACAAACAGAATGGGACCAGAAATTACCTACGTTGCTGATGGCATATCACTCAGCATCCCGTGAGTCTACCGGCTAGATCCCTGCAAAACTAATGTTGGGCCACGAGTTATGCTTACCCATTGACTTGTTAAAGGGAAGACAACCTGGTGAAGAGCTACCTACAGACACCTCCGGCTATGTAAAGCATCAGGAAAGGCTGGCTGAGGTACATCATCAAGTGAGAGGAACCCTCAAGTTTTCAGGAGAGGTGATGAAGTGCAAGTATGATGACAAGGCAAGTGAGGTGAGCTTCAAGGATGGTGACCTAGTGTGGTTATATAATCTTCAGCGAAAAAATGGACAGTCTCCGAAGCTTCAGTGCCCATGGGACGGGCCTTACACTGTGTTGAACCGCCTATCAGACGTAACATATCGGATTTGGGGAGGCAGGAAATCTCGCTTAAAGGTGGTACACGTTAATCATTTGTGGAAGTACCATGGGCAGTACCATTTGTGGCAGTACCTTGGATGCCTCCGAGAAATTGTGCTCTCCCGCAGCCAAGGATGTTGAGGACCAAGGAGCTGAAGTGCAAGAGGGTGGTGACAGTTTCCCAAGAGAAGAAGTAAATCAGGAAGAGGACCAAGACCTTGCTGGAGGAGTGGACTGTGTGGAGGAGCAAGGACATCATCGGAGGCAGCATAGGAGAAGACCTGATAAGTTGAAGGATTATTTTGTATATAGTTAGATGTTTCATTAGGATTAATTATGCTTGTATATATTGTGTAGATTTGTCGGGGCGACAAAGAAGTAGGGAGGGAGTAGTGTTAAGAAGCGGGATTTGCCAGTTAGGTTGTCAAGAAGTTTCTCACTGATTCACGATGTTTACCGTCGTTCCAGTGTGAGTCAGAGTTACCAGTTTGCCTGCTGTTTGTGAGTGTAGTTGTTTCGTAAGTTATGTATTAATTTGTATGCGCTTTTTCTTTATAATGTTTTATTTATGTGATTGTTAAAATGTAATTTAGTTTAAGCTTGTATGCTAAATAATTAGTGTTATGCAATGTAACAAAGCTCTGGCAAATTTTTGGATGTCTTCGAGTTGGCAACTGATGTTCTTGTAGAATGTAGAAAACTCTAGAATGTAGGAAGCATGTATAAGGATTGAGAAGAGACTAGAGCGAGTTTCAGTCAGTTTTCAGTTCAGTTGGAGTGTAGTGCAGTGTGAGTGCAGTGAAGTTTGTATATTTTTGGTACATGTGAAAAAGTGAAGTGTTGTTGGCAAACAGTGAAGTGTTATTGGAGTTTGTATATCGTCGGTATTTGTGAAAATTGTGAAGCATTGTCAAGCATTAAGTGTAATTGTAGTTAGTAAAGTTTGTATAGCTCCAGTGCTTGCGTGAATACTGAAGTGAAGTTGGAAAGCATTCAATGTAATTATTTGGAAAATAAATACAGTGAACTTAAGAAGCCAGTGTTTATTTACGACGCCTGAGCTGATCCTGTGTACTGTAGACCTAAAGGCTGAGCGTAGGAGGAACAACTCACAGGGCAACGTCTTTCTTGTATTGAACTACTGCTGTTGGAGCCTTTGGCCGTGTGGGATGGGGACGTAACAGTATTATATATTGTAAGTACTTGACTGAATTCATATCTCCCATGATGACAGGAATAAAAGAATGTGTTCATTAAATTCTTTCTTGTTTTTCACTGTCCCTCTGTCTCTGTTTCTCTACAGCCGGAGGTCTTAATCCCTTAAAGGGTGGCCAGAAGCAATTACGCCTATGTCACCCCGTCCTCCGCCATTTGGCCGCCCTCCTTCCAGTTCACACCACCATCCCTCGTATACCTCTCCACTCCACCCCTCCATTTCAGTCTTGGTCTACCCCTTTCATTTATTCCTTGTGGATTTCAACTTGTAGATCACTGGCATCTACTTAATTTTTGCTTCCTAAATTGAATAATCTTTAACAGTAGAACAATTGAAACTTCTGACCATATACGCTATATCATGCCAGAAGTGATTTCAAGTTGTATCTAAGTGGCTATCGGTTTATCGTTACAGCTCTTTCTTTGCAACTTATGTACGGATTTTTTTACCCAATTTGTTTTGCTTTTCTCTATGCAACTTCTATATATATATATATATATATATATATATATATATATATATATATATATATATATATATATATATATATATATATATATATATATATATATATATTGGATAACCATGGGAACATCACACAATCTTGTCGTACGCCCACACCGATCGTGAACCATTCACTCAGATGCTCATTAACCCTTACACATGCTTCACTACCATCATAAAAACTTTTGACGGCACCTAGCAGCTTACCATCTACACCCTATAATCGGAAAACTTTCCACAGTCCTTCTCTGTCCACTTTGTCGTATGCTTTTCCCAGATCCATGAATGCCATAAACACTTTATAGTCCTTCTCACAAGCCTTCTCTGCTATCTGTCTCACTGCAAATATTTGATCCACGCATCCTCTGAAACTCCTAAAGCCACCCTATTCATCACTCACTAGGACTTCTGATATCTCTCATACTATCTCTATAATAATTCTTCCTTATAAATTCCCTACCACACTCAATAGACTTAGGCCACGATAATTCTTGCACTCACTTTGCGCACCCATATTTTTGTACAGGGGTACAATCACAGCCTTTTTCCACTCTGCAGGCTCAGTTTCACTCATCCATGCCTTCTTACAAATCTCCAATAAGCACTTCATCCAACTCTGTCCACAACATTTAAGCATCTCTGCATACATCATCAACCCCAGCTGCTTTCCCATTTTTCAGCCGCTTCACATCAATCTTCACCTGTACGAGTGTCACGTCCCCTGGCAATGCATTCCTTCTCTGCACACCCCCAAAACCAATCATATAATTATAGATAGATAAATAGATATATAGATAAATATAGATAGACAGATATATATATATATATATATATATATATATATATATATATATATATATATATTGCTCAGCGCTCTCCTGTACGCTGTTCATATCGCCTTGATTTTGATATATAGTCTGCATCTGTCGCTTACGTGAAAATATATATGGCTCATATGCTTAAACCTGAAATCTCCAAGTGGAATGCAGATCCCAAATGTTTGACGATCTTTTTTGAAGTATTCGATGGTAATGGAACATTTCTGGCCTTGCTGTATGGCTCCTGACTGCATTCTGCAGTATGGGATGCAGGCTGGCCATACCTAATAATTACAGGCGTTCCATAATGACCGTAATGGATTAGTAGTTTGCACTGTGCTCTGCGATTTAAGGTTTAAGCTTACAACCTACATATGCAAAATACTCGTAAATCTCTGACAGAAATATGCTATGAAGCCCTTTATACCACTTGCATATGACCTTTTGACCGAAATTGTTATAATGTGGGGATAAAAAAAAATATTGCACCAGATGTCTTAATTCGCCCATTGATAGCTGGTTTACTCTCATCTGGATGCTGGAGAGGGACGGCATCGCCAGGTGTCACTGATATAATTCGGAAATGGAGCTGCCTACTTATATAAACATTCCTCATTTCCCTCCCTATACCATGAATGTAGGACGGTGGAATATGAAAGAACAGTAACGTCAACCTGCAGTCCACCACTTCACAATTAGGTGAGCCAGGGGTTAAAATTACTACTACTACTACTAGTAGTACTACGACTACCACTACTACTTCTAAAACTACTACTACTACTACTACTACTACTACTACTACTACTACAGCTACTACTACTACTACTACTACTACTACTACTACTACTACTACTACTACTACTACTACTACTACAGCTACTACTACTACTACTACTACTACTACTACTACTACTACTACCGTACTACTACTACTACTACCACTACTACTACTACTGCTGCTGCTGCTGCTGTTGCTGCTGCTGCTGCCACGACTACTACTACTACTACTACTACTACTACTACTACTACTTCTACTAC
The DNA here is from genome assembly GCF_032717465.1 of Coenobita brevimanus. Taxonomy (NCBI): domain Eukaryota; kingdom Metazoa; phylum Arthropoda; class Malacostraca; order Decapoda; family Coenobitidae; genus Coenobita; species Coenobita brevimanus. Next base: position 26,053,523 of record NC_136993.1, read on the forward strand.
TACTACTACTACTACCGTACTACTACTACTACTACTGCTGCTGCTGCTGCTGCTGCTGCTGCTGCTGCTGCTGCCACTACTACCACTACTACTACAACTGCTACTACTACTACTGCTACTACTACTACTACTACTGCTACTACTACTACTACTACTACTACTACTACTACCACTACTACTACTACTACTACCGTACTACTACTACTACTACTACTGCTGCTGCTGCTGCTGCTGCCACTACTACTACTACTACTACTACCACTACCACTACTACTACCACCACTACTACTACTATTGTTACTACTATTACTGCTACTACTTGGAAATAAATGTTTGAATTCTAATGTACCCATTGATAAAGCATTAATTATAATGCATTATTAAAGGAATCAAGGGACAAACATTACCTTTATTACTGTTATATACATCAACGTAAGACAGGTAGGGGTGCTTTAGCCTTTTATATTTAACTATCACATCAACGATATTCTTAATCATGTTTCATCATTTTATGTACTTTGGGTATTTTTGAGCTTCGTATATCAGCGTTATGCAGATTTCAGTACTTGTATCTGGGTCAGTGGCAGACTTGCAGACACTGTATGATACATTATGTTCCATACTGGAGAACTATATATTCGTTATTGAAAAAGAAAAAAAAACATAAATTTTTACATATACAACACTGGTCTAAACAATGACCAAACAGAGGTTGTAGAGTGTTTTAAATATGTGGGTCATCATGTTCCTTATGATTTTGGTGATGTTACTGATACAGAGCGTTGACTAAATAATTTTTACGTATCTTTTAACATATTCATAAATTTGAAACACGTAAATATTGATACATATTTACTAATATTTAACATTTACTCTCCAACGATATGGTCATCCCTTCTATTTATCTATCTATTGCCAGACGCCTTAATCACATAAAGGGTGGCCACAAACAAATCGCCTCCATGTCGCCCTGTCCCCTGCCATTTCACTGCCCAGCTCCCAGTTCACCCCCCTCTCTCTCATATACCTCTCCACTCCATCCCTCCATCTCATCTTTGGCCACCCCCTCCCCCTCCCCCTCCCTCTCGCCCCCCTCCACCTCACTCACATACACTTTCCTTGTCAGTCTCTCGCTCTCCCTCCTTTCCACACGGCCAAACCACCTCAGTGTGTTTCTCCTAACGTTTCCTGTCACATCCACACCACAACGCCCCTTCACCTCCTCATTTGTCAGTCTGTCTCTCCATGTGACGCCACATGCTTCTTTCAAATAATTCATTTCCACTGCTTTCACTCTTGACTTGTGTCCCTCCAACAAGGTCAAAGCTACAATTCCATACTTTAGAGCTGGTATCACAATACTGTCAAGCAGTAACTTCCTCACTTCCATGTTCCTTTCCCTGTTTCTTATCACTGTTATAAAAAGAACCAGCAACCTTTCTTCCTTGTTGTGCCCTTTCAAGCACTTTACCCTCTGAACTTCCATCTTTACTCATCACGCTATCCAAGTACTTAAACGCACTGCCCAAATATGTAAACGCATTTTTTTTTCCTCCACATCCAACCTTATTGTACATCCACTGACTTTGTTTCTCTCGAAGACCACAACTCTAGTCTTACCGGTACCTACATTCACCTTTAGATTCCGTTTCTTACACACTCTCTTAAACTCATTCACCAGACCTTGCATCTCCCCTTCGTCTTCACTTAACAACACAGTATCATCTGCAAACAACAGTACAGGGAGTTTCCACACACTAACCTCTCTCATTAGGACTGCTCCAACATCCACTGCCCTACCTTGCAACCCTCTTATAACCCCATCCATATACAGATTCAACAACCATGGAGACATGATACATCCCTGTTTCAATCTAACCTAAAAATAGAAGATTTCACTAATTTCATTATTCATAAGCACTGCAGCCTTAGCACTCTTATATATACTCTTCACGGGATTCAACAACTTCCCATTTACTCCACATATTCTTAATACTTTCCACAATCCTTTTTTATCCACCCAAATCCATGAAGGTCTCATTGTCACAGGAAACTAGAGGCAAAAGTGTGGTGAAGGAAAAACTCGGTCAGCCATTTCTTCTTTCATACTCAACAAATATATACAGTGTAACAATTAAGAAAGCTTTGTGAACAAGACGACATATGGGTGAGAAGTGCCCCTCTCACCTGCAAACAGGCTGTTTATATACACGTTACCATTAACAGTAACTGCTAACCCTGTCAGTTTCCAACTTTGCATACATAATTTTATATACTTCAATTACAAGTCTCAGATGTATCAAAATCATACAAACCTAACGTATAACATAGTATTTGCAACAATGATATAGTATTAAACTATAACATTAAATATCAATAGAGTCATACATAATATTACCATATGCGAACCTTGAACCCCGAAACAAGATTCACAACCAAAGTACAAATTATGACTAAGTCGACTTGTGACATGCCCTCACAGCAGGGGCTCACTTACAGCATTACAAGTAAGTCAATGAAACTCACATTCGCCTGAGATAATCTGCTAACACATTTTCTTTTCCTGATATGGCACGAATGGAAAAATTAAAGTTTTGTAGATACAGTGACCACCTAAGCAGCTTTGCATTTTCTAGGTTTCACTTCTGTAAGTACTGTAGTGCTGAATGATCCGTGCATAACTTAAATTCTGTCCCATATAAATATCTCTCAAATTTCTTCAAATCAAAGACAATAGCTAGACATTCACGTTCAGTTACAGAATAACTAATCTCTCTCGGCTGTAGCTTCCTACTAACAAATGCCACTGGAAATAATCCATCATTGAATTCTTGTAATAAAGCAGCACCTCTTGCATTTGCTGATGCATCTGTATGAACTTTAAATGGGCGAGCAAAGTCAGGAGTCCGTAGCATGGGAGGTTAGGTGATGGACCTTTTTAGTAGATCAAAGGCCTCCTGATGTTTACTCCCCCATCGATGCTTCCCTGGACATCCATTTTGCAGCATGTGGGTCAAAGGTGCAGTAATCTGTGAATAGTTTGGAATGAATTTCTGATACCACCCAGTTAAGCCCAAAAAACTCCTCAACTGCTTTTTAGTATGAGGGAGTGAGTTCAGTTTAATTTTCTGAAGAGTCTCCAATTGAAGGGTAACTGTTCCATTTTCTGCTGTGTGACCAATAAAATCTATGGTCTCAACATCCATCATACACTTAGAAGGACGAATGGTCAATCCCGCCTTCTTGATTCTTACTAGCAAATTTTCTAAAGTTTCTAAATGTTCAGACCTTGTATGGGCATGAATTAACACATCATCAACATAGTTGTCTACATCGCTCATACCACACAATAATATCCTCTTAAGTCTGTTGTAAGTGGCTGGTGAGTTTAGCAAGCCAAAAGGCATTCTGGCAAAATGGTAACAACCACTTTAGGTAGTGAAAGCTGTGAGAGGTTTGGAGGACTCCTCCATCTCAACCTGCCAAATACCCCTGCAGAGGTCAATGCGAGAAAAATACCTCTTCCCTTCAAGTTTATTCAAGATGTCCTCCGGTCTACTCATTGGCTCAATCGAACTTTATCACCTTGTATAAACGTTAGAAATTAAAACAAAATCTGTAACTACCATCTGGTTTTCCTATCAACACTACAGGTGTGGGAAATATTTTCTCCCAGAGCAGTTGTGCTCTCTACTTTTTAAAATAATCGTCCCTGGTTAGAAGCAGAGGAAAACCAGAAGATCGTTGCCACCTGTTCAAGCAGTTTTTATAACCCAGAAATTACGTTCTCTTTAGTAATTCTTATTATTTATAAAAATAATGCTACTGTGTTTAACCCTCGTGGACAACTATGTTGTAAATACATGTAATTATATGGAAATTTCCAGTGAGCTAAACTGCGTCTGTGCATTAGATGACGTGGCGAGGATGAAAAGGTTCTCATGTAAAGCAGATGTGGATTTAAGATAATCACATAGTTGAAGGGAATATTTGGGTTAACTTTAGTTTGATTAAAACTAAGATCAATTTGTTAGATTTGCCCTGTATATATCATGATATAATCTAACTGTATTTAGTACTGTAATTTATTAGTAGTTGGCACCTTTGAATCCGATGAGGGCGAAAGAAGCCAGCCATAGAGATTACTGTGTTCCTAGACCTCATCAAGTTAACTTGTACATACACACTCAAGGATGCTTGACAACCAAGGCAACTACAGAAAAAGCAGCTTGCCGTCATTCTGCTGTCCGAACTTCCTAGCTAAGTAACCTTTAAGAATTGGCCAATTCAAGGGGGGATTAGCTAGGAGATAGAAGAGCAATAGTTAGGTGAGTTTAGGTTAAGTTATGGTTCACCTAACCCTATGAGACTTGTTTGAATTTATCTAAGGAGAACTTTAGGGACGAGTAACGACCTACGAGTTGTTTATTAGAAAATACTAGAAATTCCTTACATTACGAATGAGGAGCCCCGATTTGTTCACCAGAACCTCAAAATATTTTTTGCATTTTGGTGCCCCGATCGAGTGAGGAGAGCCGATGTGTGCTGAAGCGTTGAATGTGTTTAAATTCGCTTTTGACGGGGATAACCTACTACCACGTTCGGTTGCGGTGGATGATGTGGAAGTACGTACATACTGAGTTCAGGGAAAATGAATGTTTTGGAAATTGAGTGTGGGGATGAAATATAACCCTAGAGGTTTAATAACCATGGGGGATAGGTTGAAATTATGGACCGAATCTCTACACTCCTCAAAATTAAATGAATAAATAGCTGAGTTGTAATGAATATTTGGAAACTGAGAAGGGAGATAGTTTGCACCAAGAGGACCTAATCCCAACCCTCTTCAAAATTTAAAGTAATCAGATAATTACCAAGCTGGGATAAAATTGTGGTTGATACTCATAATTAAATAATTAAATTAGAAACCAGTCAACATGTCTCTTTCTTTACTGCAAAGATCTTCTAGTAGTAAGGCAGGATGGGTAACTAGAGCCATGAATGATTGCAAACAACCGTTGGACGAAATACCTCTGTCCAGGGAGAAATTAAATAGTCTCCTAAATATACTGAAAGACCGATGGAGCAAGTATGAAGAAAGTTATGTAACTTTAGAAGCGGCTATAGTAAAGGCTGATGACAAGGAACTCTTAGAGTCAGAAACTACGAAGTTTGAAGGTAAATTAGAAAAATACTTAACTGTAGTAAAGACACTAGAGTCAAAATTAGCTGAGACTGCCATGGAAACACAAATTATGGAACAACAGAGTAGAGCTGTGTTACCACAAATAACACTTCCGGAGTTTGATGAGGAGCAAAACTGGAAATCCTTCTGGGACCAGTTCAAATATTTAGTAAACAATAGAACAGATCTCTTTAAAGTCAGTAAACTTACATGTCTGTTAGGAAAGGTCAAAGGAACACCATATCAACTGATAAAAGAATTACCAGTAGAAGAAAATAATTATGAGGTGGCCTTGATCATCCTTAGACAAAACTACGAAGACAGGGAGCAAGTTATTACTCAATTACTGAAGGCTCTAATTGAATTACCCATACCTAGACACGATTTTGATTCCTTGTAAAACTTTAGAATTGCAAATAACTTGTAACTTAAAGGCCTTAGGTACTTACGAAGATATTAAGGCATCAGATTCGGTGCCTTCAAGAATTGTGTCCTTAAAGCTTCCACCGAAAACCAAGGATGCTTTTTATGGTAGGTATTAAAAGGATAATTTCTCCTGTGAAGAGATTGAGGAAGGCTTGATGCAACTCTTAAACATTTGCAAGGAACAGTAAAACCTACTGAGGTCAAACAGAAAACTGAAATAAAGAAAAAAAACCACTAACCAACTGGTTGGGAAACTTAAGTCAGAGACGACTAAGAATGTGTCACAGGAAGAGATAAGTACTTTCCTTAGCTCCTTAAAGACTGAGGATAAAGTATTAAAGACAAGGAACAGACATGCTGAGGATATTAAGTAAGTAAAACCTTGCACGGTAAAAGACAGTAAAGTTTGTGCATTTTGTGGTGAACAGCATTCCAGTGCATCTTGACATTATCCTGATTATGCTTCTAGAGTAGGAATGCTTCAGGAACTGGGGTGTTGTATAATCTGTATGAACTCCGAACATACTTCAGCGGATTGTAAGACTAAATTAAATCTTTGTTTTAAATACAGAAAAGATCATCATCATAGTTCTTTATGCCCTAGGATGAAAATTGAGGTTCCTAAACCTGCAAGCATCAATATGACAATTACAAAAGGGAATGCTCCGTTAGTAATGCCAGCTGCAGTTCCCATAGCTGATGTGAAGGTATTGTTTGAGAATAGAAACATATTAGCATATACCCTGTTTGATACGGGTGCTCAGAAAACCTTCATTGCTGTAGACATTGAAAAGAAATTAAGGTTACTTATTATTGGCAAGGTAAATCTAGCCATTACAGGATTCTTAACAACGAAAAAAGCTCAGTCTTTTGATACAGTTAGACCTGTAATACAATTAGGCAGATATAAATGCCATATAACAGCAGCTGTGCTTGATAATATGGAGACAAGTATATATATAAAAGGACTGAAGGAAACCCCTGATCATCTACAAAGCTCAGGGATAAGGTTGGCTAAACGGAATATGGAATCAGATACTGTGGGTCCCATCAAAGTGATAATTGGTTCTGTAAATTGTGGAAGATTCCTACATAGGACTTTCAAAAGGAATAAGGTACAGTTATTCAAGAGTCCAGGAGGTAACCTTATTATAGGTCAGTTGCCTTTTCCAAAACAAGTTAAAGGAGAGGCCAAACTAGTAGACTCGGTCTTTGTTATCCCCACATAGTCATTGATGATAGCTGGAATAGGTGCAGAATTAGAACCTACTCAGATAAATGACTTGTTGGATGAAAATATTGAACCTGTACACAAATTGTGGGACCTGGACAGTGTAGGAATACACTCTGTGTAAGCAGCCTCTGAAGATAAAATAACTTCGGAGTTGTATGACCAGTCTGTGGAATTTAAGGATGGACAGTATTGGGTAGGATTACCATGAAAACTAAACCATTCGGAGTTACCAACAAATTACCAAGCAGCTAAGGCTCAGTTAAATTCTCTTCTTAGGAAGTTGGGAGGTAAACCAGAACATCTGACAATAAAATTGTGATAGTATTATAAAGGTTCAATTGAAGAATAAATTTATAGAAGAGGTAGAATTCCCTGTTAACCATAAAGAAGGACATTGCTTACCACATCATGCTGTAAGCAAGGATTCAGTAACTACTCCCATAAGGATAGTATTCAATTGTAGTAGTAAAGCGTCCAAGAGATCAGCTAGCTTGAACGTTTGCCTATACTATGGACCTACACTAACAGAGAAGCTAGGGATTATGTTACTAAGTTTTAGAGAGAAACATTATTCTTACACAGCAGACATTAGTAAGGCTTTTCCTAGAATAAGACTGAGAGAGGAGGATAGGAAATTTACAAAATTTCTCTGGCCTCATGATCCTCAAAATGAGGATAGTCCATTGAAAACTTACTGTTTCCGATCGGTGCTCTTTGGCTCTTGTGCTAGTCCTTTCCTACTATGCAACACTTTAATGCATCATTTTGAAAATGCCAAATGCCAAGAATAGGGCAGGCTTTTTATATGGATAATTTGCAAGGTGTTGTTGATACAGAGTCGGAAGCATTGAAGGCTTATGAAGTAGCCAATTCCGAATGTGGGGAGGCAAATTTACCGTTGCAGAGCTGGAATACAAATTCACCGCTTTTGAGAAATAAAAAACAAGAGGACTATCCAAAATATGACATTCCCAAAATTTGAAACCAATTAAGTTCTCTGATGTCACTCTCACCAAGAGAGCCTTGTTAAGTCAGGTCTTCATGTTATTTGACCCATTAGGGTTGGTCAGTCCTATAGTTAATAGGGGCAAATGTTTAGTCCAGGAGTCTTGACAAGAAAAGTTAGACTGGGACACTTGATTGGGTGAGACATATGTGGGACAATGGAAACAGATTAGAAAGGAGTTTGGGACCACATCAAACATATGTATTCCCAGGAAAATAAACAGTAATGAGAAGTCACATTTACACATATTTTGTGATGCCTGTCAAAGGGCCTATGGAGCAGTATCCTATTGCGCAACAGGAGAAGATAGTAAGATTATTATGTCCAAAGCCAGAGTTGCACAAATGAAAGGAAGAACCCTACCTCAAATGGAATTGGCTTCCATAGGAGCAGGAATTAAATTGGCCAGGTTACATAACCACTACTCTTGATACTCAGTTTGAGGATATCTATATATGGACTGACAGGAAGATTTGTCTTTGCTGGATAGGAAAGGAAGACAGTAAAATTCCTTTCGTCCGTAACAGAGTGAAGGCTATTAAAGAGCTGTCTTCCAAATTTAATTTCATGCATGTATCTTCCAAACAAAATCTAGCTGATTTGCTCTTGAGAGGTTCGACCGTAAGGAGACTAATCAAAGTTAACTTCTGAGGTTAGTGTAGTGAACTTGGATCCTGTAGTACCTGAGCCAGAAGTAACTGACATCAGCCGATTCTCATTAATAAGACAACTTATAAACACTACTAAATTGGTTGTTGAGTTTTTGAATAAGAAAGTGGGGTTTCAGAAGTTAGATTCCTTGGAATATTGACTGAAAAGAATACAAAAAAATATTACGGGGAAATATAGAGCCTTTTAGGCCAAGGAACTGGGAACAAGAATAAGCTGATGAAGGATTTAGGCTTGTTCTTAGAAGGAAAAGGTCTGATTAGATGTCGGAAACGATTAATAAAGGATGATTTGCCTCTCCATACCAAACACCTCATTTTATTACCCAAGAGCGGATACTTTGTACAATTAATTATAAAGGAAGCCTATGATTCCACCCTCCATGGAGGTGTGCCACAGACTTTGGCCCAAATTCGGGAAAGGTATTCTATTCCTAAGGGTAGACAGGTCATTAAAAAAAAAAAAAATCTCAAAGACTGCATCATTTGTAGGAGGTATGAACAACGACCATATGACTCTCCAGGACCACCGGCCCACCCTACCAAGGGATAGGGTAAATGTAAGTAGGCCCTTCCAAGTAACTGGAGTGGATTACACAGGGGCTATAACTGTTACGTGTGAGGGAACTCCCCATAAAGGTTACATTTGTCCATTTACTTGTGCCTACACAAGGGCAGTCCAATTAGAAGTAGTGGAAGATCTGAGCTTAGAGACATTCCTCAATGTCTTTCGAAGATTTGCCACTAGAAGATCTTGTTCTGGCAAGTTAATGTGCGACAACAGAACTAATTTCGTTGGAGCAGCACCTTTACTGATGAGCATAATGAAAGACCCAAAGGTTAAGTCGGTGCTGGACATCCGAAATTGTATCTGGCAGTTCACAGCTCCAAGAGCTCCATGGCAAAATGGATTTACTGAACGAATGATTGGTTAAGAACTCCCTGAGGAAAACATTACACAGAACTAATATCACGAGTGAAGAATTAAGAACATTAGTAACTGAAACTGAAACCAAGATTAATAATAGACCCCTTACTTATTTAGGTGACACTAGCGTCTCGCTAGAGGCCTTGACACCGGCTCATATGTTATATGCCAGGAAGCTCCATCCGGTGCCTTGTGTGGATATCCAGGAAGTAGATGATCCTACCATAGAAAATAATGATTTAGGACACTATCTGTGGGAGGGATATCAACGTCTGAAAAGGGTGTTGGATACTTGGAATAGACATTGGAGTGAGGATTATCTTTTGAGCCTATGAGAATGATTTTATGGGACATACGCTGCCAGCAACAAATCTATAGTAAACATAGGGGATGTGGTCTTAGTGAAAACCTAACAACCAAGATCCCAGTGGCCATTAGCTAAGATGGTCTTCACGCACCCAGATTCAGAGGAGATGCTGTGACTTGCAAAAATAAAATGTAGGGGACATACCAGTAAAAAAACTATTAATAAACTGGTACCCCTTGAGTTAGCGGCTACTCAGGATACAGGGGATGGTGAAGATCAAACGGGTCAGGATGCGCGACCTAGAAGGGTCGCAGCACAGGGTTCTCGTGATCTATGGAGGGAATTCCTGGCTAAGGGTCAAATTACATGATACAGTGTATCATTTTACACCCAGCCCCAAAACTGTGGGAAATATTTTCCCCCAGAGCAGTTGCGCTCTCTACTTTTTATAATAGTCGTCCCTGGTTAGGAGCAGAGGAAAACTAGAAGATTGTTGTCACCTGTTCAATCGGTTTTTATGACCCAGAAATTACGTTCTCCTTGGTAATTCTTATTATTGATAAATTAAATGCTACTGTGTTTAACGCTCATGGACAACTGTAATGTAAATACATGTAATTATATGGAAATATCCACTGACCTAAACTCCGTCTTCACGTTAGATGACGTGGCGAGGATGAAAAGGTTCTCATGTTAAGCAGATATGGATTTAAGATAGTCACATAGTTAAAGGGAATATTTGGGTTAACTTTAGTTTGATTAAAACTAAGATTAATTTGTTAGTTCGCCCTGTGTATATCATGATGTAATATAACCGTATTTAGTACTGTAATTTATTAATAGTTGGCACCTTTGAATCCGATGAGGGAGAAAAAAGCCAGCTGTAGAGGTTACTGTGCTCCTAGACCTCATCGAGTTAGCTTGTACATACACACTCAAGGACGCTTGACAGCCCAGGCAACTACAGAAAAAGCAGCTCATCGTCATTCTACTGTCCGACCTTCCTAGCTAAGTAACCTTTAAGAACTGGCCAATTCAAGGGAGGATTAGCTAGGAGATAGAAGAGCAATAGTTAAGTGAGTTAAGGTTAAGTTACGGTTCACCTAACCCTATGAGACTTGTTTGAAAATATCTAAGGACAACTTTAGGGACGAGTAATGACCTACGAGCTGTTTATTAGAAAATACTAGAAATTTCTTACATTGTGGTGCCCCGAGTGAGGAGCCCCGATTTGTTTACCAGAACCTCAAAATATTGTTCACAGAAGGTGCACAAAATTCATAATTAGAATGATCAACAATACCTTGTTCTAGCATTACAATCACCTCTTCCTCTATTGCTTCCTGAGTGGTAAATGGTATTGGATATTGTTTCTCTCTTACATATCCATCTATGTTTAATTTAATTTTATGTTTCACCAAACTAGTACATCCAGGTTTATCAGTCATAACATATTCAAATTTCTCACACAACATGGATAACTCACTCTTCTGTTCCACTGGCAAGGCTGGGTTTATGAGCACATCTTACATCTTGGTAAGACACATCCGTGAACCTCTGGTACCTGTATTAATCCATCTTCCTCAGACACAGTAGAGGGAATTACAGAAACTGCTGCCACCACATCGTTACTGCAGGATTCATAATTCTTTGGCAGGTTTATATGGAAAACATTACTTCTAGAATATCCTAAGCTTACCCTATATTCATAGTCTCCTACCTTCTTAGTAATCTTATAAGGTCCTTTCCAGTAAATTAAAAGTTTAAGACTTGTAGGCAACAAAACTAAAACTTTATCTCCAACTTCCAAGTTCCTCACACGTACCCTTTTACAATAGTGGTGCTTATGTCTAACTGATGAAGCCTCTAAATTATCCTTCACTAACTTGCATGTTTCTTCTAGCCGATTACGTAAATCCACTACATACTGGTATGCATTATGCAGTTCTGGCTGACTCTCCGATTTTGTCCATACGTCTCTAAGTAACCCTATTAGACCTTTTACTGTTCTCCCATATAAAAGCTCAAATGGAGAGAACCTTGTGCTTGCTAAGGTACCTCTCTGTATGCAAATAAGAAAACAGGCAGATACCCATCCCAATCAGCAGGTCTCTCCTGACACATCCTTTTCAACATTAATTTGAAAGTATTGTTGAATCTCTCATTAAGACCATTATCCATGGGATGGTATGGGGTAGTAAAAGACTGTTTGACACTCATAAGTCGACAGGCCTCATTCATTAGCTGAGAGGTAAAAAGTGATCCTTGATCGCTGAGTATTTCTTGAGGGAATCCCACCCTAGATAACACACTTAACAGTGCCTCTGCTACCCTCTCAGTCTCTATACTAGGTAAAGCTATAGCCTCAAGCCAACGTGTAGCATAATTTACAATGATTAACACATATCTGTTACCTTGCGATGAAGGTGGTGAGAAAGGCCCCACCAGGTCAATAGCTACCTTATGAAAAGGGACGGTCATTATTGGCATTTTCTCTAGTGTAACTTTGTTTATTCTGCCCTTGGGTACGGTCCTCTGACGAGGATCACAACTTTTGCACCACTTTTTAACATCAGTACTAACCCCTGGCCAATAGAATGAACTCAAAATGCAATCTTGTGTCTTTTTACTCCCCAAATGACCACCCATTAATGATTCATGTGCTAGTCTCAGTACACTATGATGTCTGTATTTGGAAACTAAAAGCTGTTCCACTTCTTCTCCATTACAGCAAGTACTTACTCTATACCATACATTATTAACTTTCATCAGTTTAACTTTTCTCTGACCAGCTGTTTGAAGATACCCACATATAGATTCATCTGCTTCTTGCTCCTCAGCACTGACTTGTTTCTCTTCAGCCATGGCATTCCCATCTCCGTCCACTCTCAGAGGCTTGAAGGCGCGTATCTTCTTCTGTTGGGCTCGTGTCTGCACTGCTGCAACAACATTAGTGATAAGGTTTGCATTCTCATCCACAGTGGCGGTTTCTTCTTGCTGAGCTTCCTCCTGGTCTTGGATACATAATCAAGGCTTCGTAGATGAATCCCTGGGTAGCTTTTCCACTGATGGTGACTGCACTTTCTGCTTGGGAAGAATTCCTACCGATTTAGTAGGATCAACTCTTGAACAATCAGAGTCGAAGGCTGGTGGTGACTTATCTTGGTCTGTTACCGGAGATGGGAGATTAGCTGGGTGTACACCTGTTATGTTCCCAACCATCAAATCACATATAGCATTTTCCATACAGGTAGCATCTACCATACCAGTGTAGGAGGGTGTGTCAATGAAGATGTGTGCTACTGGACATACTCGAGCAGTCTTGTCGATGAGGACACAGTGTCTGGTTCCCCCAGTCATGTCCTCAGGAGGAACGAATTCCTTCTTGACGACAACACCTGTACATCCCATGTCCCTCACAAGAGTCACTGGCTGTACACCAACATACCCTTCAGTCAACTTCAGACCTTCCCCAATAGAACTGACACCAATCACGAGTGGAATACATTCACCCGAAGGAAGGGTAACTTTCGGTTCATCGACGTGCTCAGCCATACATGCAGCAGTTTCTTCTATTCGTGTGGTTGGGTTTCCTCTTCCTCGACCACCCTTTGTTTTCACTTTGGCTGATCGGCAGTTTCTAGCAATGTGTCCAGTCTTATTACACAGAAAACAAACTACCTGACTACAGCCAATTTCTCTATACACTAGTCGTGCTGTAGTAGTAGTTTCCACGGCTCGTTCAGTAGAAGAGTAAGGCTTTCCTACAAACCTTGTGTGAAAAATGTTTAATAGTTCTGATAAACAAATCAGGGCCCTCTTTCCAAGTCTTCCACTTCAACCGAACGTGGTAGTAAACTGTGCCCCACAAAAGCAACTTTGAACACATTCAGCGCTTCGCCACACATCGGTTTTCCTCACTCGGTTGGGGCACCAAAAATGTGAAAAATGTTTAATAGTTCTGATAAACAAATCGGATCCCTCTTTCTAGGCACCAAAATGTGAGAAATGTTTAATGTATCCAAGTCGGTATCCCTGCCGGGACACCGCTGTGCAAGAATTTTCTCGGTGCACAACTCGTAGGTCGTTACTTTTCCCTAAAGTTGTCGAAGTAAATCAAACAAGTCTCATAGAGTTAGGTGAAACGTAAATTAAACTTAACTCAACTACAATACTATCTTCTATCTTATAGCTAATCCCCCCTTGAATTGGCCAATTCGTAAAGGTTACTTAGCTTGGGAAGAGGGAGTGATCGTTAACCGATGATGATGAGGCTGCTTGGTGAAGTTGCTTGAGCAAGCAAGCGTCCTTATGGTGCTTATGTACAACCTAGCTTGAGGATGACTAGGAACAAGTGTTAACTCCACAAGGTCTGGGAGCAGAGTGAGTGAATGCGGCAAGCCCCAACTCTTCATCGAATTGTGGGTTGCCAACTCTTACTTAATTACAGTACTAAATACAGTTAAATTACATCATGATATGTACAGGGCAAATCTAACAAATTAATCTTAGTTTTACTTAAACTAAAGTTAGACCAAATATTCCCTTTAACTGTGTAAATATCTTAATTCCACATCTGCCTTAACAGGAGAATCTTTCCCTGCTTGCCACGTCACCTAACGCGCAGACGCAGTTTAGGTCAGTGGAAAATACCACATAATTACATGTATTTACAAAGTATAGTTGTCCACGGGGGTTAAATGCAGTAGCATTTAATTTATCAATAACAAGAATTATTAAAGAGAACGTCATTTCTGGGTTATTAAAACCGCTTGAACAATTAACAACGGTCTCAATTTTTCCTCTGCCTTTAACCAGAGATAACTATGATAAAAATAGAGAGCGCAACTGCTCTGGGTGAAAATATTTCCCACACCTTGTCTTTGGTATGAAAGTCTTCTACGTTGGTCCTCTATGTGCTGCAAGGTATCGTTCAGACAAATCCCTCACTTCCTTTAAGCTCTTGGGTGTCCTTTCTTTCAAAAACATTCTGAGGTCAGCATGACACCATCTAGCAAACTGTTCATATAAAATAATATCCTTCAGTCCCTCATAATCCTGCATAATGCCACAGAGTTCAATCCATCGGTCAAAGTATCTAACCATACTCAAAGAGAACTGTGTGATGGTGCCTCCGTTCTCAGGAATAATATCATGAAACTTTTTACTGTATCCTTCCTCAGTTAAGGTGTACCGCTCGAGCATAGTCTTCCTTACGGTGTTATAGTTCTCAGCAGCGTCAGGTGACAAGGCTATGTATGCCTGAAGTGCTTTTCCAGTGAGAAGTGGGCAGAGATTATTTGACCACTGGCTTCGTGGTCAGTTCACTGACGTGGCAAACCTTTCGAAGCGCTCCAAATATGCATCAATATCATCACAGCTCCTGTCAAACTTGGGCAACCTTGGTCGCGACACTGAACCCAATGACACCGTTTCACTCACTCAATTCTTGTAGCCCTTTACACTGAACAAGAATCGTTCATGATCTCTCTGTTTTTCATTTGCAACTGCTCTGTGTTGTTGCAATTCCATTTCCTTTTCAATTTGGGTCACTTCACGCTGTCGTCGTTCCCTTTCACTTTGTGTCTCATCTCTAGCAAACGCCTGTTGTTTGGTTACAAATTTCTAAAGATCAGATCCATCATACCCCAGCTCCTTTCTGGTTTTCACTAGCGTCTCCAAGTTCATGGTTCACAGTTTCATTCCAAGTTTCTCTATCTTGATAGCCACATTTGCCGACATTCGGCTCTGATTCACTTCTCGGGTCTGGGCACCATAATACTGTCACGGGAAAACTAGAGGCAAAAGTGTGGTGGAGGAAAAACTCGATCAGATTTCTTCTTTCTTACTCAACAAATATATGCAGTGTAACAATAAAGAAAGCTGTGTGAACAAGGCGACATATGGGTGAGAAGTGCCCCTCTAGCGTTTTTTTTTTTTTTTTTTTTTTTGCCTATCGACCATTGAGGCCGGAGCCCCTGGTCATTAAGGCATATATATATATATATATATATATATATATATATATATATATATATATATATATAAAAATATATATATATATATAGATATATACACACACACACACCCATGCATATGAACATACACACTTTCATGCATACGTCTATCTATCTATCTATTGCCAGACGCCTCAATCCCGTTTGGGGTGGCCACAAACAAATCGCCTCCAAGTCGCCCTGTCCCCCGCCATTTCACTACCCTGCTCCCAACTCACACCCCCCTCTCTCATATACCTCTCCACCCCATCCCTCCATCTCATCCTCGGTCTCCCCCTCCCTCTTCCACCCTCCACCTCACTCACATACACTCTCTTCGTCAGTCTTTCACCCTCCACCCTCTCCATATGGCCAAACCACCTCAGTGTGTTCCTCACAACGCTTCCTATCACATCCACATCAACACCACAACGCTCCTTTATATCCTCATTCGTCAGCCTGTCTCTCCACGTGACTCCACAAGCTCCTCTTAAATAACTCATTTCCACTGCTCTCACTCTTGACTTGTGTCCTTCCAACAACGTCCAAGCTTCACTTCCGTACGTTAGAGTTGGTATCACAATACTGTCATGTAGTAACTTTTTTACTTCCATGCTCACTTCCCTGTTTCTTATCACTGCTTTCAAGGAACCAGCAACCTTTCTTCCCTGCTGTACCCTTTCAAGCACTTCACCCTCCAAACCTCCATCCTTACTCATCACACTACCCAAATACTTAAACGTACTCACATTTTCCAATTCCTCACCATCCAACCTCGCTATACATTCACTGACTTCACCTCTCTCAAAGACCATCACTTTACTCTTCCCTACATTCACCTTTAGGTTCCGTTTCTTACACACTCTCTCAAACTCATCCACCAAGCCTTGCAGCTCCCCTTCATCTTCACTCAACAACACAGTATCATCTGCAAACAACAGTACAGGGAGTTTCCAAACACTATCCTCTCTCACCAGGGCCACTCCAACATCCACTACCCTACCTTGTACCTCTTTTATTACCCCATCCATGTACAGATTGAACAACCATGGAGACATGACACATCCCTGTTTCAACCCAACTTTCAAAGAGAAAAATTCGCTTAGTTCACCATCCACACGCACTGCAGCCTTAGCACCATCATACATACTCTTCACAGCATTCAACAACTTCCCATCTACTCCATATATTCTTAACACTTTCCACAATCCTTGTCTATCCACCCTGTCATATGCTTTCTCCAAATCCATGAAAGCCGCATACAACTTCTTTCCCTTCTCTAGAAACTTTTCCACTAAAGATCTAAGAATGAATATCTGATCTACACAACCTCTTCCCTTCCTAAAGCCTCCCTGTTCTTCTCCAACTAATTTCTCTGTTCTTTCTCTAACTCTGTCTATAAGTATCCTACCATACACTTTTCCTATTATACTAAGAAGACAAATGCCCCTATGATTACCACACACTTCTTTTTCCCCTTTTCCTTTGTACAAGGGAATAATTATACCCGACTTCCAATCCTCCGGGACTCTACCTTCCTCCCAGGCCAATCTGCACATCTTCCACATCCATTCTACTACTATCTCTCCCCCATGCTTCAGCATCTCACCACACACTCCATCAATTCCTGGGGCTTTCCCCGATTTAACTTTCTTCATTGCTTCCACAACCTCTATCCTACTGATTTCTACCTGTCTTCTCACCTCCCTCCTTCTCCCAGCCATTCCCCAGCCACTTATACTCGCATTACTTCCATCCTCTACGTTCAACAATTCCTTAAAGTGTTCTCTCCATCTGCTCACTTTTTCTCCCTTCTCCACTAGTAATCTACCATGTTTATCTTTCACTCCCCTGCTAACTTCACTTCCACCCTGTCTTACTCTTTTCACTTCTCTCCCGAACATTTTCTTACAGTCCCTCCACTTTACACTCAAATTCCTTCCAAATTCCTCATCCACTCTCTTCTTACTCTCTCTTACTAATCTTTTCACCTCTCTCTTCCTTTCCACATATAACTCTCTCTTCTGCCTCTCAACTTCTTCCACGCCCCTATTTCTCATCCATTCATTGTATGCTTTCTTCTTTTGTGCCACAGCCTGTTTCACCTCTTCAGTCCACCACGCTGTTCCTTGCACCCCTCCGTCTTCTCTTCCTTCCACACACCACATCACATGCTGCACATATTTCTTCTGTAAATATCTTACACACACCTTCCACGTCTCCCATCTGCTCCAATTCATATTTGCCCAATCGTTCCTCCACTTCTCTCTTATACTCTGCCTTTTTCTCATCCTCTTGTAACCTTTCCACTCTCCTTGCAACTACTCCTTCCTCTCGTCTTTCCCTTCTTCTATTCCTCCATCTTACTTGCATCCTAATTCTGGCCACCACCAAGTAGTGGTCAGAAAGGCCACTCCCCCAACCTCTATAAACTCTTGCATCCAATATACATCTTCGCATCCTTTCATCCACACACACATAATCAATCATTGCCTTCCTTTCATTCAGTTCACCACCCACCCTTCTCATCACTCGCCATGTATACCTGTGGATCATTTTATGCCTGAAGAGGGTATTGGCTATTACCAACCCCCTCCCAGCACAGATGTCCACTAACGCACTCCCATTCTCATCTATCTCAGCAGGCACACCCCACTCACCAACTATTCCATCCACCTTCACATTACCAACTTTACCATTCATATCACCGTACATATATATATATAATAATTTTTATTTTAGAAAGTTTTTGTATTTTTATTTTCATTATTTTTTTAATTTTTTTTATATTTTTAACCTTATATTACTTATAAACAAAAATACCCAATTTAAAGACCCTAAAACTAACCACCTAACAGACAAATCGCTAACCTATGCTAAAT
Source organism: Coenobita brevimanus (assembly GCF_032717465.1). Lineage (NCBI taxonomy): Eukaryota > Metazoa > Arthropoda > Malacostraca > Decapoda > Coenobitidae > Coenobita > Coenobita brevimanus. Next base: position 26,072,155 of record NC_136993.1, read on the forward strand.
CCTAAGAGACAAATAACTAGACCTACACTAATGGTAAAAATGACTCGACAAAGAGAAACACTCTAGGCTTTTTTTTTTTTTTTTTTTGGCCTATCGACCATTGGGGCAAAGCCCCTGGTCATTAAGGCCAGATATATATATATATATATATATATATATATATATATATATATATATATATATATATTTATATATATATATATATATATATTGTTACGGAACAGAGAAAGATAATGTACACTTTAAGTGAGAATACTAATAATCACTACTGTCCCGTAAAGGTCCAGGTTCAAAATAAAAGAGTTAGGTAAAATTACAAGTTAAAGTTTAATGCTCAAACTAACAACAAAACATTCAGGACTCATAAGGATAATGTAATGGCAAAAAACAGGTTAAATATATGGTTAACTGCAATAGCCTCTATTAACACGAAATTAGCAAGAGTAAATTTATCTAAGTCAGCCCTGATAAAATGAAAATACACTGGGTAATGCTCAGTTAATGCAAGATAAATTATTACAGATACAAACTATTATTAATGATGGCTGACAACAAAAACCCCACATGAATTACAAAAACTTCACTAGGCCCACAAATTAAACTTATGCTACACAGTACAAGAACAAAATGCAACAACACTTATACTCAAATTACACAGCTGCTAGATGGTTGGAGACTTCCTGAGCACTCAATAATAACAACTGTACAGGGGAGGACAGAGATGTGAACAAAATGAGGAGCAGATCTAAGTGGCAATGATGCAGAGACTGAGCTCATTATATAGGGGCCGGCAGAGCTTGATACAACTTGTAAGAAGGACGCGCAAATGAAGCCATGGGGACAAAGAGTTGACAATCCCGCTCTGAACAACAGAAAGAACGACTTACTCTACTATAACGGTAGAAGGGGGGGACTGAGGCAGAACAGGCTCGTGATCAAACATGCAGCATACTGTGCGTTAAAATTACACAAAGGATGATGAAATCATAGGCTATGTAACACCTCCCCACAAAGAAAAAGAAATTTACAAAGGAAATTTCTTATTACTCTAAAACAATCTGTCTAAAGTCTAGATAAGCAATCTGCAATAACATTTTCTTTCCCCTTGACATGTTGTATGTCTAATGAATACTCCTGAAGAAGTAGACTCCATCTTGTCAATCTCTGATTTTTATCTTTAAACTTACTAAGGAATTTCAGTGGGTTATGATCGGTATAAATGACTATGGGGTCAAAACCAGAACACAAATAAAATGAAAAATGCTGTAAACCCAAAATCAAGGCCAAAAGCTCTTCCTCAATAGTTGAGTAGTTCTTTTGAGGTGGAGTGAACTTCTTACTGTAATAAGATACAGGGTGTTCAATACCCTGATCATCCTCTTGCAGCAAAACAGCCCCAACTCCTGTATCACTTGCATCAACAGCCATCTTAAAAGGCTTAGCAAAATTTGGAGTAGCGAGCAGTGGCTGACTTAATAGGATAGCTTTAAGTTTGTTGAAAGAGGATTCACAGTTATCATTCCAGACAAATTTAACTCCCTTTTTCAGTAGGTCTGTAAGTGGTGATACAAGAATTGAAAAGTTAAGAACAAATCTCCTGTAATAACCTACCATTCCAAAAAATCTTTGTAGCTCTTTCCTACTTTTAGGTCTGGGAAGATCACGTATAACCTGAATCTTAGCTGCTGGTGGTGCAACATGTCCATCACCAATTACATACCCAAGGTACTGAACTTTAGCTTGACCAAACTCACACTTTGATAAATTAGCTACAAAATTAGCCTGAACTAAACGCTCAAGAAATTTACTGACATGGCATAGGTGATCTTTCCAGTTGTCACTAAAGATTAATACATCATCAATATAAACAACACACCCTGCCAAACCCTCTGTTACAACATTCATGAGCTTCTGAAATGTGGCTGGTGCATTCTTCATACCATATGGCATTACGGAACATGCAAAAGTCTTTCCTAGTGTTACAAAACATGAGATCTCCCTAGCACGTTCAGTCATAGGTACTTGCCAGTATCCGTTTAACAAATCAAACTTACTTATGTACCTAGCCTTTCCGATCTTGTCTATGCAATCTTCCACGCGAGGGAGAGGGTAAGAGTCTGTTTTGGTTATCTGATTAACACGTCTGTAGTCAATGCAAAGCCGCTGTGACCCACCTGGCTTAGCGACTAAAGTGACAGGAGAACTCGACTCGCTCTGACAGGGCTCAATCATCTTGTGGTCCAACAGGTATCCAAGCTCCTTCTGGATGAGAGGAACTTTCACTGGGTTCACACGGTAAGGAGGCAGTTTAATTGGCTTTGCATCTCCAACATCGACATCATGCATCAACACAGTGGTTCTTCCTGGAGTGGCACGGAACACTTGCGGGTACTCTTGCAGTAATGCCGAAAACTCCTGCCTTTCCTCGGGAGGTAGATGAGAAAACTTAGTCTGGAGATCATTCATGATATCAGGATTCTTCCCCAAACTATCACTCAGGCTCATACTGCATGGGAGAGCTTCACTTGCAGACTCGGGTGGAACAGCTACAGTGCAGACTGGATTATTTTCGTCCCGCCTGTGATATAACTTTAGGATGTTGATGTGACATAGTTGCTTGTTCTTTCTACGATCTGGTGTGGCGATGACATAGTTGACATCACTGAGTTTCTTCTCCACGAAATAAGGATCACTAAACTTGGCTTGAAGAGGTTGCCCATGAACTGGTAGCAGAATCAAAACCTGATCTCCTGGCTGAAAGTGGCATAACCTGGACTTCTTATCATACCAAGTCTTCATCTTCTCCTGAGCAGCTCCTAAATTCTCTCTCGCCAGCTGTAAAGCAGTGGACAGCCGTTCTTTGAACTTCATCACATACTCCAGCAGGTTGACGTCATCTTCCTCCGAGAGCCAGCATTCCTTGAGTAGCTTAAGGGGTCCTCTTACTTCATGGCCAAACAGTAGTTCAAAAACTGAGAAGCCCAGTGATTCATTTGGAGATTCTCTTGCGTCAAACACAACGAATGGAAGACCTTTATCCCAGTCTTTCTGATGTTCCAAACAGTATTTCTTGAGCATCGATTTGAGTGTTTGATGATATCTCTCCAACGCTCCTTGGGTCTGGGGATGGTAAGCTGAAGACGTGATCTGGGTGATGCCCAACTCATTCAGAGACTGCTTGAAAACATTTGATATGAAATTACTTCCCCGGTCTGACTGTACCTCCTTGGGCAGACCAAACTTTGTGAAGAACCCTAGCATTTCCTTAACCATGTTCTTTGCTGAGATATTTCTAAGTGGAATGGCTTCAGGATAACGAGTAGCCATATCAATCAGGGTCAACACATAAGAAAATCCTGAAGAAGTCTTAGGAAGAGGGCCCACAATATCCACCAACACACGGGTGAAAGGCGCCTCAAAAGGAGGAATGGGAAGTAGAGGTGCAACCTTTTTGGTCTGATTACACTTCCCCACAACTTGACAGGTGTGACAAGACTTACAATACCAGGAAACATCCCTGAAGATACCTGGCCAGTAGAAGTGTTTCAAAATGTGTGCCACAGTCTTCCTCACTCCAAGGTGTCCTGCCAAACTGGAATCATGAGCCACTCTAATGATATCCTGCCTACAAACACGAGGGATGACAACTTGATGTACAACCTCCCATTCACAGTCGGCTGATGCTGTTGGGGGTCTCCACTTCCTCATAAGTACTCCTGACTTTACATAATAACAAGTAGAAGCACCGGCTGACTCTTCTTCACTGTAAGCAGAGTTAGCTAGACCTTTCAACTCAGGGTCAGCAACCTGCAACTCAACCAACTCTTGACGAGACAAATTATCAACACTACGGGGTACTGCCTCATCTGGTGAGTGGTCCAAATTAGCAAGAAAAGTATCAGCCAGGATAACATCATCATCATCATCATTATCCTCTAAATCACCAGTAACTTTAGACTTAGCCCTAGTGACAGCACATGCAGGGAACACATCAGGGACATCACAATCCTGGGACGCAGCCACTGGCTCACTAGACAACTGAGGAGCTGGACACACTTGACTTCCACCAATATCATTTCGAAGTAAGAAAGTTACACCTGACATTGGGAGTGTCTCAACCAACCCAACCATAACGGAACCATTAACAAAACCAGACTCTAAATTCACTCTGCACAGAGGGACAGAAATGTAATTATTCCCTACACCTTGTAAGATTACAGTTTCATCAGAGGAATTAACATTAGAGCCTAGAACACTGGTCAGCATAAGGGATTGGCAAGCACCTGTATCACGATATATTTTAACTGATTTCCTGTCATTACTGTCCAGAGGACTGACAAAACCATCAGACAGGATATTAGCACATGAACTCTTGAGAGTGTCACCCACGTTACTGCTCAAAAGAGGAGCTCCATCATGAGAATTTAAGTTACCCCTCAAAGCAGGTTCAGTTAACTCAGTTAAAGAATTCTGGGAACTCTCAAGGGTGGACACTAGACCAATTGACTGAATATTAAAAGACTCCTTTTTGTTCACATCACGCTGTCTCCTGAAACATTTCTCCGTAGTATGACCAAGCTTACTACAATAAGTACATTTACTTTTCTGAAATCAAGAGGTGAAGCTGGTATTTACTTCCTGAGAAAAATCATCTTTATTCTCTTTCCTGTTACCTGTACTCTGAGTAGAGGCAACGTACTTACTCTCAGCTTTCCCTTTTTCTCTAGAATATCTCTTGTGAGTGAGAACATATTCATCCGCTAAAACTGCAGCATCAGACAAATTATCTATTCTTCTCTCATCAAGATATAGGTTTACATCTTTATTAACACACCTCTTGAAGTCCTCCAGCAAAATCATCTGCTTAAATTTACCAAAATCAGAATCCACATTCTTAGAATTTAACCACTGCTCTAACAGATCTTCTTTGATTTTTGCATACTCAACATGGGATTGCTTATCTTGCTTGCAAGTTGTCCTAAATTTTACTCTATAGGCTTCAGGAACAAGCTCATAGGCCTTATGAATCAAGCTCTTAACTACATCATAATTATCAGATTGATCCTGAGGCAAAGATGCATAAGTTACTTGAGCTTTACCGGTGAGAACAGTTTGAAGGAGTACTGGCGAATACTCCTTGGGCCAATTAAAACCTGTAGCTACCCTCTCAAACAACTGAAAATACTTTGTTAAATCAGATTCATTAAAAGGAGGGACAAGTTTAACATTTTTAGCTACATCAAAATCATCAGAGCTAGATGATCCAGTTCCATCTTGTTTCATGCGATACTCATGGTCTGCCTGAATCCTAGCTAGTTCAATTTGTGCCTGAGCTTTTATCTGTGCCTCCTGAATCCGAGCCTGAGATTCAGCCTCCTTAGCATTTGCTTGAAATTCAGCCTCCTTAACACGAGACTCCACCTCCTTAGCCTGAGCCTCCTGCAGGGCTAGCTGTAACTTAGCTATTTCAATCTGCGTTCGCTCATTTGGAGGAGTTAGATTAAACAAGCATTCATTAATCATGTCAACAATTTGATCTTTAGAATGATGAAAGCGAACAGCAATTCCCAATTGTTGAGCAACAAGCTTAAGTTCATTCTTTGTTCTGTTTTCTACATCACACACTGTTTGCACATTTGACAAAAAATCTTTGGCTTCATCAAGTGTAGTAATAGTATACATCATGAATAAATCACAGTCACAAAATATCAAGCAATATCCTTATGATAATATCCTGAATATCCTGATAAGAGATCGCCAAATTTATGTTACGGAACAGAGAAAGATAATGTACACTTTAAGTGAGAATACTAATAATCACTACTGTCCCGTAAAGGTCCAGGTTCAAAATAAAAGAGTTAGGTAAAATTACAAGTTAAAGTTTAATGCTCAAACTAACAACAAAACATTCAGGACTCATAAGGATAATGTAATGGCAAAAAACAGGTTAAATATATGGTTAACTGCAATAGCCTCTATTAACACGAAATTAGCAAGAGTAAATTTATCTAAGTCAGCCCTGATAAAATGAAAATACACTGGGTAATGCTCAGTTAATGCAAGATAAATTATTACAGATACAAACTATTATTAATGATGGCTGACAACAAAAACCCCACATGAATTACAAAAACTTCACCAGGCCCACAAATTAAACTTATGCTACACAGTTCAAGAACAAAATGCAACAACACTGATACTCAAATTACACAGCTGCTAGATGGTTGGAGACTTCCTGAGCACTCAATAATAACAACTGTACAGGGGAGGACAGAGATGTGAACAAAATGAGGAGTAGATCTAAGTGGCAATGATGCAGAGACTGAGCTCATTATATAGGGGCCGGCAGAGCTTGATACAACTTGTAAGAAGGACGCGCAAATGAAGCCATGGGGACAAAGATTTGACAATCCCGCTCTGAACAACAGAAAGAACGACTTACTCTACTATAACGGTAGAAGGGGGGGACTGAGGCAGAACACGCTCGTGATCAAACATGCAGCATACTGTGCGTTAAAATTACACAAAGGATGATGAAATCATAGGATATATATATATATATATATATATATATATATATATATATATATATATATATATATATATGTATATATATATATACACACACACAGACACACACACTTCCATGCATATATACAGACATACTTTCAATCACACGTACATACAGTATATATATAATAATTTTTATTTTATTATTTTTTTGTATTTTTATTTTTATTACTTTTTTCATGTTTTTGTATTTTTTGACCTTACATTATAAACAAAAATGCCTAATCTAAAGAACCTGAAACTAATCACCTAATTGACAAATCATTAACCTATACTAAGTCCTAAAGAGACAAATAACTAACCCTACACTAATAGTAGAAGGACCTCGACCAAGAGATCACCATCGACTGCAGATAAATAATGCCTCTCTACATTACACACCTGCACTCATCACTTGGTGACTGTCAGTCGAGGCACAACCTAATGTAGGAGACATCAATATATGAAAGAGAACCAGACAAGTCAGGAACATTTCCATATACGTCAGCTGTCGGCCCTAATTAGTAACTTCAGGAACATGGTATAATGTATTTACTATGTACAAAAAGTATATAGATAGATAGATAGATAGACAAAAAGTGAAGAACCTCGCCCAACAGACCACCATCGATTGCAAGTGCCCAGTACCTTTCTATATTGCACACTTGCACTCATAAGCTGGTGACTGTCAGTCGAGGAACGGGGTGTAATGTAGGGGACATCAATATTAGAAATAGGTCAGTGGGAAGAGGAACTATTTCAAACACGTCAACTGTCAACCCTAATTAATAGTACAATATATACACATTTACAGTTGATAAAAACCATAACCATACAGTAAAAAAGTCACATCACTCTGATCAGTCCGGTCTCTCTCAAGAAAGCCATCAATTTATCAGTCGTATAAATGTCCCCATCACCCAGGATGGTGGAAAGGGTGAAGGGGACGTCTACTGCGCCATAGTAATTTATAAGTGAAGCACATTCACGAATAAATCGCCTACAGCACAGGATGATATGACTGATAGATAACACCACATTACAGATGTCACAGTGCAGTGGGAAGCGTCTTTCCATATATGGTTTCATGTGAGTTAAAACGGTGGCATTGAGCCGTATTCTCGCTAATACTTTTTCTTCGAAGCTGCTGGGGCAGTTGGCAGTGTCCCAGTCGCCCAGGTGCGGTTTACAAGTTGGAATATTTAGTCTGGTCCACTGACCTTGCCACAGAAGATTTATTGATTTCTTTCTGAGAGAGAGACTCGACCGTAGATCAAGAGGAACGTCCCAAGTCTCCTCGAGCTCTACAGCCGACTTTGCAAGTAAGTCAGCCTGATCATTGCCATAGATACGACAATGACCAGGCACCCAGATCAACGTGAATGACTTGTTGCATGAATGCATCTTATTAACGATGCGGCCCTGGATCTCGTGAGAGTCCGTAGTACAAGATGCAATTGCCTGAAGGGCTGATTTTGAATCCGAAAATATGACAAATGAGTCATGCCTAGAATTGAGAGCATAGTCTATGGCTTTGTCAATAGCAAAAAGTTCGGAGGTAAACACAGATGTATGAGTCGGCAACCGATACCTAAGTGCACATTCAGTCGACCACACACTTGCACCCACACATTCACTCGACTTGGAGCCGTCGGTGTACAATTGATGGGACCCCAAAGTGACGAACAATGATGTTACGAAACAAGTGATGGACCTCCGCCTCCGGCGCCTTGGCCTTTGGTGCTGGGAGCCATGATACATCCACTGTAAAGCCGGGTGGCTCCCAAGGCGCTATATTTTTAAACACCAACTTGTCACAGTCACTGAGGTCCACACCAAGCTCCTGAGTCAGTAAGTGGAGGCGAACAGCAAGTGGCCGACGCACCCCCTACAGAAGGTGGTGGTATTGACGCAGGGGGGTACAGGCCACATTGCCGATATAACTTTTCCTAAATGTCCTTATGCCGTAGGACAAGGCCAGATGTTCGTGGCGAATACGGAGGGGAGGCACATTCGCCTCCATTTCCATACGAGCTACACGGGGACACCAGATGGCTCCAAGACACATTTTCGCAAACATTTATTCTGTAGCACATCCAATCCTTTCAGTGTGGCATTGGATGCCGAGCCATACACCTGTAAGCCATGGTCTAGCTTTGATCGAATGAGGGACTTATACTCCATTAATAAAGATTTTCTGTCAGCACCCCATGTAGTACCCGCTAGGTACTTGAGGACATTTACTGGTTTATCGCAACGAGCAAGCAAAGTATTAACATGAATTTTAAAGTTCAAACGATGATCAAAATGAATTCCCAAAAACTTTATAGAATTTTGAAAAGGTACCGGCTGATTATCCAAAGTTAAGCACAAATTAGGTACGTTACGAGTCGTAAAAACTACAGTGGCACACTCACGGATGGAAAACTTAAATCCCCACTGCAAGGCCCATTGGTGGACGGAGTCAAGGGCTGCTTGGATCCGCCCAACAGAAAATTGTGCATTACGGGAAGAGTGCCATATTGCACAATAGTCAGCATAGAGCGAGTATTTAAGATTCCTCAGGATGGGAGCTGATGACAGAATATCATTAATCATAATTCTAAATAAAGTAGGACTAAGCACACTTCCCTGCGGCACCCCATTTTCCTGGATAAATATATCCGATGTTACGTTACAGGGCAATTTGACAGAGAAAGTCCTGTCCCTTAAGAAATTTGAAATAAAAATAGACAAATTTCCTCTTAAATCATAAGCATAGAGCTTCATTAGTATAATGTGTCGCCATGTCATGTCATATGCTTTATGGATATCCAGGAACACCCCTATCATGAATTCTTTATTGGCAAATGCCTCTGCAATACAATGCTCCAAATTCATTAAATGATCTAGTGAACATCTGTATTTACGGAAGCCACACTGTTGATCATTTAACAAATTCTTCGACTCTAAAACAAAAAGAAGCCTATTGTTTACCATTCGTTCCATGACCTTACACAGACAAGAAGTCAACCAACAGGAAGAAATGAAGTGGGATTCATAAGACGACCAGCCTCTTTGGGTATTGGTATGACGTGTGCAAAGTGCCATGAGTCTGGGAACGTTCGAGACGCCCAAATCTCATTGCACAATGCTAACATCTTAATCAGGTTATCCTGATTAAGATGCTGGATCATACTGTACGTGATGGTGTCTGGTCCAGGGCTGGTGTCTTTACAGGATTTAAGGGCAAGGAGCAGTTCATCTAGCGTAAACTCTTTGTTGTACGGGGTGTCTACGTCTTCTGTGGCAAAGTCAATAATCTGTAGCTCAGCCGTGCGTTTATGATTTTGGAAACGCGGATTATAATTGCCTGACCTACTTACACAAGAAAAACTCCTGGCAGGGATGTTAGCAACGTCCATGGGCTCGTCATAGATGTTATTATTTACCTGCAGGGTGGTAATAAGGAAGTATGGGCCTTAATTAATTAATATTCTTATGGTGGACCAGACTTTACTTAATGGTGTTGTACGAGTCACCGTGGACACAAAGGACCCCCAGGAGTCACGTTGGCCCTTCTAATTATTCTCGTTGCCTCAGCTTGTGCCTGTTTGTATGCAATAAAAATTTCCTCAGTAGGCTGACTATCAAAAATCCTGTATCTCCTATTGCGTTTTCTTAATGCTTGTCGGCAATCCATCATCCACCAATGTGCTCTATGCTTCGCATGAACTGTAGAAGTCTTGGGTATAGCAGCCTCAGCTGCGTGTAAGATGGAAGTCGTTATATTTTCGACCTTAACATGTATGGTCTCCCCAGATATATCTAAATTGGCAGTCCTTGAGAAGGATCCCCAATCTGCTTTCTTATAGTTAAATTTTGGAGGTGGAGGATCCAAAACGATGTCGTGTGTATAAGAAAGACAGATGGGTAAATGATCACTTCCCAAGGAGTCGTCATAAGGGTCCCATGAGAAATCTTGATGTATACCAGGGGAGGCCAAAGATAAGTCAATGGCCAAAAAAATACCAGTACGATCATCTACACGAGTCGCTCTACCATCGTTCAGAAGACAGAGGTTGGACTGTAGTATTAGGTCGGCTACTTGCTCCCCACGACCATAGATCCTCAAGCTACCCCATTGATAGTGATGGGCGTTAAAGTCACCCAACACTAACTTATTTCCAGGCAGATGTTCAAATAGTGAATTTAAAGCATCACTGTCAATGGGGCCATGTGGAGGACAGTAGAGAGAGCAAATAGACAGATACGTGTTATTAAATTTTACTCTGCACGCGACAGCTTCCAGAGTAGAATTTAGAATCACTTCCGTTTGTGGGTGTGATTTGTGTGCGTATGTGGCCACTCCGTGACCTTCATATCTTCTATATGAGTGGTAGTGTTTTAACTGTGGGAGATCAGGGTGATCCTCCAGGTGCTTCTCCTGTAAACAAATAATGTCTGGCCTGTGTATAGATAGCAAGATTGCTAGATTTTGTAATTTATTTCCAAGACCCCTACAATTCCACTGTAACACAGTGAATGTGGTGGTTTAAGATTTTCGTTCGGGGCCTGTGTGCTTGCTCTTTTTTTGTCGCCCGCCAACAGGCAAGCGACTACCGGGGGATCTATCCCAGTGCTTACTCATGAAAACCTTCATATTCTCATCAGTTACAAGGCTCCCAGGCTCCACCGAGAAATAGCTATTCTTTCTCTCCCTTGCTGGACCAGGAGCGGGATGGACATGAGGACGTGACGGCTTAGTGAGGATGGTTAGATTAATCTTATCAGACTTGTTGGACTTCGATTTTGGCCGCACTGACTGCGAAGGAGCAGCGGCAGCCTGAGAGTAAGAAGTAGCGACAGGGATGTCTGTAAGAGAGTTGGAACGTACAGGGGGACTAGACTGAGAGGTAGGGCAAGTGACATGTGGACCGAAGGTAAGGTCAGTCTGTGTCTCCACTGTGCACATCACGGGACGGGACACAACCGCCGATGCATAGGAGACATTAGGCTTGGGAGTTGCATGCAACTCCTTCACCTTCTTCCTAGCATCGTAAAAGGATATGCCCTCAGTCGCTTTCACTGTGCAGACTTCTTTCTCCTCCTTCCACTTGGGACAAACCCTAGAGGAAGTGGAGTGAGTACCCTGACAATGGAAGCAACATTCCGTCTCTGATGTACAGCGATCAGCAGAATGTCCTACAGTTGCACACTTGCCACATACTACGTCTGAAGCACGACAAGCCTTTTCATGATGTCCATAGAGCTGACATTTTCCACAACGAAGAGGATTGGGTATGTAAGGTCGTACATAAATAATTTCATATCCTACTTTCACATTAGTAGGGAGAGATACATTGCCAAAAGTCAAAACTACTGTGGCTGTCTTCGTCCTTATGCCTTCCTGGAAATGGGTTATGAATCGGGCCTCAATTACATCTTGCTGAGCAAGTTCACGGAAGATGTCGTCCTCGTCCATTACCATGAGGTCCCTGCAGGTGATAACACCTTTACAGGAATTCATGGAGTGAGGGATTGTCGGCACAGCATCATAACAGTGGAATTTACTCAACATCATCAAAACTTTTACCTGGCGCAAGTTTACAGTCTTTACTAGAAGGTCCCCACTAGCAAGTTTTTTCACCTGTTCCACCTCACCGGCACACCCATCAATCACCCTCTTGATAATGAAGGGATTGAGGCTGGACAGGGGAGTGGAACCAACTGCATGTAGTAGTACGAAGGAGGCGTTATTTACATTGATGTCTAGCGGGGTGCGCGTCTGGCGCCGTTCAGTCTGGGATCGGTCTGTCCGTGGTTCAGTAGGGTGTCGGTCAGGCAGTAGGGGTGTCCACCATAATACCACTTCCCCCTAGAGGGATTAGTGGGGGGGACCCTCCGTGGGCGATAAGCAAAGGTAATCTCAGAAAAAGATACAAACACCTATTGTATCTCTAACAGGGAGGAGAGGAAAATGAGTACTAACTAATCCTAACTTTATTTAAAAAACGCCCTAGTGGCGGAGAGAAAAAACTAATGTCGGTGAAGCAGCCCTATGCTAGAGGAGAGCAAGAAAAACACATCTATACTCTCCACGACCATGCATCAAAAGTTCCCCCTCTAGCTTTTTTTTTTTTTTTTTTTTTTTTTTTTTTTTTTTGCCTATCGACCATTGAGGCCGAAGCCTCTGGTCATTAAGGCAAATATATATATATGTATATATATTGACACATATATACATATATATACAAACATATATATATATACATACAAACATACATACACACATCCATGCATATGAACATACACACTTTCATGCACATGTACATATATATATATAATAATTTTTATTTTATTTTTTTTTGTAATTTTATTTTTATTATTTTTATTTATTTTTTTATATTTTTAACCTTATATTACTTATAAATAAAAATACCTAATTTAAAGACCCTAAAACTAACCACCTAACAGACAAATCGCTAACTTATACTAAATCCTAAGAGACAAATAACTAGACCTACACTAATATTCAAAAAGCCTCGACCAAGAGAACACCATCGACTGCAGATATGTAATGCTTTTCTACATTACATACCTGCACTCATCACCTGATGACTGTCAGTCGAGGCACAACCTAATATAGGGGACATCAATATATGAAAGGGAACCAGACGAGTCAGGAACATTTCCATATACGTCAGCTGTCGTCCCTAATTAGAATAACTTAAGCAAGATAATATAATGTATTTACTATGTACAAAAAGTATATAGATAGATAGATAGATAGACAAAAAGTGAAGAACCTCGCCCAGCAGACTACCATCGACTGCAAGTGCCCAATACCTTCCTATATTGCACACTTGCACTCATCAGCTGGTGACTGTCAGGCAAGGAACTTGGCTTAATGTAGGGGACATCTATATTAGAAATGGATCGGTGGGAGGAGGAACTATTTAAAATATGTCAACTGTCAACCCTAATTAATATTACAATATATACATATTTATTGTTCATAAAAACCATAACCACACAGTAAAAAAGTCACATCACTCTGATCAGTTCGGTCTCTCTCAAGAAAGCCATCAATTTATCAGTCATAACAATGTCCCCATCACCCAGGATGGTGGAAAGGGTGAAGGGGACGTCTACTGCGCCGCAGTAATTCATAAGTGAAGCACGTTCACGAATAAATCGCCGACAGCGCAGGATGATATGACTGATAGATAACACCGCATTACAGATGTCACAGTGCGGTGGGAAGCGTCTTTCCATATATGGTTTTATGTGGGTTAAAACGGTGGCATTCAGCCGTAGCCGTGCCAACACTTTTTCTTCTAGGCGACTGGGACGGTTGGCAGTGTCCCAGTCGCCCAGGTACGGCTTACAAGTTGGAATATTTAGTCTGGTCCACTGACCTTGCCACAGAAGATTTATTGATTTCTTTCTGAGAGATAGACTCGACCGTAGATCACGAGGAACGTCCCAAGTCTCCTCGAGCTCCACAGCCGACTTTGCAAGTAAGTCAGCCTGCTCATTGCCGTAGATACGACAATGACCAGGCACCCAGATCAACGTGAATGACTTGTTGCATGAATGCAACTTATTAACGATGCGGCCCTGGATCTCATGAGAGTCCGTAGTGCAAGATGCAATTGCCTGAAGGGCTGATTTTGAATCTGAAAATATGACAAATGAGTCATGTCTAGAATTAAGAGCATAGTCTATGGCTTTGTCAATAGCAAAAAGTTCTGAAGTAAACACAGATGTATGAGTTGGCAACCGATACCTGAGGGCACATTCAGTCGACCACACACTTGCACCCACACATTCACTCGACTTGGAGCCGTCGGTGTACAATTGATTGGACCCCCAAGTGACGAACAATGATGTTACGAAACAAGTGGTGGACCTCCGCCTCCGGCGCCTTGGCCTTTGGTGCTGGGAGCCATGTAACATCGACTGTAAAGCCGGGTGGCTCCCAAGGCGCTATATTTTTAAGCACCAACTTGTCACAGTCACTGGGGTCCACATCAAGCTCCTGAGTCAGTAAGTGGAGGCGAGCGGCAAGTGGCCGACGCACCCCAGCAGAAGGTGGTGGTATTGACGCAGGGGGGTACAGCCACATTGCCGATATTACTTTTCCTAAATGTCCTTATGCCGTAGGACAAGGCCAGGTGGTCACGGCAAATACGGAGGGGAGGCACATTCGCCTCCAATTCCATACGAGCCACACGGGTACACTGAACGGCTCCAAGACACTCGCAAACATTTATTCTGTAGCACATCCAGTCCTTTCAGCGTGGCATCAGATGCCGAGCCATACACCTGTGCGCCATAGTCTAGCTTTGATCGAATAAGGGACTTATACACCATTAATAAAGATTTTCTGTCAGCACCCCAGGTAGTACCCGCTAGGTACTTGAGGACATTTAACGGTTTATCACAACGAGCAAGCAAAGTATTAACGTGAAGTTTAAAATTCATTCTACGATCAAAATGTATTCCTAAAAATTTTACAGAATTTTGAAAAGGTACCGCCTGATTATCCAAAGTTAAGCACAAATTAGGTACGTTACGATTAGTGAAAACTATAGTGGCACACTTACGGATGGAAAACTTAAATCCCCACTGCAAGGCCCATTGGTGGACGGAGTCAAGGGCTGCTTGAATCCGCCCAGCCGAAAATTGCGCATTACGGGAAGAGTGCCATATTGCACAATCGTCAGCGTAGAGTGAGTATTTAAGATTCCTCGGGATGGGAGCTGATGACAGAATATCATTGATCATAATACTAAATAAAGTAGGACTAAGCACACTTCCCTGCGGCACCCCGTTTTCCTGGATAAATATATCTGATGTTACGTTACGGGGCAATTTGACAGAGAAAGTTCTGTCCCTTAAGAAATTTGAAATAAAAACAGGTAAATTTCCTCTTAAACCATAAGCATAGAGCTTCATTAATATACCGTGTCGCCATGTCATGTCATAGGCTTTATGGATGTCCAAGAACACCCCTATCATGAATTCTTTATTGGCAAATGCCTCTGCAATACAATGCTCCAAATTCATTAAATGGTCTAGTGAACTTCTGTATTTACGGAAGCCACATTGTTGATCATTTAACAAATTCTTCGACTCTAAAACAAAAAGAAGCCTATTGTTAACCATACGTTCCATGACCTTACATAGACTAGAAGTCAACACAATGAAGTGGGATTCATAAGACGATCAGTCTCTTTGGGTATCTGTATGACGTGTGCAAAGTGCCATGAGTTTGGAAACGTTCGAGACGCCCAAATCTCATTGTACAATGCTAACACCTTAATCAGGTTGTGCTGATTAAGATGCTGGATCATACCATACGTGATGGTGTCTGGTCCAGGGCTGGTGTCTTTACAGGATTTAAGGGCAAGGAGCAGTTCATCTAGAGTAAACTCTTGGTTGTACGGGGAGTCTACGTCTTCTGTGGCAAAGTCTAATATCTGTAGCTCAGCCGTGCGTTTATGATGTTGGAAACGCGGGTCATAATTGGCTGAGCTACTTACATGAGAAAAACTCCTGGCGAGGATGTTAGCAACGTCCAAGGCGCTCGTCATAGATGTTATTATTAACCTGCAAGGTGGTGACAGGAAAGTATGGGCGTTTATTATTTAATAATCTGATAGTGGACGAGACTTTATGTAATGGTGTTGTACGAGTCACCGTGGACACAAAGGACCGCCAGGAGTCACGTTTAGCCCTTCTTATTATTCTCCTTGCCTCAGCCCGTGCCTGTTTGTATGCAATAAAATTTTCCTCAGTGGGCTGACTATCAAAAATCCTGTATCTCCTATTGCGTTTTCTTAAAGCTTGTCAGCAATCCGGCGTCCACCAATGTGCTCTATGCTTCGCATGAACTGTAGAAGTCTTGGGAATAGCAGCCTCAGCTGCGTGTAATATGGAAGTAGTTATATTTTCGACCTTAACATCAATGGTCTCCCCAGATGTATCTAAATTGGCGATCCTTCAGAAGGATCCCCAATCTGCTTTCTTATAGTTAAATTTTGGAGGTGGAGGGTCGGAAATGATGTCGCGTGTATAAGAAAGACAGATGGGTAAATGATCACTTCCCAAGGAGTCGTCGTAAGGGTCCCATGAGAGATCTTGATGTATACCAGGGGAGGCCAAAGATAAGTCAATGGCCGAAAAGTTACCAGTACGATCATCTACACGAGTCGCTCTACCATCGTTCAGAAGACAGAGGTTGGACTGTAGTATTAGGTCGGCTACTTGCTCCCCACGACCATCAATCCTCAAGCTACCCCATTGATAGTGATGGGCGTTAAAATCGCCCAACACTAACTTATTTCCAGGCAGATGTTCCACCAGTGAATTTAAAGCATCACTATCAAAGGGGCCATGTGGAGGACAGTACAGAGAGCAAATAGACAGATACGTGTTATTAAATTTTACTCTGCACGCGACCGCTTCCAGAGTAGAATTTAGAATCACTTCCGTTTGTGGGTGTGATTTGTGTGTGTATATGGCAACTCCGTGACCTTCATATCTTCTATACGAATGGTAGTGTTTGAACTGTGGAGGATCAGGACGATCCTCCAGGTGCGTCTCCTGTAAACAAACAACGTCTGGCCTGTGTATAGAAAGCAAGATTGCTATATTGTGTAACTTATTCCCAATACCTCTACAATTACACTGTAATAGGGTGAATGCGGCGGTTTAAGATTTTCGTTGGGGGCCAGTGTGCTTCGTCTTTTTTTGTCGCCCGCCAGAAGGCGAGCGACTACCGGGGGACCTATCCCGGTGCTTGTTCATGGAAACCTCTATATTATCGTCAATTAAGAGGTTCCCAGACTCCCCCGAGGAAGAGCTAACCTTCCTCTCCCTCGCTGGAGTGGGAACTGGAAGAACGTGAGGACGAGACTGTTTTGTGAGGGTGGTCAGATTAATCTTATCAGACTTGTCGGGCTTTGATTTTTGCCGCACCGACTGCGAAGGAGCAGCGGCAGCCTGAGAGTAAGAAGTGGCGACAGGGATGTCTGTAAGAGAGTTGGAACGTACAGGGGGTCTAGACTTAGAGGTAGGGCATGTGGCATGTGGAGCGAAGGTAAGGTCAGTCTGTGTCTCCACAGTGCACATCACGGGACGGGACACAACCGCCGATGCATAGGAGACATTAGGCTTGGGAGTTGCATGCAACTCCTTTACCTTCTTCCTGGCATCGTAAAAGGATATGCCCTCAGTAGCTTTCACTGTGCAGACCTCTTTCTCCTCCTTCCACTTGGGACAAACCCTCGAGGAAGTGGAGTGAGCATCCCTGACAGTGAAAGCAACATTCAGTCTCGGATGTACAGTTGTCAGCAGAGTGACCTACAGTTGCACACTTGCCACATACTACGTCTGGAAGCACGACAAGCCTTTTCATGATGTCCATAGAGCTGACATTTTGAACAACGAAGAGGATTGGGTATGTACGGTCGTACATTTACAATTTCATATCCTACTTTGACATTTGTAGGTAGCAAAACTTTGCCAAAAGTGAGGATAACTGTGGCTGTCTTCGTCCTTACACCTTCCTGATAACGAGTGATGAATTTGGCATCAATTACATCCTGATGAGCAAGTTCCTGTATGATTTCTTCCTCACTCATCACCATGAGATCCCTGCAAGTGATAACACCTTTGCAGGAATTCATGGATGTTGGGATCTTGGCCTCAATATCATGGCAGTGAAACTTACTCAGCTTTAGCAAGTCTTTCACCTGAGCAGAATTGAATGTCTTTACTAGGAGGTCTCCATTAGCAAGTTTTTTAACTTGTTCCACCTCTCCGGCACAGTGGTCAATCACCTTCTTGACAATGAAGGGATTGAGTCTGGACAGGGGAGTAGAACCAAGCGCATGAAGTAGTTACAAAGGTCGCGTTATTTACAGGGATGTCTAGCGGGGAACGAGTCTGGCGTCCATCAGTCTGGGATCGGTCAGTAACGGTAGGAGTGTCGTCAGGACTACCTCCCCCCCTGAAGGGGGAGGAGGCAGTAGGGGGGTCCATCATAGCTACCACTTCCCCCGTAAGGGGGAAGTGGGAAGAAAGAGAAAAACAACCAAGGGATAAATTGCCCGGGGAAAAAACACCTAGTCTGAGATTACCCTCTCAAACCACTCTCGGGAGGACGCGCCCGTGTGTAACTCACACCCCAGAGCGATCAGTGGGGGGTACACTCCAGAGGTGAGTAAGCAAAGGCAATCTCAGGAAACAGATATAGACACTTACTATATCTACTAAGGCCAGGGAGGAAAATGAGATCTAACTAATCCTAACTTTATTTAAAAAACGCCCTAGTGGCGAGGAAAACAAAAAGCTAAGGCCGGTGAGGCAACCCTGCAGCTAGACGAGAGCTCAGAAACACGTCCTCACTCTTCGCAACCATCCATCAAAGTCCCTCCCCCTCTAGCCCGCACATAGGCTGTTTATATACACGTTACCATTAACAGTAACTGCTAACCCTGTCAGTTTCCAACTTTGCTACATAATTATATATACATTATTTACATGTCTCAGATGTATCAAAATCATACAAACCTACCGTATAAAATAGTATTAGCAATTTTGGTACAATATTAAATTATAACATTAAATATTAATACAGTTATACATAATATTACCATATGCGAACCCTGAACCCCGAAACAAGATTCACAGCCAAAGTACAAAATAAGACTATCTCAGTCGATTTGTGACACTCATACGTCTCTCCCTTCTCTAGAAACTTTTCCACTCAAGACCTCAGAATGAATATCTGATCTACACAACTCCTTTCCTTCCTAAAACCTCCCTGTTCTTCTGAAACTAATTCCTCTGTTATTTCTCTTACTCTGTCAATAAGTATCCTACCATATACTTTTCCTATTACACTAAGAAGACAAATGCCCCTATGATTACCACACACTTCTTTTTCCTCCTTCCCTTTGTACAGGGGAATAAGTATGCCTGACATCCGATCCTCCGGCACTTTACCTCCCTCCCAGGCCAATCTGCACATCTTCAACATCCTTTCTACTACTATCTCTCCCCCATGCTTCAGCATTTCACCACACACTCCATCAATTCCAAGGGCTTTCCTCATTTTGATTTTCTACATTGCTTCCACAACTTCCATCTTATTGATTTCTTCCTCTCTTGTCACATCCCTCCTTCTTCTAGTCATTCCCCAGCCGCCTATACTCGCATTACTTTCATTCTCTATGTTCAACAACTTCTTAAAGTGTTCTCTCCATCTGCTCGCTTTTTCTCCCTTCTCCACTAGTAATCTACCATTTTTATCTTTCACTCACCGGGTAACTTCTTTAACACCCTGTCTAACTCTCTTTATCTCTTTCCAGAACATTTTCTTACATTCCTTCCACTTTACACTCAAATTCCTTCCAAATTCTTAATCCATTCACTTCTTACTCTCTCTTACTAATATTTTCACCTCTCTTCCTCTCTACATATATCTCTCTTTTCTGCCTCTCAGTTTCCTCCACACCCCTGTTTCTCATCCACTCACTATATGCTTTCTTCTTTTGTCACAACCTGTCTCATCTTATTCCACCATGCCTCTCCCTGCATCCCCCTTTGTCTTTTCTTCACCCCACACACCATTTCAAACACTGCACAGATTTCCTTGGTGAATATCCATTAAGGAATGGAAAAATCAGTTTTAAAAGCAGTATATTTAAATTTATTGAAGAGGTGTATAATAATGCTCTGAGCCGAATGTGTGGCGTTCCTGTACAAGCTAGCATCCACATCACAGCCAGTAACTCCATTCAGCTCCTGTTGGTTCACCACACAGTTCTGACCCAAGCAAGGGTACATAAAGAAACTATTGAATAACCATAAACCCCCTATTAACAACCATATTCCATATTTACTTAAAGGCAAGATTATCAATAATGTTAATACCCTGTTTAAAAACGAGTATAAAGTGCATGTTCTTACAGAAAGTTTATATATCATAATCTCTCTGTTAACCCTAGAACACTAACCCTACATTTTAGTAATATATTCACTAACCCCGGGTGTCTCACACCGGAAATTGGAAAAAAAAATACTAAATACAGTGTTTTAATAAAATAAATGTAGATGACTGAACTTCAGGCTTTGTACTTTCAGGTAACATTATAAAGGAATGAAAATTTTATCACTTTGTTATGGAAAATGGGTATAAAAACAGTGACTAAAGGTAGGGAAATTTTGGCTAGTTTCACGAAAAATCACGCACACACACAAAAAAATTCATCATATGTTTTTCGAAAACGACCCACGTCCTCTTAGGTCCTTTGGACCACCACTGAAGGGGTTGCCATTTCACTGCTGCAGTGGTAAACCCCCGATGTTCATTTTGCTGTTCGACCTTTGCACACCCGACCCAAGGCCTACAGCAGAGACCCACATGCAGAGAGTGACAGTGTATCCTTCCTCTACCATAACTGGCTGCCAAATAAAGCTACTGGAGGTAACCCTGGGAGCACGGGAACCATGCACAGTGGCAATGACGTCATGTGGGTCAGGTGGGGATCACCCGGGGTTAGTGTTCTAGGGTATTATGGGTACAAAGACATGAGGGCAGGCTGGGTCCTTGTTTGTTTAATGGATATTAGTGCATTTTTGAGGTTACTATGAGACTGATGATTTTAATGGATAAGCACATATATTTTATAATTTTTTGAATGTCAGTAGCATTTTAACTTACTTTTTCATGGAAGTTTTTACTGTATTTTTATAATTCTATATTAACACAGTTTTTTTATGCTATTCAATTTGTTTTTGTTTTTATTCATACCATACCACTTCTAGTTTTTGGAACTCGTTGACTGTCGATGTTTATAATTAAGTGCAAAGTATTATGTTGATATTGATTTTAACGATTATTTTATTAATGGATGGGATTTAAAATAATAAGTTATACATTTATATTTGACATGTGGTTTATTTATGTACATTAAAATTAATATCATACTCTAAAGTCAGTCAGGAAAAGTGTTACTATGAAGTACTGTTATGTATATCCAGATACAGTATGTATACTGTGCACAGTACACTGAACACTGATCTTGAACATTAACATTATGGAGGATATTAAGAATATGTATCCTATCTATCTATATCTATATTTATATCTATATTTTTATCTATCTATCTATCTATTTATACACAGTGTATATATATATATATATATATATATATATATATATATATTTTAAGGCATCTTTCATATCACAACCTTCTTTCCGATCGTCAGTACGGGTTCCGTCAGGGACGCTCCACTGGCGATCTTCTCACCTACCTTTCAGACTCCTGGTCATCCTCCTTTCGGGACTTTGGCGAAAGCTTTGCCATTGCACTTGACATCTCAATGGCTTTCGATCGAGTCTGTCATAAATCTTTAATTTCCAAACTGCCCTCCTACGGTTTCTATCCTTCTATCTGTGCCTTCATCGCTAGCTTCCTTTCTGGTCGTTCTATAGCCACTGTTGTAGACGGCCATCGTTCTTCTCCTAGATCTATCAACAGTGGTGATCCTCAGGGCTCTGTCCTATCATCTACTCTCTTCCTTTTATTCATCAATGATCTTCTAAGCTGTACATCTAACCCTATCCACTCATACGCTGATGATTCCACCCTTCACCTTTCCATTCGGTTCCCGCAACGCCCATCTCAACAGTTACTTCAACAAACAAGGGATGAGGTTATGGCACACCTAATGTCTGACTTGGCTTGTATCTCTGACTGGGGTAAAAATAATATGGTTGTTTTTAATGCATCTAAGACTCAGTTCTTACACCTATCAACCCGACAAAATCTTCCACAGGTATACCCACTAATGTTTAATAATATTCAACTTAATCCCCCATCATCCTTGAACATGCTTGGGGTTTCATTTACTCGGGACTTATCTTGGAAAGATCATATTACATCTCTTGTAAAATCTGCTTCCAAGAGATTGGGTGTGCTAAGCCGACTCCGCTCTTTCTTTACCCCTGCACAATTGTTGACTCTATACAGGGGTTTTATCCGCCCCTGTGTGGAGTACAACTCTCATGTGTGGGGAGGCTTCCCACATACAGCTCTTCTCAATAGGGTGGAGTCAAAGGCTTTTCGTCTCATTAACTCTCCTCCTCTTACTGACTCCCTTCAACCTCTGTCTCTTCGCCGCACTGTTGCATCTTTTTCTCTTTTCTATCGCTACTTTAATGGTCACTGCTCCTCTGAACTGTCTGCTTGCATTCCTCTACCTCTACGACAGGCGCGTAGCAACCGTCTGGCAGCAAACTCTCATCCTTTTTCTGTCCAACTCTCTAATGCAAGAGTTAACCGTTACTCCCAGTCTTTCATTTATGCAACAGGTCAGCTCTGGAACTGTCTCCCTCTGTCTGTATTTCCTGCTGCCTATGATCTCCAGTCTTTCAAACGCAGTGTGTCCAGGCCCCTCAAAATGATCTGTTCTTGAATTTGGCTCTCTATTGTATTTTGTTTTTCTCTTGGAGGGAACTGTAACCGCTGGCTCATGACCTTTGGTTCCTTCTTCCTCGCATAATATATATATATATATATATATATATATATATATATATATATATATATATATATATATATATATATATATATATATATATATATAATATAAATATATTGTGGAATAAAGTGAAATGATATGAAATGAAATTACTACTCTACTATACAGTACTATACTCTATTACTACTACGGCAACTACTGCTACAGTACCATACTACACTATCATTATAACAACAACAAATAACAACAACAACAATTACAACAACAACAATAATAACAACAACTACTACTACTACTAGTGCTACTGCTACTACTGTACTATAACTACTACTACTATTGCTACTACTGTACAATACTATTTCGTGCTACACCACCACCACCACCACCACCTCCACTACTACTACTACTACTATTACTACTGCTGCTACTACTTTTTCTACTACTACTACTACTGTACTGTACTAAACTACTGCTGCATTGTGCTATAATCCTACTTCCACTATTGTACTCCGCGTCCACGTTCTCGTCGTCGTCGTCGTCGTCCTCCTCCTCTTCCTCCTCCTCCTCCTCCTCCTCCTCCTCCTACTACTACTACTACTATACTAGTACTATACTAATATCAAAACTATACTAATGCATTTCTACTATACCACTGCTATACTACTACAATATTTATGCTGCTACTACTACTACTGTTACTACTACTGCTATTATTACTACTACTACTACCACAACTACTACTACCACAACTACTACTACCACAACTACTACTACTACTACTACAACTACAACTACTACTGCTGTTTAATCCTTATGTTGTCACTAAAAACTACCCGGCCCAACTGACACTCTTCGAACGGCAGGTATGTGACGGAGCTTCAACAGCCAGTCTGGTACGGGACGTCTTTCCTAAGTTGACTATGTTTTCTGGAATAAGGAGTACAAAATTTAATAAATACTGTTGTATATAAATAAGTAAATACCGTACACAACTAGATAAACAAATAAATTAATAGCATCATTGGACTGATATGATTATTTTTAACCAAGTTTAACTTTCCTTGCACATTTTCATCTGATCCATATTCTTGACAGTTTAATCTATAAAAATTTATTACATCCACGCTCACGAAGTGAGAACAGGGTACCGTATCGCTTTCACCAGACGTGTGTGTGTGTGTGTGTGTGTGTGTGTGTGTGTGTGTGTGTGTGTGTGTGTGTGTGTGTGTGTGTGTAACTATAACAGTTCTCATCCAGTGTGGACCACTCTTGGTGAAGGAGTTGTGGGTCTTTCCAGGAGCTGACCTATCCAATTTGAGAATGATCGGTCAGAGTAGGTCATATGGCAAGGTCAGTTTTAACAGTTTTGACCTGAATTTTACCGATCTTGGCGTATGGGTGAAGAGTACATAGGAAGTATAGATAACAGGAGGCCTGTTGGCCCATGACGATGTTATCTGTTGGGGAAAAAAAAAACTACCACTATTATCTAACCAACGTTTAAGAGAAAAGGACAGAAAAGAGGAAGGCTCTCCCCCACCTACCACACCATCCAGCAATACTGGCAGGAAAATATTGGAAAACACCATGCTTGTCAGAAGGAACTGACATGGAAACTTTTATAGGAAAGGCAGAAGAGGAATAACTATGCGCTATGTAGTCTCCAGTCTACAAATTTGTAAACAATTAGTCAAAGGTAAAGGTCAAAAGACAAGATCACAGTTAGACCTCTGTATGTCTGTGTGAACAAAATAACAAATTTGATGAGATTTGGAACAAGTTAACTGGAAGGGTTAAGGGTCACCCAATACATTTATTTACTGCTTTTGTGAGCAACAGGTCAAAGATCAATGTCACATGGGAAGGCCAAATGAAACAGTTCTGACATGATTTGGGCCAAATTTTCTGAAAATATTCAGGATAAAAAAAATGATTTTGACTTTGGAAATCAGTGGAGGCGATTTGCTTGTGGCCACTCCTTAAGGGAATAAGGAGTCTGGCAACAGAAAGACAGGCAGTTCGATGAGTAGATAAACTGATATAGATATGAACAGGTAAACACCCCTTAACCCCTTCATATCTACATCTAAGTATGTAAGTTTACTATAGGTGTCAATAAAACCTGTCATTCATTTGTACCCTCTCACACGTGGTACAACCTTACTGCTTTACTCTTACTTGCACTTGACGATTTTATGTAGCTAAGTCTGAACAAAGAAGACTAAATGTGCTAATACTGTATTCTGCTTACTTTCTTTTGGCCAAAAAACTGCCTTCTCTCCATCTTGATCGGTGAATTGAGACAGTAATTGACACTGAGATAGGATGCTAGCCACCAGTAAGTGCCATTTATTTATTTATTTTTTGTTTATGTGTCCGACTCTGGGCATAGGCTTCACAGCTTGCTCCCAGGGCTCAGTAGCCCTCCTATATGCCATACACCTCCACATGTAGAGCTTTATAAATGTGTTTTCGTCTCGCCGAGCTACGTGAAATAAGGCGCAATGGGGCGAAAGTCAGGGTCAGATTAAAATGAATGAACCACAGTACTGTTACATCCCTGTCCCACATTGCCACAGGCTTCAGCAGCAGTAGTTCAGTATAAGAAGGACGTTGCCCAGTGAGCTGTTCTTATTGTCAGCCTTTGGGTGTGCATCATCAACTAGATCAGCTGAGGTGTAGCAAAAAAACACTGGCTTCATAAGTTCACTGTTTTTATTTTCCAAATAATTACACTTAATGTTTGCCAACTACACTTCACTATTTTCACAAATACCGGAGATATTATACAACCTTCACTAACTGCAGTTACACTTAATGCTTGCCAACAACACTCTTTTCACAAGTACAGGAGATACATAATCTTCACTAGGCCGCACGGACACTGAACTGCACTGATACTAAAACTGAAGCGACACTAATTCCTTTAGGCTAAACCACCTCCTTATATAGCTTTCCCTTCTCCAACATTCTAGGACGTGATGGTATTGTACCTGTCCCTAGCACACAATTACCAATCGGCAACCTCCAAAACATGACAGAGTTTCCTTACATTACATAAAACTCTAAATGCTTTAGCATAAGACTAAAATAAAATTACATATTTTAACAATCACATAAAACATTATAGAGAAAAAAGAGCACAAAATTGAATGCATAACTTACAAAATACCTCCACTCATAAACAACAGGCTAACTGGCAATTTTCACTTGTACCAGAAAAATACGAGAAATGCTGAGAACCTTCCGGCACTTCCTATGTAGCAAATCCCGCTTCTGAACAACAGCAACAACAACAACAACAACAACAATAATAATAATAATAATAATAATAATAAACAAATGGAATAAAGAAGACGAAGACAAACAACAGTTATAATAGTAAAATATTTATATTTTTAGCCTTCCAGCTGAATTTCTACACATCGAGGTATGATTCTGTTTATACCAAGACGTTCAATATTGAAAGAATATAGGAGGAATCTTTTCGCTGATTATTGTTAGGCCATAGACTTTGCATTATGATGAAACAGTCTAATATACTACAGTATAATCCTGAGTGTGCGTGTGTGTGTGTGTGTGTGTGTGTGTGTGTTTGTAGTGCAACCAAGGCTAGGAAAAAATCTAGGCAACGGTACACTGTTGCAACGCTTTACCTGACCAAGTACAGTAGATACCCTCTCCCACCTCCCTGTAAACCTAACCCAGCGCATAACGGCACTCCCTTCCTCCCTCTCCCCCGCCCTCTCTGTATATCACAGAGGCATTAAAGCTTAAAAAAACGACAGAGAAAATCATCATCATCATCATTGTCATGTCAACTACCACCACCATCATTACCGTCATCAACATCTCAATAAACCATAAACCATCATCACTATCATTATCATCATCATCATCATCATCATTAGATCATCATCATCTCCACTCCCACCACCACCATCATCATCATCATCATTTTAACTACCTCCACCATCATCATCATCTTAACGAACACTGCCACTACCATCATCATCATCATCATCTCAATTATCACCATTACTGTCATCATCATTATCATCAACCATCATCGTCATCTACCACCACCTTCATCATCATCATCAACATCATCATCACAATCATCATCTTTGTCATTACCACCACCACTACCATCATCAGCATAATCGCTATCGTCATCATGTCAGCTAACATCATCATCATCGTCGACGTCGTTGCAACCCTCCATCTGACCAAGCATATACCCCCCACCTCCTTGCACACCTAACCAAGCGCATAACGGCACTCACCTTCCCCACGCGTATATCACAGAGATATTAAAACTTACACATTTCAGTAGTTTATCCTGGTAAACATAATCTGGTCCCTTCTGTTTCCTTGCACAGTGCACATTGAAATCTGAGATTTTTATTTTACTTCATTATTAAAAAAAAAAAAAACTATGAAAGACACAACATTCTACCTATTACTGTAAAAGGCACCAGTTTACTATAAAATACATATGCATGTGAAAATTTCATGACTATTGTTCATACTTTCTGAGTTTTGCTCCAGAAACGAAATCTCTACGCCTTTTTACTTTTTCATTATTTAAAAAAATACTCAAGACACCACATTCTACCTATCAAAAGGCAACAGTTCACTATAAGACACATAGCCTAACTATGTGACAATTCATGACTGTATAGTAACATTTTCTGAGATTTGCTTCAGAAACGAAATCTTTATGCCCGACTGCATATTTCCCTTTTGAATGACGGTTCAGCACAACCACCGGGAATGTCAGCCTGGAATGACGCTCGACTCACAGTTTCAAAACTAACCATAGGATATTCTTGGAAATATGCTCAAAATGTTTCCCATACAAAATTACCATTTTTTAAAGTCTAGCATTAACCTCTCCTATTATGGCTGCCTGGCTGAGGGCGGTGGTGCTGAACCGATTTACAGGAGATAAATATTCTGCCCGACCAGCGCCCTGCCACTTAACTCTATGGACCGACACAAGTGATAACAATACCCTTCTCTGACTTTGTCAGGTGGAGGGTAGAAATGATGAAACTTGGCAGGAAGGTTGGAATGATTTCAATACCAAATCGAATGATATATACTGAAGGGGTACATTAACCCCTAATTTTCCCATTGGTTGTTGGAGCAAATGCTGAACAGCCTTTCAACACTTAGTCCTGTGTCAATGCATCAATCGTTGGTTTCAAACAAAGCGAAGCATGGGCCAGAAACGGTTCTCAATTTAGCAGGTTCTGAGTGGCACCATTGGTGTTACAGTATATGTACGTAAAAGAGGTGGTGGGACATTATGGAGGAGTTTTTCATACTTATTTGCAGAGAAAGAGGGAAAGGAGGAGTTGTACATTCACAGTCACTAATTTCTGCACTGGGGTGCCCCTTTCCTACCTCTGTATACCCAAGGAAGAGGGGAGGTAAGGAAGAAAGGGGCTCCACCTGCCTCTACCCCAGGCTCCCAACACTCCTCCATACCCCCACACAACCTCCCTCTCATAGTTCTTAACTGGCAGTTACATCTCTGGCTGACATCATACTTGTACATAAAACTCTTGGCCATATGGCCATACTACTGTTACACAAACATAAAACACTAAGATATGTAAACAATGATATGATATAACTATCAATTCATTGCAACAAGAAACGAATGCATTACACGTTGACAGTAAAACAATAACCCGGCGACTCCCAGCAGATATTTCTCCAATGACCTCCCTCCAATCCTGGCAGATCTTCAAAAAGTTTTTTTGGCTCAAACCTCTGCTTTTTATGAAAAATATTGGAAAAAAAAAATGCTCACATGAGCTGATAAGTGAATTATACAGGTATCCCTCCGAACATCTGATACCTTCTTCTCTGAAGCCGTGCTGCTGCTGTCACGTTTTATATGGTAGGGATAACTATTGCAAACCACTCAGAATAGGTAGTTATTTCTTCATTTGGTGCAAATTTATATGTAGTACAAGAATATACTGGTTTTCACACAATAATATAGGGGATATAAGCGTTGTTTCACTCACCAACCACATCAACATGCTGCACCTTCCTTGGCAACATTACCTCCTCATCACTTCTGCTCATTTCTTCCTCCAGCACCACGTAATCTTTGTACTTCACTTCATCATCGATTGAGGAATCACTCTCGCCTGTGAAGGGATCAAGGGTGGCTTGAATTTCGTCATCAGAAAAGCATGTCTTTACTGGCCATGTCACTGCTAACAAGTGAGTTGCTGAGACATTGGCATGTGGGGATCACGCAAAGTCAGGCAGTGTCACCGCCTGGTGACTGGTAGAGGAAGGTCTCCCACATATGTCTACCAAAAATCACCCATAAAACTAGAAAAGTGTGCAAATGAAGGACCTAGCAATCCAGAACGTACCAGTACGTCGTCGGGTCTCAGCATGAAAAAAATTTGTGATGTACCCATAGGTCGACAGGACGCAGCGGGTTTTAACAACAGCCAGCCCAGCCCTCATGCTATGGGTGCACTGCTTCAAACAAATAAACAAATAACCACACACACACACACACACACACACACACACACACACACACACACACTGTATACACACACACACACACACACACACACACACACACACACACACACACACACACACACACACACACACACACACACACACACACACACACACACTGTATACACACACACACACACACACACACACACACACACACACACACACACTCACACACATTTTATTGACCACAGCAGTATAGTTTTTCATACATTCTTCTTACAGTTCTGGAATTGTTACTTTAAATCAAATTTATCATAATATTTCCTATTAAATAACTGCAGTCCAAGTAATAACAATGAGTTTGATTTCAACTTCAAATGCACAAATAATGGCTGATTGTTGTTTAACTCCCTGAACCCAAAAGCACAGCCTGACACCCTCCCCTTGCCACACCCAGACGACTTTATTTGTTGTGTCCATTTTTGGGGCGGAGGAGGAGGGGGCACAATTAGAGTACTCATCGTGATACTTTACACTACTACAGAACCTTTACAGCCATGGGGCTGTGTGGGGAGTAATCACAGCATCGTTTATCACGATATATCATTAGATACTGGCAACACTTTCCCAGACCCTACTTATTCCATTGACTCGTCTCACATGCAAGATTGTGACCATTTTAAAGAAAACGTGTAAGTGATATTACGTAGGTTTCTATACACTATATGTATAATATGAGACATTCAGTCTCTTATTATACACATAGTGGATAGAAATCTCGGAATTTATAACTTTTAGTCTTCCGTTTTTGTTATATATGATTTTAGATATGATATCATGTCTCCCCATATTTAGATCTCTTAATGCACTATTATAATTTCTCTGACATGCCTTGAAATCACTATATTGTTGTCCTTTACTTGGTTAATTACAAAAGCAAAGGGATCGTCATTTAACTCAGACCTATTGTGCTATATTTTATGGAAGAATTCATGTCGTTTATATCTTATTAATTGTTGTAATGTAGGGTAGTTTGCTTCATGGTGAAATACATCGCCACATGGTGTTCTCCTTACACCTGGCAATTCTTTCAGACATCAGTTTTGTAATGTATTCATGGGCCTAAGGTCTGCTTTAAACAAGACTCACACTCATATATGAGCAATGTCATTCATGCTGACTCAAAGACATTTTCTTACAGGGAATGGTATGCCATTAATTTTCTATATTAATGATTACAACTTGAGGACATGCTGTATCTTGGCAAGAACATATACTTTAATAGTGGACCCTGCGGACCCATCTGCTGTGATCGGTGCTCCTAAATACATGTACAGTCAAAGACAAGAGTAGTGTCGCGGTTTTGTCCGAAGATTAAGTGCGGCATTTGAAACATTATGAAATCTCTACTACATTTGGTTACATGTTCGTGGTTGGCTAGCATGACTTATTCAAGCTTCATATCTGCTGCTGATGGGATGACGGTGTGAATGAACCCATGAAGTTCGGAAGCCTTAACATCGACTCACAAGAGTTGATGAGTCTGAACTTCGAATGAGAGACGAAATGCCATCGGTTAGGCGATGATCACCTGACATTTCATCTTACATCTTACCAAAAAACGTCAAGAAGACCTACTATACCATGGTATGGAGAGGTCAAGAAACATGCATCCAACTAATAGGAATATGAGAGGTGCCATGGTCTTCCTTTATTTACGGGAAGTGAAGCCTGAACAAAAAGCTCAAACATTTGGTATAGGCATAACTACAGAAAGGTGGATTAGGATTTCACCAGGAAGGCACAACTGAGAACCGTCATTGTTCAGGTCGTCCTCATCTTACTACACCACTATACTGTAGGACCAGGAAATAATCACAACAATGGAAGCACTACCCGTAAGCAGTGCTTACGCCGTAAGAAACAAAGTGCACCTAGAATGAAGGACACGAACAGTTGTATGTTGACTTCGGTTGTCTGGTTTATGTGTTCGAACTCGTCTGTGGGATTCAGTTTCTCAGCCACTCTAACAGAAAAAATAGTAAACTATCATAATAGCATAACTCTGCTCTCATATGTTGAATACTGTAGTGAACATTGTTTTACAATACTCATATATAATATCCCAGGTCATAATTATCAACTTGATTAGCAAATTTACAGTTAATAAAGATGGATAACTGACTTCCGAACATCTGTTTAGCTAAATAAATTGTAACTTTGCGAATGTGATCAAAAGAAATAAATGAGAAACGTTTCATAAATACTAAATAAAAAGAGCAGTGAGAAAGATTTAATGATTATGTAGATTAGTCTCGTTGTTACAAAAAAAGTATATGCTGGCATCCGCAGGCCAACCAGCTGGAGAAAGTCAGTGCTACCAACCGATCGTTCGACACAAAGCAGACCGATTCAAAACAGTAGTCTTTCAGCAGATATTTTTACCAAATTTCATGACACGTCTTTTGTCTTTGACTGTACCAGTCACACTGCTCTGCTGTATCACCAACCTGCCCACATGCAGGGGTAATACATCTCCCTCACTTCCATTCAATACAAAAATTTTTGGTTTCTTTTACTTTCATCTCATATTCCATATATGCCATCAACTGGACCTCCCATGTTTAATCACTTGCTAAAACCACGTCAAAGAAACTTGGATTATTGTACAGAGTCCGTAACATCTTCACTGACAAGCAGCTAGCTATAATTTACAAGAGTCATATGCGTTCTCAGCTGGAATATTGCTCACCCTTGTGGAATGGATGTGGAGAGGTAGCCCTAAAACAACTAGACAAAATTCAGAACAAGGCAATTGGAATTATTAATAACCCTACTATTACAAATGAACTACATCCCATACACGTAAGAAGAAATGTTGCCTCGCTTGCATTATTTTATAGATACTTTTATGGCAAATGCTTAGATGAAATTGCATCCATTGTGCCACCTCTCCATGCCTTCCCCCGCGCTACACGGGCATCTGGTAGCACTCACGATTGGACTGTCACACTGTCGAAGTTATATCAGAGTTATTTTATTCCCTGAATTGTAGCTATTTGGGACTCACTTCCCCAGACACCAAACTCCACTCTACGGCTGAATAGAGAAACATGTACTTTACATAGGAAAAATCATCCAGTATATTACCAATATGCCGGGACTCGAACCCGGAACTCTCAGGTGAGAGCCAGGCAGCAATCCACTGCACCACAACCAGGTTAAAAATTATCTCGCGGCTGTTCAAGTCCAACTGTTACAGATTTTTTTACGAATGGAGGACACCTGTATTCTGGTATATGGATTTTTTTTTTTATTCATTTGTTTTTCCTTCCTCCGTTCTGTTATTTTTAAAAAATTAGTAGTTTTGAAGGGTCTCAACCTTTTTCATCATACTATTTCTAGTTGTAGCCACAAGTACTGCATCGTCCATAAGAACCAGAATGTGCAGTCATGCCAAGAATCTATCCACATCCACACCTTCTTTAATCGTTTCAATGAGGTCACTGACGAAGATTATGAAAAGAAAGCACGATATGGCTGACCCCTGACTCACTCCTAGTGTTCCTGTAACCATAAGTGAACCATTAATACTTTGGGTTCCCAAATACACAACAGCCAGGGTAGCCAGCATCACCGCCCCACACCCTAGGCGACGTAACACTCGGAGTAAAACGTGCCTTGGAGCTAAGCCATATGCCTGGGAAAAGTCAACAAAAGTTATTAATAATGTACATATTTTTTTTCTTACCATGTCATATAGCAGACGCAAACATACAATGTATTCTTAACCCCTCTTTTCTTGTGCACCGACATGTTCCCGGTATGGCTTAAACCATGTTTATAATCGGAAACATAGGAGTATGTCGTATAATTTGGCAATATTACTCATCAGGCTGATCTATCTATCTATCTGTCTATTGCCAGACGCCTTAATCTCATACGGGGTGGCCACAAACAAATCGCCTCCACGTCACTCTGTCCCCTGCCATTTCACTGCCCTGCTCCATATTCACATCCCTCTCTCTCATATACCTCTCCACTCCATCCCTCCATCTCATCCTTGGCCTTCCCCTCCCTCTCTCCCCCTCCACCTCACTCACATACACTCTCCTCGTCAGTCTTTCACTTTCCATCCTCTCCACATTGCCAAACCACCTCAACATGTTTCTCCTAACGCTTCCTATCACATCCACATTCACACCACAATGCTCCTTTACATCCTCATTTGTCAGTCTCTCTCCATGTGACTCCACAGGCTCCTCTCCAATAACTCATTTCCACTGCTCTCACTCTTGACTTGTCCCTCCAACAACGTCCAAGCTTCACTTCCATACGTTAGAGTTGGTATCACAATACTATCATGTAAAAACTTTTTCACTTCCATGCTCACTTTCCTGTTTCTTATCACTGCCTTCAAGGAACCAGCAACTTTTCTTCCTTGTTGTACCTTTTCAAGCACTTCACCCTCCAAACTTCCATCCTTACTCATCACACTACCCAAGTACTTAAACGTACCCACATTTTCCAATTCCTCAACATCCAACATCACTGCACATTCACTGACTTCATCTCCCTGGAAGACCATAACTTAACTCTTCCCTACACTCACCTTTAGATTCCGTTTCTTACACACTCTCCCAAACTCATCCACCAAGCCTTGCAGCTCCCTTTCATTCTCACATAACAACACAGTATCATCTGCAAACAACAGTACAGGGAGTTTCCAAACACTGCCCTCTCTCATTAGGGCCACTCCAGCATCCACTGCCCTACCTTGTATCTCTTGTATAACCACATCCATGTACAGATTGATCAACAATAGAGACATGACACATCCCTGTTTCAACCCACCCTTCAAATAGAAAAGCTCACTCAGTTCACTATCCACACGCACTGCAGCCATAGCACCCTCATACATACTCTTCACAGCATTCAGTAACTTCCTATGTACTCCATATATTCTTTATACTTTCCACAATCCTTGTCTATCCACCTTGTCATATGCTTTCTCCAAATCCATGAATGCCGCACACAACTTCTTTCCCTTCTCTAGAAACTTTTCCACTAAAGATCTAAGAATGAATATCTGATCTACACAACCTCTTCCCTTCCTAATACTTCCCTGTTCTTCTCTAACTAATTCCTCTGTCCTTTCTCTAACTCTGTCAGTAAGTATCCCACCGTATACTCTTCCTATTACACTGAGAAGACCAATGCCCCTATGATTACCACACACTTGTTTTTCCCCTTTCCCTTTGTACAAGGGAATAATTATACCTGACTTCTAATCCTTCGGGACTCTACCTTCCTCCCAGGCCAATCTGCATATCTTGCACATCCATTTTACTAATATCTCTACCCCATGCTTGAGCATTTCACCACACAAACTATCAATTCCTGGGGCTTTCTCCATTTTGACTTTCTTCATTGCTTTCACAACTTCCGGCTGATGCCTCTGTAAATCTTAGCCAATGATCTATTACCTTTCTTGAAGATCGTAGCCTGAACTAAAGACATGATTGAAAAGTGCAGTAAGCAACCAAACACCAGAATCATTTTAAATATCCCAGGGGAGACTCCGTCTAATCGACATGCTTTTTTGTCTGAGTTCATATTTCATCATCCACTTTTTCTCAGCTTTATGTAAATTGTACCACATTCCTTCGAACTTTCATCACGGTAATGGCTTTAGATGAATCAACATATTACCTAAAAAATGTCTTATCTATTTGTCTATTGTCAGACGCCTTATTCCCGTCATAAACGAACCGCATGTGTCACCCTGTTTGCTGCCGCATGTATTCCTTCGCTCTAACTCACACCCCCTCTCTCATTTACATATCCACCCACCACTGCATCTCATCCACGG
The DNA here is from genome assembly GCF_032717465.1 of Coenobita brevimanus. Classification (NCBI taxonomy): domain Eukaryota; kingdom Metazoa; phylum Arthropoda; class Malacostraca; order Decapoda; family Coenobitidae; genus Coenobita; species Coenobita brevimanus. The sequence goes on from NC_136993.1 coordinate 26,107,626, forward strand.
TCTTCCCTTCCACCTTACTGACATACACTTTCCTAGTCAGTCTCTAATGTTCCGTCTCAGATTGGCCAAACCATCTCAAAGTATGTCCCTTAATATTGTATAGCACACCCACATCAACACCGACTTCCTCACTATCCGTCTCTCTCTTCACATAACTATACATGATCCTCTCAAGTAATCATATCATCTGCTCTCATTCTTGATTTGTGTCCTTCTACCATGATCTGTGAATCATGAAATTTGTTTTATCACGTTTGTAGTGATCTGAATTTTCGTTTTAATTTTTTTTCGACCATGCTAGGAGCCATGGTACTCTATTAGCATCAAAGCTCTCAGGCTTCTTTCTTTCAGTCTATCTGTCTATAGTCAGATGCCTTAATCCCGTAAGGAATGGCCGTTTGCCTTTGAGATCGTTGTTTTACGGGAAGGGGCACTAACCTCCACCAACCCAGATGTTGACATGTATGGAACAAATATGGATTGAATATATGATTATCATTGTGTTGTAAATGGTTTCCCGGCTTAAGGCAAATAATTTGGCTTGTCATTCAGTTTAAAGCTACCTTAAGAGGAAAGATGAATATAATATAAATAGGTGATAGGAGAGATGGGAGAAACAAGAAGGGAGGAGGGGACACATAAAAAGAATGATAAAGATGAAGAAAGAAGTGGGCAGCACTACATCAAGTTGGTGGTTGATGGTGATGCCACCAGGGTCAATCGCCTGGTGGTATCTGGAACATAATAGTACAACTGTGCCGACCAAGAGAGGTTAAGCATATCACTACCATGAGGCCTTTTTAAAGTTTGGTCTGGCTGTTATCAGACTTCATTAGTTTTATTTTCATTATTCTCATATACTACTAGTACTGCTACTAGTGCTACTACAACTATTACTACTACTACTACTACTACTACTACTACTACTACTATTACTACTACTGCTAATAATAATTATATAATAATAATAATAATAATAATAATAATAATAATAATAATTATTATTATTATTATTATTATCCATCCATCAATCCATCTTCCAATCCTATGTTGCCCCATGAGGAGCGTAGGGGCCCTGGGCAAAGCATTTTGGTCCTGACATTTAAGATATGAGTGAGAAGCCTCACTTATCCCTAAGTGGTATTACGCCAGCAATAAACTCCAACCATTCCTTGGATACAAACCTGCACAGGCTCAATCCGACTGGAACATCTTAACCCCACCAGTCCGGCAGCTGTTGTCGGGATCACTCCCCACAGCCGGGCATTCCCAACAAACTTTGGCAAAATTGTCTATCTTTAACCCCTAAAGTACTAATTCATCGATCGGGCTTTTTGTGCAATTTCTTAAACGGACGGGCAACACCGATCGTGCAACATCCACCAAAAAATGGCGGTAGCTGGCTCCACCCCACCTGTGATGCAGATGGCTTCTGACCAATCAGAACTAAGTGTAGAGGGGACCCAGGCCCGTACCCAGGTGGTGGGGGGTGTATCCCCACCTCCCTCTCGCCACGTCCCTCTACCCCACTACCTTGTTGCTACCCTACCTCCACCACGGTTACCACCACCACCACCACTCCCACACCCTCCTCATCCATCCCCCCCCTCCCATGACTGGGGGAGGGTATTTCCTCCCCACTCTCCCTCCATGTCCCTGTACTCCACTGGGGCCCTTCCTTAGTGTCTGGTGGTGGTCTCCTCCCATCCCTCCATCCCCATACTCCCCCTCCTGGCTTTACCACCTCCCACCACCACCCCAAACCCCCCACCGCCACCCCCTACCCTCACCACCATCCCCTAGCATGCAGTATCTTTACATCCCCAGCCTCGAAAATTGCACATTTTTTATGCTTTATGGCGCATGCTTTTGAATCATTACCCGTAATTTATTCGTGTCTTTGCATACAGATATGCACACCACAATTATTTTAGCTGTCTTTATTCGAAACCCACTCGAAAAAGAAATTTTATTTTATGCAGATGCATGCAAACATGTTGGAGCCTTCAAAAACGAAAAGAAACGAAACGAAAACTAGCTAGATTTGATAGCTCGAAGGGGATGGGAGAAGGGAGGGGAAAGGGGGGAGGGGAGATTAGGCGAGGGGAGGGAAGGGAAGGGAGGAAAGAGGAGGGGAGGGAAGGGAAGGGAGGAAAGAGGAGGGGAGGGAAGGGAAGGGAGGAAAGAGGAAGGGAGGGAAGGGAAGGGGAGGGAAGGGACTTGAGGTATGGGGAGGGGAGAGGAGGGGAGGATAATTTTTACTATTTATCATGTTTTTATTAGGGGGTTCATGACCATTATCCCTAGCTAGATTTGACAGCTCGGCAGGGAGGGGAAGGGGGAGGGGAAGTTAGGCGAGGGGAGGGGAGGAAAGAGGGGAGGGAAGGGAACTGGAGGGAGGGGATTGGAGGTATGGGGATGGGAGAAGAGGGGAGGATAATTTTTACCATTAATCATATTTATTGGAGGGGGTGTTTGTCACCATATTATTTTTTTCTAAGCACATTATAATGGCTTATAACATCAATAAACACCAAAAAATTTTGACTTTGGTGATTTTTGTATTTTTGTGAAGAAAACAGGTGCGAGCGGCGTATTTTCTTTCTCGCCGGGGCCGTGACGGGTAACTATTATCAACTTTGACGGGCCATAGCTCGGTAACTATTGGGTCTAGGAGGGTGGGGTTTGCATTTTCAGGTGTATAAATTGAAGCTCTATAAATCGGGTATAAAACTTTTAACCTTTGAGAAAGTCGAAAAATAGGCCTGTTTTTGCATCCAGGGGGGCAGTCGAGGCTGGTGAAATGCTTACCCTAGGGGTTAAACCTTCATAGCTCTGTTAATACTTAACCAATTATAACAAATAAGGTTTCATATTACTCATCAATCCTTCGACTTCAAGTTGATGGCATCAGATTGTCCGTGAAATGCAGGCAGGAAGAGTACGTGAGTGGGGAATGAGGGCAATTTTATGGTGTTTTTTTACAGGTATCCATATGCGTCGCAGAGGTTGGATGAACACAACAAAGGCTTACACTAGCTCACCACACTGGTATCACTTCCATGACGCTTCCAGGAGACCAAAATCCACTACAAACGCTATTTCCGTGAATATTTTCCCATAATCGGTCTTACTGGGTGAATGAAGGCCAGTCGCAGTAGCAACAACCTTGAACTCAGGCTGCTGTCTCTTTCCTCGTTACAGACAGACAGACAGACATTTGCGCACTCTCTCTCACTCTCTCTCTCTCTCTCTCTCTCTCACACACACACACACACACACACACACACACACACACACACGCTTGCTGGCTCAGTGATATAACCGCTCGCTGGCTCAGTGGTAGCGTTCTCGCTTCCCATCTGGTAGACGGGAGTTCGCGCCTCGCTCAGGTTGCGAAAAGTTTCACTGACGAAGTGGGTGGTTACTGTCCCCCTTGAGCAAGGGGATGGGTGTGTGCATGTGTGAAGGTCACAGCCTTGCCCTTAGATCGGACTATATGAGCTCTCAGCTCCCTTCCGGGAGGGTAAAAACTGACGATCACGACCATCAAGTGATCCTGACCGACCCGGTGAATTACACACGGAAATATATGTTTGGCTAGGATTGTTGCTCGATTCTGGCATTGGTGAGCGAGTATAAGTCTGGGTATTGCAAATCCTAGATATAATACTATTACTACTAGAAGTACAAGTACAACTACCACTACAACAACTACTACTAATACTACAACTACCACTACTACAAGTACTACTCCCACTACTGCAACTACTACTATTACAACTACCACATCTACTACTATTACTACCACACCTACAACACATACTACCACTACTTCTACCACTACAAGTACTACTACAAATAAAATATGAACCAAGTACCGGTAGTCATTTACGTACTGCCCATAACCGGAAATACTTACCACTATGACTTTCTCTTTGAGTTAAACTTTTTCATCATAAGAAATATGTATAAACAAATGGTTTCCAAATAAAATAAGGCTGCATGTTTATCATGAAACATACTTTCTGCCTCCATTATTAACATAAATATACCCAGAGCAGTGAAACCATATATTCTATTTCAACAAAAAACAACATACCGGTATGTACAAAACTAACTTATGCGTAATACCCAGACTTCTACCACTCGGTCTTTGTGTGGAAATCAAATACATGGTCAGTACACAGTGCCACCTCACATTCAGCACACCACCACCTCGTCATACAGCGTTGCTGTGGTTGGCGTGATGAACTGGGCCAAACATAGCAAGGCCAGAAGGCGTCTTTGCCTGCAGGTGTGCGAGGTAGTATTTCCATGAATTGCCTGCTGAGGTAGTCTCTGTACTGCAGGCAGTCAGGCAGTTACTGAACACTGTGCCTACATTTCACGGAAGGATTGACCTGTCTATACCTCTCCAGAAGGCCGTAAATTACATCCTTCTCGAACTGACTGAGGGATGTGGTGGTCTGTGTAACATCCTTGTACAGAATGAAGGCATTCAGTACATAGATGTCCAGTACATGTAGGAATGCCTTCTTATACCACTTACAATACCTCCTCAGACAATTGGTTGTGCCGCTCTGCATATCTGATTTATCGATGAGTCGCATGTTCACGTTATAGTCAACAACAGCACCAGGCTTGAAGACTGGCTGCTTTGTTCTTCTATCGACCTGGCCTGTGTCAGTCAACTTACCTTCGTGGACAGTGGAGAGGACATTCACCTTTCTCTTATCATGCCAGTGAATTGCCAGGAGTTTACCTGATTGCAAAGTCCTGCACTCCCTCTTCACGGTGCCTTTAGGATAGGATGGTCAATGTTTCCTCTTTGCACGGACAGTGCCACATGATCCAATTTAGTGTTCTTGCAGGTACAGTCGACAGCAGAAGTTCGTGCCTCTTAGCATGCGTGATACGAGCCTGTTGATCTGGTAACACTGTATGAGATAGAGTTGACAGGTACGCTTTAAATGGCTAATATTAATGAAATGTGTTCGGAGATAAGAACACATTCCCTAATGATAATATTAATTTGTAGCAGGTGGGATAATAAAGTTATTGTGAAATGTTTGACATTGGTGTATGAAGATTCTTCGTTACGGACACAGACGCATAGGATTATTTGGACTGGACTGATGTTGCCAGCAAGTATTATATGAAATATTATAGAACGATTGCAGTCCTAAAGGTGAGGTTGCAAGAAAACACTAATTACGACGTCAGCTACACACTAAACAAACACAGAAACTGACAGTTCGTGTTTCGCCAGTATGCGGTTTAGTTTTAAAAGTTAAATCACTTCCTTTTCCGACCTCTCTCCCCACCCGTCTCTCCTCTTCCAAGTCATGCTCGCCATCATCCACGTTTTATCGTTAATGCTGAAAATCGTATGTTTGCAGGTAAACTGTGGGAAATAATATGAAAGTGTCAATGAGCTTCTTTTCCTCCATCGCTTGAAGTGTTATCAATGACTTGAATATAATTGTCAGTAACATGAATAAATCGTCACTGTGGTGGTTAGGAGACATGTCTCGTCATCATTTATGTAACACTTACCTAACTATCGTTCTTACAGTGCTCAAAATACACTCCCTCTCCACCCCCTCGCCGTCTCCTCCCCTCCCCCTTCCACTGTCTCCATCACTTCTCCCCCCTCCCTCCTCCCCCTTGTCCAGTAACCTTTGTTTCTAGCCTGCAACACTCCGAATCCCTCCCCACAGTGTTATTGTATTGACCCTGCCCAACTTCTCTCCCTTGTCAGTTCAAATGTCTTTTTCTCTCCCTTCTTCATTTTTGTCTCGGGAATCGAACAACATAACGATGTTTGGGCCATGTTTTTGTATAGTATCCTTTAATAATGTGTAATATTATAATGACCGTGACAATGGTGGTCAAGAGGCATTAACTGTTCAAAGGACGGCAGTCAGTGCCTCAGTTTAATGATCATTTTATTTCTCCTCCTCTAGCCATTAATATCCTGCTTACACTTATTTTATAAATCCCAGCATACCTAAAATATGAAGCACAAACATCCTTCTTTTCACTAAAGAATGTATAAAATGAAAAATAATCATTGCGTATGTTGTATGACTGAGGTGGTTTGGACATGTGGAGAGAATGGAGAATGAAAGACTGACTAAGAGGGTGTATGTAGGTGAGATGGAGGGAGGGAGAGGGAGGGGTAGACCGAGGATGAGGTGGAGGGATGGAGTTGAGAGGTATATGAGGGAGGGGGGGGGTGAGTTGGTGGGAGGGGAGTCAAATGGTGGGTGACAGAGCTACTTGGAGGCGTTTTGTCTGCGATCACCCTTTGCGGGATTAGGGCGTCGGGCTATAGACAGATAGATAGATGTTGTATGACCTACATGCATCCAGAAAATATTTTCTGAAAAGTATTGTTAGTATTCTTGGTGATAATTTGTAGTTCTTCAGTTACGATTAAATATAGCAAAATAGATGATAGTCACAAAAGCTGTATCCTCATACATTTGGCTACCATAATCATCGTAATATACGATGAAGGGGGATTATACCCCTCTGGATGAGTAGGTTAAGCCCTTATCGGAATATGCATGTCATGAGCCCGGACAGCAGGCAGATGTAAGTGGAAGTATGAGATTGTCGCGGTGTAAGGGTTAATTTTGGTAAAGGTTCGCTTCCTATCCATCCGAGTCCTTGTCACTCCTGTATCGATAATATCGGCAGTTGCAGAACAGATGTTCAGGCCGCTGACGAACAGCCATGCCGTTACCTTCTGTTCTAACCATGCAATGCAGCTATGGGAATGGAATGATAGGGATAATCTTGCTGACTGCATTCTCTGACCTTGTAAGATCATGCGTTGAGGGAGTTCAGATCAAAGTATGTCGATGGCATATTGTTTTAAATTATATATAAGTAGACGTATCTCATAGGTCTCACTTTAGTGCGGAACACAATGTGTGTGGGGGGGAGGGGATTATGGAAGCAGGAATACTTTGGGTGAGGGAAGGGATTACATATATTACAAGCTGGGACACAGATAAATATGTTATAACGTGAAGGGAGGAGTGAGGGATACAGAAAGCGGGAAGGAGGCGAGGAGGGAAGGAATCCACAAAGGGGGGATGGTACTGAACACTGATAGTTACGATGGACATATTGTTATGTAAGTAATTTGGTTACTTGTGTGTAATACAGTTGGCAATATAACATGCACGAGTATTGTGTTTCTAATGTCATTACAATTAAGACTCAAAGTCCTGTAAATGGTAATAACTGTATTCAAATTATGAAGAACCGATCTAGTTAGGGAGGTAAACAGAAGCAGAGTCAGTTAAATGAAATCGTTGGGAAGGGTTGGGGGTGTTGAGGGAGAGAAACAAGGGGTACTGGTAGAGGGGGGAAGGGAGGGGGGAGAAGTGATGGAGACAGTGGAAGGGGGAGGGGAGGAGACGGCAAGGGGGTGGAGAGGGAGTGTATTTGGAGCACTGTATTAACGATGGTTATATAAATGTTATATAAATGGTGACGAGTAATGTCTCCTAACCACCACAGTGACGATTTATTCATGTTACTAACATTTATATTCAAGTCATGGATAACATTTCAAGCGATGGAGGAGGAAAAGAAGCTCATTTGACACTTTTATATTGATTGTTTCCCACAGTTTACCTACAGACATACGATATTCAGCATTAACGATAAAACGTTCATGATGGGAGAGCATGACTTGGAAGAGAAGAGACGGGTGGGGAGAGAAGTCGGAAAAGGAAGTGATTTAACTTTTAAAACTAAACCGCATACTGGCGAAACACGAACTGTCAGTTTCTGTGTTTGTTTAGTGTGTAACTGACGTCGTAATTAGTGTTTTCTTGCAACCTCACCTTTAGGACTGCAATCGTTCTATAATATTTCATACAATACTTGCTGGCAACATCAGTCCAGTCCAAATAATCCTATGCGTCTGTGTCCGTAACGAAGAATCTTCATTCACCAATGTCAAACATTTCACAATAACTTTATTATCCCACCTGCTACAAATTAATATTATCATTAGGGAATGTGTTCTTATCTCCGAACACATTTCATTAATATTAGCCATTTAAAGCGTACCCGTCAACTCTATCTCATTCAGTGTTACCAGATCAACAGGCTCGTATCACGCACGCTAAGAGGGAAGAACTTCTGCTGTCGACTGTACTTTGCAAGACTAGGTGCCGTGTAATAATTATCAGTGTAAAGAATGTGGTCACTGTTAGTTTTTGACCACAGAGCCAGGGATCCATGGGGATCGTCCTTTGACAACACTGCATCACTCGCTGTATACACAATGAAATCAAGCATGTACCCAGTCTTGCAATCACGCAATACAAAGAACTTTATTCCTAAACGATGTTATGTACTGAATGAAGGCAAGCTGTTCCCTTAACAAAACAAGCGACTCATTGATAACAACCTTCTGAAATGGCCTGAAAAAAGATTGAAAATTTCCTACATCATCTCCAGATTCGAGCGAATTTTCCACAGCCTATCGTTCGGATGTGGGCCCATATACGTGGAAAAATGCAAGTACCTCAGGATGTCAAAACATCGGTCATGTGGCATATATTTACCGAATGCAGGAGTAGCAGCAATATCGTCCACAAGCCAATAATCGTGTATGTTATGTTTTCTGACATGAGGCATCAATATTGTCAATCTAGCCAAACACATTTTGCTGACACTTGTTGCAGTCCATTCCTTCATTTTTGCACACTCTCTCAGGTGTGAAATTTCAGCCCAATTGCAGAAGAAATCCCTGAAACTGTTCATTTCTTTCACAATGAACTCCACCACTGCTGTTGTGAAAAAAACAAGGAAGAAGTCCATTGCAGAAGAAGAGCTATTGCAGGGAAATTCTGGCTGCACACCTGTGATCGCATCATCAAACACAGGTACTTCAGGCTGATACCCCGTCCCTTCCTCCCACACAAAGGTTTCTAACCTGTCCTCGTCTCTTGTCGTGTCTGCCATGCACGTAGCCTGCCCCGTGCCCTGCCACGGCCCCTAGCATGGCAGAATGGTGGCGATTCCGCCGACTCACCATTAGATGAGGCAGGTGATGGTACTGGTGATGGTGATTGTGGTGGTGATGGCGTTGGTGAAAGCGGGCACGTGCCTGGCGGCATGCACCTGCACCAACATAACCAGAAGGGCCAGGTTGTGGTGAAATGCCACGTGGTGAGATAGGCTGGCGAGGTGGGACATGTGTTGAGGCCTGTAGTGATGCAGGCTAGCATGGTGAGGCCAGAGGCCTGTTGTGATGCAGGCCGGCATGGTGAAGCACGTTGTGAGGCCTGAAGTCAGGCAGGTCGGCATGGCATGCCACGTTGTGAGGCAGGCCAGCATGGTGAGGGCACGTGGTGAGGCCTGTAGTGATGCAGGCTGGTGTGCTGAGGCACGTGGTGAGGCCTGAAGTGAGGCAGGTCGGTGTGGTGAGGTATGTAGTGAGGCAGGTCGGTGTGGTGAGGTACGTGGTGAGGCAGGTCGGCATGGTGAGGCAGATTGGCAGTGAGGCGCGTGGTGAGGCCTAGAGTGATGCAGGCTGGCGTGATGAGGCATGTGGTGATGAATACTCGTAAAGCGATGCAGGCCATGTGGGTGAAGGTGGTGATGATGGTGTATGGGCGAAAAATTCCACCTTAGGTCGCTCTCATGCCCGGCAGCTCAGCCTGTGGCGTTTTCTCCTCCCACCAGCCTCCTTGCTTGCTTCACTCTTTACCTCCCCCGCCACTTTCTCCGCTGTGCATATATCACCCTCTCGCTCCCGCACCATGCACACACCGTCTGACTCGGCGTCGCCAACTCCCGCATTTACCAACCTAAGGAGCCGAGAGCATATCAACTACTATGAGCATTGAGCTTATAAATTACAACATGCATTGATAGATCTACCAAGCATGAACAGAGCTCTACATAGCCATCCACACTCGTGATTTACACGAATACCAGCCAAAACCAAGAGACCTCCCACATCCAACCGTTCCCCACTTTCAAACCCATTCCTCTTAAACTTTTCATACTGGCCTGGCCATGGAGTCCCTACCGTATCCCGAACCGAACCCTGACGCTATATGCTGGAAGGGGCCTCTTAGCAGAGGTTGGGAGGGAGAAGGAAAGGGTGGCAAACCGCTGGATAGAGTTAGGTTAGGCAGCCCAAAAAAGGGAAGACTCAGGGTCACCTGAAGGTCCTCTCTGTGACGCTCACTAGTGAGTGGGAGAGATTGCCTTCAGGCTAGGAGCACCCATGGGTTAGGCAGGCGGCCAGAATCACACACACCCACTGACTCCACGATGGCTAGGATAAAATTTAAACACGATCTCCCTAACAGCAGAGAAACCAAACTCAAACTTTTAGAAATCGCTGGTCCTACATTGGCTAAGATCACAGCCATACACCCTTGCAATGATGGGTTAATAATCACAACATCTGAAGACAAGGATATAGACCTCCTTCTACGACATGAAACGAGCACCCATTGGAGAAACTCAGGATTTACCCCTCTCATACCAACAGAACTGAGATGCAAGAGGACCATAATCTGCCACCGTCTAGATGACTTCATCTTCGAAAACGAAGAAGATGATATAAAAGAAGAACTTCAAAGGCTGCAGGACTGGGCAAAAATAGCCAAAATCACAAAATTTCCAAACAAAAACAACAAGAAAATAAACACACTGAAGGTTGAATTCGAGGATGTAAAAATGGCTGAAAAGGCAGAAGAAGGTCTCCTACTCTTCTCTATGTCTGTAGGAAGGAGCCAGATCACTAGAGAGACATATACCCCAATCATCACCTGCTTCAAGTGCTACCAGGTAGAGGACCACACAACCAAAGACTGCCCCAAGCCCAGTGACTACAAGGCTCACACGACCACACCTGGAGGCAGTGCACAGCAAGAACCAAAAAATGCCTCAACTGTGGCGACAACCACCGCACTCTTGCAATGAGATGCAAGATTAGGAAAGATGCAATAAAAGGAAAGGAAGAAGAAATCAATAAGGCAAACAAAACTAAGCAAAAAAAAGTTTATGCTGATATTGCAAAGACAGCAGCTACACAAGCCACCAGCAACATCTCTGCTAACCCACTCTTTAGCAACAACCACACTTTAGCTAAATACATGATGTGCCTGTTCAATGCTCATCTGCAGAACGCCGTAGCACCAGGCACATTTAACCAAAAACTAAACTTATACCTTAAAGCTAACAACCTGCCTACTATGAACTTCCCAGACGAACAGCCATCTGCAGCAATGATCACAACTATTATGCCAGTCAGTGAAATTATGCAAGAAGCAGTCACTCAACAACCAGACAACGAGGAGCTAAATACCTCTACCGAATCTGAGGAATCAGACTCATCATCTAATGCAGATGAGGGCTCAGACACAGAAATCCCGGAAACAATCACAGGCGAAGCTGTCGCAGAACACCAGCAAGAACACATCACACCAATCTCAGAGCCACTAACACGACACACCAGATCCACAAATCCCACCCACCAACCAGAAAAGCGTCACGACCAGCAGCACTCAGACTCTAGGCAACTGGCCAATGCCATCAAGGAAAAAGCCAGGGAAATGCTCAACCCCCCCACAGCAACAAATCAAGCTGCCAAAAACAAACACTTCTCTCAATCCCGAACAAAACGGCCCAAACACTAAATAATACAACATAATGTCCTCAACTGGAGGGGAAGGAAACACACCCTAAACAACACTTACACACACATAGACCCCCACATAATCCTTCTCAACAGCCATGGGGTTAAATCTGACGAACAGTTAAAAATTCCAGGGTACAGAGTTTACAAATCAAACAGACACGAAAGAATCACGGATGGGACAGCAATTGCAGTCAAGCACAACATACAACACAGAATACTTGACGACTTTCTCATCAACACACTTGCAGTAGAAATACAAACTCAAACAGGAATCATCATACTTGCCACAGATTACATCCCACCTAGCAGACCTTTCATACCCACGCCAGACTACATCACACTCTTTAGAAGAAACACACCAGTCTATCTCTCTGGGGATCTAAACGCACACCACAGAACATTTGGATACTAGATACAAATGTGGTAGGATCACAGTTACACCAACTAATTCTTGACAGAACAATACAACACATAGGACCACATTTCCCCACATTCCTCTCAGCCAACTCTGCCACAACACCAGACAATCTTATCTAACTATAACACCTACCACAACATACATGTCAAACAAGGACCCCTAACAACAAGCGATCATATTCCCAAAATCGCAGACATCTCAACCTATCCACTCTATTCGCCTTGCAGACCAAGACCAAACTTCACTGCTGCTGACTTGGAAAATTTTCAAAGACACATAGATGCACACCTCCCTGACATAACACACCTACAATACGCCACACCTACTGAGCTGGACAACATAATACATTCATGGTACACCGTCATCAAGCAAGCCATAACACTACACATCCCAATAACACGAAATAAACCGTTAGCAGGATACACACCAAGTCAAGAAACACAAAACATCATAGCACAATTCAATGCACTGTGACAACATGCACAGACAAACGGATGGACCAGACAACACTACACAACATATAAAGCATTGCAGCTCCAACTACACAGGACGCTACAAACAGAACACACAGAGACTTGGGCAAACATAATACAAAACCTCTCACACATATACAAGGAGCCAGAAATCTTTTGGAGGAAAATTAGGTCTCTATCTGGAAATAACAGCAACGAACCCCCATACATGTTCAACTCCCAGAATGAAAAAGTATACTCTAACCCTAGCAAAGAAGCCCTGCTTAAAGACATCTGGAAAGAGATATTTACAGAGGATCAACCTAGGAGAGGCCCCCTGCCCCAAACAGAGCAGACAGTAAATCAGTACCTCACAGTACACAAGGACAGAACCACACCATACAACACAGCAGACCCAACACACCTAAATCAAACCTCATTCTTTACACGCCCAATCACAAACACAGAAATCACAAACATTATCAATAAAATGAAAAAGACATGCCCAGGCGAAAGTGGGCTCAATAAAACAATTTTAAAAAACCTCCCAGATTCAGCCATTCACCTACTAACCCACATATTAAATGCAACACTTTCAGCAGGATATTTCCCTACCAAATTTAAACACTCTACACTGAAATTCATTCCTAAAGCTGACAAAGATCCTCGCCACCCACAAAATCACAGACCAATATCTCTCCTAGAAGTGCCTGGGAAAATCTTAGAGAGAGTAATCAACAACAGATTAAGAATACACACAGAAACAGAAGACATAAACAATCCCTATCAATACGGCTTCCGTACAGAATCTTGCACTTGGGACTCCCTGTCGTACTGGAGAAGATGCTCTGCAATTTCCCAGACGACAGGGGTGCAAGTGTGAGGGTTGGCTCTTTCATGGGTGACAGATTCAGTCTTAGCTGTGGAGTCCCTCAGGGCAGTGTCCTATCCCCAACACTCTTTACTTTATACACAAAAGATATTCCCCCTCCAAACAAAGGACTCAACATAAGCTATACTGATGATATTATACAAATCATCCCCTGTAGGGGCAAATCAAAAAATATGATCAGCAGGCAAACTAAGAGAGAAATAGAATTAATTAATAACTTCGAAGAAAAATGGAAAATAAAAACTAACACGAACAAATTCACAGTGATAGCATTAGGTTCAAGACAAAACATCCCAGTCAACATCAATAACGAACCTATAGAATTCAAAAACTCTGGGAAAATTTTGGGACTGATAATCACCAAGAATGGATACACTGATAACATCAAAGACAGAAAGGGCAAGGCCAACCACGCCCTATCTAAACTTTTCAGATTTCGGGACTTACCAATAAGAACAAAAATACACATGATAAAAGCGTTTGTTCTTCCAGTATTAGACTACCCTCCAATTCCTACTCATACACTGAGTAAAACACAAGTACTACAACTTCAGAGAGTACAAAATAAAGCCATAAGATTTGCTACAAACACTAGATATCCTTACACACACAATACTCAAGAGCTACATGAAATGACCAACATAGAACCAATAAACGTACGCCTCCACAAACAAGCCAAGAAAATCTGGAAAAAAATAGAGGACAGAGACAGAGAAACTTTTAATAAACTGCAACAACAACTTGCAAACACTATAAACACTATAAGAAACTTTCCTAGTAGTCTAAGCCTACTACACTTAGAGCCACAGCCCAACTAGCTTCCAACACACACACACACACACACACACACACACACAAATAATAAATAAATAAATAAATAAATAAATAAAAATAAATAGATAAATAAATAAATAAAATACAATAAATGAAATAAAATAAAATAAATAAATAAATAAAATAATAATAATAATAATAATAATAATAATAATCAATATAAATAAAATAAAAATAAAAATATAAATAAATAAATAAACCAAATAAACTAAAAATAATAACAATAATTAAATAAATAAACAAATAGATAAAACAAAATAAATATAAATAATTGAATAAATAAATTAATTAATTAATAATCAATCAAACAAAACAAAGAAACAATGAACAAAAACACAAAAGACAGCAAGGTGGTCAGCCCACCAACTGTTATTCTTGGACTTTCCTTCTGTTTTTCTCACTATTTCCTTCCTCCTCCCCTCCCTATTTCCCCCCTCTAACTTAAAAAAAAAAAAAAACTACATCTGATCCTTCATCATCAGAAAAGGCTGATGATCTTCCAGATGGAAAAAATCACCACACAGTGGAGAATTCATGGTCACTCTCCTCTGATGTGTATTTTTGATATTCAGCATCGCTAAATCTGGTTCCTCAGAGGAAGAGGCACTTTCCCCACTCACAACTAGCAATAATGGTATATCTAACTCTCCCTATCGCACTGTCACCTAGGCCTTTCCTCTGAGGGCCTTTGGACTTCATTGATGTTGAAGTTGATGGGCGTGGGTGGTCGGCCGAGGGTTCAGACACAGGAATATCTATTTGCATAGGTTTATCCATCATGGAGGTATGCAGGCAACTGGAGCGTGACTGGGATGCGTGCGGGAGGGTTGCCAGTGGGTGTGGTATATTCAAACAATGGGGCGAATTACTAGATCATGTATACCTGACCCCTGGATGGCCCCGGGAGGACATGTATACATGTCACCCAGATGGGATGGGTTAAATTACCCACTAAACCACCAGGTGCCATAATTTGTTATATGGTTACCACCAAATTTAGTAAATGCTTTCCTGGTGCACAGGAAACCATTTGGTTTGTTACTCAGTGTAAAGTCATCCATAGGCAGAAGGAAGAGGAAAGAATGAAGGAAATAAAGACAGAAGAGAGAGTGTAAAGTCACCTGTAGGTAGAAGGTAGAGGAAAGAATGAAGGAAATAAAACCAAATGGTAAAGGAAGGAAAGAAGGAAGAGAGGAAAGAGCAGACACCTGAGAGCAGCACTGCATCGAGTGAGTGGATGGTGGGAGCCCTCACCTATCTGTTATTAAAATCATTTTTTGATTTTGAACAGCCACTAGTTGACAAGGGATTAATGAAGCTTTCATCAGTAGGCAGCGGCAATAAAGAAGACATGGTCCTATCTACCATGTGACATCGTTACTTTATGTCCATCACTAGAGAAACAGTATCAGTCTACTAGAAACCTCTCTTAGTTAACTGGATGTATATTTTTATCATGAATCATTTAAAAGCAATGAAGAAGTATTAATATTGTTCTTGCTGTTTAATTCCAATTTATTACCGATATCGTACAAGGTCAATGCACAAGAAGAGTGCGTGCTTGTCTTGTTCTTCTACTTGCTGTCTTGTTGCTCTTGATCTTGTGCTTGTTTTTTTTGTTCTTGTTCTCGTGCTTACCCTCTTGTTCCTGTTCCTTTGCTTGCTGTCTTGTTTTTGATCTTGTGGTTGTCCTCTTGTTCTTGTTTTTGTGCTTGTTTTCTTGTTGTTCTTGTTCTTGTGCTTGGTGTGTCTTGTTCTTGTTCTTATTCTTGCCTTCTTGTTGTTCTTGATATTGCGGTTGCCAGTGACACAGCCAGGGGGGGGCCTAGGGGGCCCAGGCCCCCCCAAAATTTCTGTGTGTTCAAGAATAGACTGAGAATCTTAAATGTCGAATACTTGTTTAATCCAGGGTGTAATACTTGGTATGTCACATATTTGGAGAATTGAAAAAATGTGCAATTTTGAGTTAAAAAGTCTTGTATACAATTATACTTTTTAAGACTTACTTTAGGTGAGCCACAGATATTCGAATTTAAGCACTGGGAGCCGTTGGCGCCCGGATTGGGGAGGAGAGGAAGCAGGAAAGGAAACAAGAAATGTGTGCCGCTCTGTGAAATTTTCATTTTTTTTTTTTACCTTATGACACATTATCTTCAAAACGGGAAACTCCGCTACTAATAGGTTTATGTAATTAAACAGTTAGGAGTACCTGTGGGCATGTAGGCCTACATGTGGCAGAATAGCAAGAAAAATAAACTATCGTGGCAACATTTACCGGCCATCAGCTGAGTGTCTCTCGTTCACCAACCGCCTGTGCCATCAGTCATCTCTCATCAGATCATGTTGCACCAGTGACCAATCCATACAACTCGCTAATTACGCTACTTGGATGCTGCACTGTGACAAGAAGTGAAAAGACGTTTTCCGTGGGTTTCCCTGGATCACTTTATGAAACGGAAGCAGCCGCAGCAATCAAGTATATATGACTTCATGATTTCAAGTTCTAAAAGGTCAGTTTATGTTTAGCAAATGCATTACATTGTAGAGGATATTATTACTGCCTGTAATAATAACAAATGATAATGTCATGCCATGAGCTCTACATAAGTGTATGTGCACGCAGAAACTGGAAGCCAATGATTGCTTCAGATTTTCCTTGTGATATTTATCAGGCTTTAGTTACCTGTGCCCTGCGTGGCAACTATCATTAAAGTAAACTAATCATCATTGAACTAAGTGAAGTATTTAACATACAATGGATTTTCATAGACATTAGCGTTGTGTGTGGTGAGTTAGGACAGTGCGGGACATGGGGTGAGTTGGAACAGTGGGCCAGATGCCAGATATTTCCATTTTATGGTGCCAATTTAATAGCCCTGCCCCAACTTTACAAATGTTGTTAATACTAGTTTTCTCTAGAACCATGAATAGTGCATGAAAAATGTGCAAATATGAAAGGGCAGCATTTTGACCTTTGTAGAATTTCATTTGTGAAAAATACACCTATTTTGCCAGTTTTCCTCTCCCACAGTCAGTTTTAGAGCTAAAGGTCTACTTTTTTGATGGGTGAAATCTTCAATTGTTTTAGTTTTTGTGATTTATCCAGAATATACCTTTTTACAGCAGAGCAGTGCTGAAGGATTAATAGACAATTGTCCCAACTCGCCCACCACTTTTTTTTTTTTTTTACCCAGGGTGAGTTGGGACAACAATTTCATTTGTGATTTTTACCAGGAAAAACCTATTTTTCATGCATTATATACTACTAGATTTTATAGTTTGCTGTATTTATGGTGGTTTTGGGTGTCAACAAGTAGATATTTATCATTATCAGGTTCCAGGCATGCCCTAAAGAGAGAAAATACTATGATGTGGATTATGGCAAAAAAGCTATATTGGTACAGTGTTAAAAGTAGGGAAAAGGAGTTGAACAATGACATTTTTGGAAAGGAGAGGAACTGAGAAATGCAACTGGCCAGTTTGTGATGATATACTGTATACTGATGATGATTTTCGGCAGTAGCCTATATCATTGGTAGACCTGTCTTATTAGCATTAACTGTACCATTTATGATGCAAGAGGTGGACAAGGCCTTTCGTGATTATAAAAAGCATATTTTTAGTGAAAATTTTCAGCATAAATAGCTGCAGGCAACTTATTGGAACTCTTAACTACGGAATATGTATTGTGCCGTGCGTCCTTAAGTGCGAGGCGTGGGGGGGGGGAGGGAGGCTAGGTTTATGATGGAAGAGTTGTGAGGTAGGATGGGATTAGATTGCATTGGTGTTGTGATGAGGAAGGGTAGATTGAGATGGTTTGGGCATGTGGAGAGGATGAGGGATGATAATGGGGTGCAGAAATTGATTAGTGCTGATGTTAGGGGTAGGGTTGGAAGAGTATGACCGAAAAGGACCCAGGACAAGTTCAATGAGAGTGACCTCAGGGATAAGGGACCGAATAGGGAAGCTGCCAGAGATTAAGCAGCATGGAGAGCCGCCATTAGATGACCAAGGCCGACGGATCAAACAGTGTTGAGCCTTTAAAAACGAAACGAAAACTAAACGAACTTCAGATTGATTAATTGGATAAATGTATTTTTTTGTTTTTTAGCAATATTGCTCATTTAATTTTGATATTGCATTTTATATAAGGTAAGAGAAATAAATTTAACTTTTGTGCTACATTATTTATCAGCTAATACATTGAAATTAATGGCTCTTTAAATGAAATTTTAAGTTAAAAATTGGTACGTCCCAGCTAAACCAAGTATATCCCAAAACTGTCCCAACTCACCCCATCATGTCAGGGATGAAACAAAAGTACTTTCACTATCAGTGTACAAAATGTGTTCAGATTGAAACTTGGTATGATAAATCTATGTCATATGGAGATACTCATAGAGCAAGATGAAACAAATATCTTTTGTAGTTTATCTTGGGGAACAGTATATATACTTACCTGTCCCAACTCACCTCGTTCAATGCAAACTTTTTAAAAAGAGTAAGTAGGAGAATGCCAGTGCCAGGAGTTAGATTTAATGAACTATTTAGCAGCACCTTTTCTGCGATTAATATCTCGTAATTGTCAGTAGGTCATCCAGCAATCGGCAGCAAGTGGCCGTTTCAGGAGCATCAGTTTTTATATTTCTCATGGTTAGTCATTGTGGCCCCCCCCCCCCCGAATTATATTTCTGGCTGCACCCCTGGTGGTTGCTGTCTTGTTGTTCTTGTTATAATGCATTCTGTTGTTCTTGTCTTGTTGTTGGGGTCTTGTTCTTGTTCTCGCGATTGCTTTCTTGTTGGTGTTCTTCTTGGTCATCTGTTTGTAGTACGTATAAATTCACCCAACAAACACCCATATTGCCCATTCTATAACACTTACCTTCACCATTCACAACCCTGCCGCCCATTCCATTGATCCCTCTCCACATGTCCCAATTTATTTCTACTCCCTACCCATACCCAATTATTAAAAGAAATGTTCCCACGACAACGCTACCCCTCCCTGCGGCAGGGGGGACACAGTCTGGCTGCACTAAGAGGTGGTACTGCTACTCTGCGGCCAGGTTGTGTTAGGAAGAATACTGCCACCGTATTCCCTGCGTGTCGTAAAAGGCGACTAAAGGGGCGGGGTGAGGGGACTAGGGACCCCCTCCTCTGTTTTTTAGTTCCTAAAAAGGGACAGGCCAGAGAAAGGGATGGGGGATGGAGTTATCCCCGTTCCCTGAAGATTGGGTCTATGAATGTGCGTGGATGTAGTACGATTGAGGCTAAAAAGGAGGAGATTGGGAAAATGTTTGTGAGAAGAAAGTTGGATGTGTTAACTTTGAGTGAAACGAAGATGAAAGGGAAGGGTGAGTCTATGTTTGGAAGTGTGAATGGAAGATTGTCAGGTGTTGATAGAGGAAGGGCAAGAGAAGGTGTGGCCTTGTTAGTGAGTCCGGAAGTACAGCAGTGTGTGATTGAATGGAGGGAGGTGTCATCGAGACTGATGTGGGTGAAAGCAAAATTTGAACGTGAGTTGTGGGTGTTTGTGAGTGCATATGGGCCTGGTAATGAAAGGGATGAAGAAGAGAGGGAGTCTTTCTGGAATGATGTTGATCAGTGTCTGCAGAGTTTTGGAGCAAATATGAATGTGGTAATGATGGGAGATCTGAATGCTAGAGTGGGAAATGTAGCAGTTGAAGGTGTAGTTGGTATGCATAGTGTGCCTGGAAGAAATGAAAATGGGGAGCGAATGATAGCGATGTGTGTTGAGCGAGAGATGGTGATCGGAAATATGCTGTTTGAGAAGAAAGATATTTATAAGTATACATGGGTGAGACAGGAGGGTGGAAGGGTTGTTGATAGAGCTTTGATGGACTATGTGGTTGTGTCTAGGAATGTAATAGGAAGATTGTTGGATGTGAGAGTTCTGAGAGGGGAGAGTGGAGGTATGTCTGACCACTACCTGGTGGAGGGAAAGTTAAGAGTAGGTAAGAGATGGGTGAGAGCTAGGAAGGTTAGGTGTGGCAGGGAGGTTTTGAAAGTGAGTGAGTTGGATAAAAAAGAGAAAAAGATGGAGTATCAGGAGAAATTGAAAGATGAGTGGAACGCAGTGAAAGATCGGGAAAATGGCAGTGTGGAGGAGGAATGGCAGTTGTTTAAGAGTGCTGTGGTGGGGGATGCAGAAGAGGTGTGTGGTGTGAGACGTGTGGGTGGTGGTGTAAGAAGAGGAAGTGAATGGTGGTGCGAGGAAGTAAGTACGGCTGTGGCTGAGAAGAGACGTGCATATGAAGTGTGGCTGCAGAGGAAGGATAAGATGTCATATGAAAGGTATAAGGAAAAGAGGAATAGAGCGAGAAGGGCTGTGCGTGATGCTAAAGTGGCAGCAGATGAAAGGTGGGGTAGGCAGCTGACGGAGAATTTTCAACATAAGAAAATGTTTTGGAAGGAGGTGAAAAGGGTGCGAAAGGGAGAGTCTGGGAAGGAAGAACGAGTAAAAGCAGAGGATGGAAGGATGTTAACTGAGATGGCTGCAGTAAGGAAGAGATGGGCAGAGTATTTTGAAAGATTGTTAAATGTAGAGGAGGCAAGGGTGGCTGAGATTGAGGCGGATGAAAGGGTGCAAGGAATAAATGTGTTGGGAGAGTTGAATGATTCTTTGATTACGAAGGAGGAAATGGAGAAGGCAGTAAAGGAGGTGAAAACAGGGAAAGCTGCAGGTGTGGATGGGTGTGCTGTGGAATGCCTCAAAGGTGGTGGAGTGACTATTGTTGACTGGTTAGTAAGATTGTTGAATGTGTGCTTTGTGAAAGGTTTGGTGCCAGTTGACTGGGCAAGTGCTTGTGTGGTCCCGTTGTATAAAGGCAGGGGTGAATGTATGAATGTACTAGCTTTAGGGGTATAAGTCTGTTGAGTGTTGTAGGTAAGGTGTACGGTAGAGTGTTAATTATGAGAGTTAGAGAGGGTACAGAGGGAGTGATTGGTGATGAGCAGTGTGGCTTTAGGAGAGGGAGGGGATGCGTGGATCAGGTGTTTGCGGTGAGACAAGTGTGTGAAAAGTATTTAGCGAAAGGCAAGGATGTGTTTTGGGCATTTATGGATTTAGAGAAAGTGTATGATAGAACTGATAGGGAGACTTTGTGGACTGTTTTAAGATTGTATGGACTTGATGGTAGGTTACTAAAAGGGGTGAAAAGTTTTTATGTAAATAGTAGAGCGTGTGTAAGAGTGGGAAATGCTGTGAGTGATTGGTTTCCTGTGAGAGTGGGGCTGCGACAGGGATGTGTGATGTCGCCTTCGTTGTTTAATATTTACGTGGATGGTGTTGTAAGGGAGATGAATGCAAGAGTTTTAGGTGGAGGTCTGAGTCTGGTGAATGTTGATGGTGGAGAGTGGAATCTGAAGTAGCTGCTGTTTGCAGATGATACTGCACTGGTGGCTGATTCAGAGGAGAGATTGAGACAGTTGGCAGAGGAGTTTGGAAGGGTGTGTGAAAGGAAGAAATTGAAAGTAAATGAGAATAAGAGTAAAGTGATGAAGTGTACGAGGTTGGTAGATGGTAGGGGGATGAATATAGTTTTGAATGGCGAGTTGCTTGAGGAGGTAGAGTGTTTTAAATATCTAGGGTCCCATGTTGCTGTGGATGGAAGAATAGATGCAGAAGTGAAGTTTAGAATAAATGAAGTAGGAAAGGTGCTGGGAGGAATGAAAAAAGTGTTTAGATGTCGTTCGCTTAGAATGGATGTAAAGAGAAGGCTGTATGAGGGTGTTGTGGTACCGACTGCATTATATGGGGCTGAAACAAGGAATATGGGTGTAGCAGAGAGGAAAAGTTTGAATGTAATGGAGATGAAGTGTCTGAGGAGTATGTGTGGAGTGACGCGTATGGATCGGGTGCGGAATGATGAAGTGCGAAGGAGAACTGGAGTTGTTCGGGAGATGGCTTGTAGAGTTGAGCAGAGGGTGTTGCGATGGTTTGGGCATATGGAGAGAATGGATAATGAGCGATTGGTGAAAAAGATAACTAGATCTGATGTGAGAGGTGTAAGGCTGAGAGGAAGACCACGAATAGGATGGATGGACAGTGTGAAGAGAGCGCTGGATGCGAGAGGGATGTCTGTTGAGCAAGGAAGAGTGGCTGTGCGTGACAGAAATAAATGGAGAGAAATTGTGAATGAATAAGTGATGACGCAGCCCTGAGGGGATATTCTCCCGCATTTGGTCTGATCAGCTATTTCAGGTCAGGTGCGAGTAAAGGGATGAGTCTGTTATGATGTGGCAGGGGTAAACCAGCTCTGCTGTCGGGCCCTGCTGCGGATGTCACTGATTGCATTGCACAGTTGACCCTTGTGCGGTGTGGTGCGGTGAGGATCTGTCCGTTCTCCCCTTTGGGGCTAAGATGCGAATGAATGTGTTTGAATGGATGAGTAAAGGGGGAGAGTGTGGTCCTGTCTCTGCTACCTTCCTTTCCTTGGGGGAAGCAGCCTAGGTATATAGATAGATAGTGTTCGTATCACCCTCACCCAAATCTCGCCATCTTATTAGCTTACTCCATTCCTCACCTTTGATTTCACCTTACCAGCATACCTTCAGCCCTCATTGTCACTGCTTACTGCCTTGCACCAAATGCCCCACTATCAACCCAGTCCATCCCGCCCACTCACGTCCACGTATCCCACCCACCTTTTGTTATGACTATAATGAAAATCACTTCCTCAGACACAGTCTAATAATAAACTGCAGTATATATCGACAGGGTATGCCGAGCCTGGCGTGACCAACCAATAACCACAATTCTAGCCCATCCCAGCCACCTGTCTCCGCTCACTCAGTCCACTCACGAGAGACCTGAATCCACATCACAAACTATAGTATCCATAAGACTGAGTTTCTGCATACTCTTTGATGTGGCATGGCTTGAATCGATCTTTACCGACCTGAATCGATCTGACAGGCCCGAAGGATCTGGAAGGATTTAAAAGATTCGAGAACTCAAAAAAAAATATAGAAAAAAATCACTGCATTTTCGAAACACTCTTTCATAGCTAAGTCACGAATCAACATCATAAGATCTTAACTAACTTAACGGAGGAGGAAGGAGTGAAAATATTTAACTTGCCCGAACACATCGTGAATTGATCTACTTGGGTCTGAACATGGCTAAAGTGAGCTAAGACAGATATATGTTGACCTGAATGGATGTGACTTGACTAGAACTGACCTGGCTGGGTTCTACTGGATGTACAAGCCTGGAATGGAACTATACTCTTTTAACATTAACTTGGCCTAAAACTGCCGTCCATCTTGAGTATAGTTTAACACTAGAATATGGTGCTTGTCGCGAAGAGGTGCTATGGAAAGGATGAAGAGTCGCAGTATTGTCTTTTTCTGACACTGAGCTACGTGAAATAAGCTGCAAATGGACGAAACTATAGGCCATGGCTAAGATTTAGGGACTATAGGCAGAGCTGGCTGGCTTTGAAGAGGTCTAGTATTATCCAGCTAGGCATAAATCGCCGAGAAGAACTTGGAACGATCTGGCGAATCTCAGAGGGTCATGATTGGACCCACTGAGGCTTCCATAAAAAAATATTAATGTCCTTAAATAAACGTGAATTGATCTACTCAGGTCTAAACATGGCTGAAATGAGTTGGAATGACAAGAATGGATATTAGCTGAACTGACTGGACGCGACTGATCTTGAATTACTCTGGTTGGACCCAGTTGGACATGAAGGCCAGGAATGGAGACAGGATGAGCCAGCTGAGCCTGAATGCTGATGTGGAAGACTTAAATAATTCCAGCATTACGAGAATTCACTTAATTGCACTTGCATTGCCCTACATGACCTAAATTACCTGAAACAGTCCATAATTGATGGACTGGAGTCCGAACATGACTGGATGAACCAGAGTCAGCTGAATGGATCTGAACTGAAGTAAACGTATATGACTAGACCTGGGCCTGTATTTTGGTCGGTTAAGGAAACTCCCTAACACCTTTTCTTAAGCGATTTATTTTGCTTGATCCACCATACTGTCTTTTGTGTTGCATAAATCCTTTCAATATTATCATGATTTGTATAAATAACATACAAAAAAAATATTATGAAGCCACATCCAAAAATAAATAGCTGAGGAAGAGTTGTTAGCGAGCTTCCTTAACCGACGAGATTATGGGCCTTGAACCGATCTGACTTGGCCCAGTTTGATGTGAAGGTCCAGAATAGAACTCGTTGGACTTACAAGTGACTGGATATTTCGTAATACCTCTTCCTTGGCGATTTATTATTCACTTAGTCCAGCATCCTCGAGTGTTACTGATGCAAATGACGTCGATGTTAAAACGATATAAAGAACACAAAATAACATTAAGGTAAAACAATTCGTAAAGGATGAGGTGTTATGAAGCCACCTGTGTTGCTTGTAGTACCAGCCTTAACCTCTTGAATACGGTGACGTCTTTCTTTGATGTATTCAACTCTATAAACTTTACTAATGATGGGGATAATGAAGGCTGAGTCTCACACTTCTACTAATGATGGGATAATGAAGGCTGAGTCTCACACTTCTACTAATGATGGGGATAATGAAGGCTGAGTCTCACACTTCTACTAATGATGGGATAATGAAGGCTGAGTCTCACACTTCTACTAATGATGGGGATAATGAAGGCTGAGTCTCACACTTCTACTAATGATGGGATAATGAAGCTGAGTCTCACACTTCTACTAATGATGGGGATAATGAAGGCTGAGTCTCACACTTCTACTAATGATGGGATAATGAAGGCTGAGTCACACACTTCTACTAATGATGGGAATAATGAAGACTGAGTCTAACTCCTCCTGGTCGAAAAGGCTCCCTAAATCGTAATGAAGTAAATCGCAATGAAATTGTCTGCTATCTGTTTATCTATCTATTGCTAGATGCGTTCTTCCTGTAAGGGGTGGCCACAAACAAATCGCCTCCATGTCTCTCTATCCGCCGCCACTTCACTGCCCTGCTCTCAGCTAACACCCCCTCTCTCATATACCTCTCCACTCCATCCCTCCTTCTCATCCTTTTTTCTTTTTTTTTATGCGAGGAAGAAGGAACCAAAGGCCATGAGCCCTCAACAGTTCCCTCCAAGAGAAAAACAAAATACAATAGAGAGCCAAATTCAAGTTCCGATCATTTTGAGATGCCTGAACACACTGCGTTTGAAAGACTGGAGATCATAGGCAGCAGGAAATACAGACAGAGGGAGACAGTTCCAGAGCTGACCTGTTGCATAAATGAAAGACTGGGAGTAACGGTTAACTCTTGCATTAGAGAGTTGGACAGAAAAGGGATGAGAGTTTGCTGCCAGACGGGTGCTACGCGCCCGTCGTAGAGGTGGAGGAATGCAAGCAGACAGTTCAGAGGAGCAGTGACCATTAAAGTAGCGAAAGAAAAGAGATAAAGATGCAACAGTGCGGCGAAGAGACAGAGGTTGAAGGGAGTCAGTAAGAGGAGGAGAGTTAATGAGATGAAAAGCCTTTGACTCCACCCTATTGAGAAGAGCTGTATGTGGGGAGCCTCCCCACACATGAGAGTTCTACTCCACACAGGGGCGGATAAAACCCCTGTATAGAGTCAACAATTGTGCAGGGGTAAAGAAAGAGCGGAGTCGGCTTAGCACACCCAATCGCTTGGAAGCAGATTTTACAAGAGGTGTAATATGATCTTTCCAAGGTAAGTCCCGAGTAAATGAAACCCCAAGCATGTTCAAGGATGATGCAGGATTAAGCTGAATATTATTAAACATTAGTGGGTATGCCTGTGGAAGACTTTGTCGGGTTGATAGGTGTAGGAACTGAGTCTTAGATGCATTAAAAACAACCATATTATTTTTACCCCAGTCAGAGATACGAGCCAAGTCAGACATTAGATGTGCCATAGCCTCATCCCTTGTTTGTTGAAGTAACTGTTGAGATGGGCGTTGCGGGAACCGAATGGAAAGGTGAAGGGTGGAGTCATCAGCGTATGAGTGGATAGGGTTAGATGTACAGCTTAAAAGATCATTGATGAATAAAAGGAAGAGAGTTGGTGATAGGACAGAGCCCTGAGGAACACCACTGTTGATAGATCTAGGAGAAGAACGATGGCCGTCTACAACAGCGGCTATAGAACGACCAGAAAGGAAGCTAGCAATGAAGGCACAGATAGAAGGATAGAAACCGTAGGAGGGCAGTTTGGAAATTAAAGATTTATGCCAGACTCGATCGAAAGCCTTTGAGATGTCAAGTGCAATGGCAAAGCTTTCGCCAAAGTCCCGAAAGGAGGATGACCAGGAGTCTGAAAGGTAGGTGAGAAGATCGCCAGTGGAGCGTCCCAGACGGAATCCGTACTGACGATAGGAAAGAAGGTTGTGATAGGAAAGATGTCTTAAAATTTTTCTATTGAGAATTGACTCGAAAACTTTTGAAATACAGGACGTTAAAGCAATTGGACGATAGTTGAAGGGTTGGGAGTGGTCACCCTTCTTTGGGACTGGCTGAATGAGAGCAAACTTCCAGCAAGAAGGAAAGGTACAAGTTGACAAAGGCGAAAGAGTTTGCCTAGGCAGGGTGTAAGCACAGAAGCACAGTTCTTGAGAACAACAGGAGGGACCCCATCAGGCCCATATGCCTTGTTAGTACTGAGACCAGTGATGGCAGAAAATACATCAACTGAAGAAATTTTAATGTCAGCCATGAGGAAGTCAGAGGGGGGAAGTGATGGAGGAACAGCACCGGAATCATCTAAGGTGGAATTGGAGGAGAAAGTCTGTGCGAAGAGATCTGCTTTATCAGTAGAAGAAATAGCTACAGAACCATCAGAGTAGAAAAGAGGAGGGAAGGATGATGAGGTAAAGTTGTTAGAAAGATTTTTGGCAAGGTGCCAGAAGGAGCGGGAAGAATTCAAGTTGGAGAGTTGAGAGCATTTAGTATGGATGAAATTATTTTTAGTAGGGCGAAGAACAGACTTAGCACGATTCTGGGCAGAAACGTATAGATGATGTGATTCAGGGGTGGGTTGGTGGTACCTTTTGTAGGCCCTCTCCTTGTTGCGGACAGCTTTAGAACAAGCGTGATTAAACCAAGGCTCTCTTGCGTTAGTCAAAGGATATGAGAAAGGAATGTATGCTTCCATGCCAGAGAAAATAACCTCCGTCATGCGCAAGGCACACTCAGATGGCTCCCGGCCACGGAAGCAATAATCATTCCCTCCACCCATTCAACCTCAATCACATACACTCTCCTTGTTAGTCTCTCGCTCTCCATCATATGCACATGACCAGAGCACCTCAATATATTTCTCCTAACGCTTTCTAGTACATCCACACCACAACACTCCTTCACTTCCACATTTGTCAGTCTGTCTCTCTATGTAACTCCACATGCTCCTGTCAAATATCTCAGTTCCACTGCACCACTCATGACTTGTGTCCTTCCAAAAAGGTCCAAGCTTCACCTCCATACGTTAGAGTTGGTATATCAATACTATCATGCAACAACTTTTTTACTTCCATGCTCACTTCCCTATTTCTTATAACTCTTTTCAAAGAACCAGCAACCTTTCTTCCTTGCTGTATCCTTTCAAGCACTTCATCCTCCAAACTTACATCCTAGCTCATCACACTACCCAAGTACTTAAATGCACTCACATTTTCCATTTCCTCATCATCCAACCTCACTGTACAACCAGTGACTTTATTTCTCTCCAAGACCACACTTTACGGTTCCCTACATTTCCTTATAGATTCAGTTTCTAACACATTCTTCCAAACTCATTCACCAAGCCTTGCAGTTCCCCTTCGTCTTCACTTAATAATACAGTATCATATGCAAACAGCAATACAGGCAGTTCCCAAATGCTGCCCTCACTCATTAGGGACGCTCCAACATCCACGGCTCTACCCTGTATCTGTCATATAACCCCACCCATATACAGGCCGAGCAACACTGAAGACATGACAATGTCCCATTCCTGTTTCAATCCAACATTCACACAGACAAATTAACTCAGTTCACCATCCACATGCACTTTAACCTTAGGATTCTCATACATATTCTTCACGGCATTCAGTAACGTCAAATTTGCACTATGATTATTATATTCATAATATTTTCCACAATGCTTGTCTATCCACTCTGTCATATGCTTTCTCTAAATCCATGAAGGCTGTATACAACTTCTTTCCCTTCTCTATGAATTTTTCCACTAAAGACCTAAGGATAAGTATCTGATCTATACATCCTCTTCCCTTCTTGAAACCTCCCTGTTCTTCTCCAACTAATTCCTCTGTTACTTCCCTAACTCTGTCAATAAGTATCTTACCATATACTTGGCCTATTACTCTAGGAAGACAAATGCCCCTATGATTACCACACATTTCATTTCCCGTTTTCCTTTTTACAGAGGAATAATTATACCTTACTTCCAATCCTCTGGGACTCTACCTTGCTCCCAGGCCAATCTGCACATCTTCCACATCCATTCTACTACTCTCTCCCCCCCATGCTTCAGCATTTCACCACACACTTCATCAGTTACTGGGTCTTTCCCCATTTTGACTTTCTTCATTGCTTCCACTGCTTCCATCCTATAGATCTCTTCCTCCCTTCTCACCACCCTCCTTCTCCTAGCAATTCTCCAGTCACTTATACTCGCATTACTTTCATTCTCTATGTTTAACAGTTTCTTAAACTGTTCTCTCCATCTGCTCACATTTTCTCCCTTCTCTACTGTCAACCTACCATTTTTAGTGTTCACTCACCCGTTACTTCTTTATCACCCTATTTAAATCTACCTCCTTCCAGAACATTTTCTTACATTCCCTCCATTTTGCACTTAAATTCCTTTCAAATTCCTCATCCACACTCTTCTTACTTTATCTACAAGTCTTTTCACCTCTCTCGTCCTCTCTTCATATAACTCTCTCTTCCCTCTCTCAACTCCCTCAATGCCTATGTTTCCCATCCATCCACTATATGCTTTATTCTTTTGAGTCACACCTTCTCCCACCTCCTCATTCCACCATGCCGTTCCTTGCATCCCACACACCACCCCACACACTGCGCATATTTCTTCTGTGAATATCTAACACACACCTTCCACGTCCCCCATCTGCTGTAAATGATATTTACCCAATCACTCCCACACTTCTCTGTTATATTCTCACATTTTCCATTCTCTTGCAACATTTCTATCTTCACTGTATGCACTGCTTCCTCCTGTCCTTCCCTCCTTCCATTCATCCATTGCACCTGATCCTTGACTTTCACCACCACCAAGTGGTGGTCAGAAAGTCCACTCCCCCGTCCTCTGCATGCACTTACATTCATTACATACCTTCTCATTCTGTCATCCACACACACACATAATCAATCATTGCCTTCCGTTCATTCAGTTCACCACTCACCCTTCTCATCACTCGCTACATATACTTGTGCATCATTTTGTGCCTAAAGAGGGTACTGGCTATCACCAATCCACTCCCCTCACAAATGTCCACTAGAGCACTGCCATTCTCATCCATTTCTGCAGGCACACCCCACTCACCAACCACTCCATCCACCTTCACATTCCCTTTCTTTTCCTTTCATATCTCTAATGAAAAACTCTCTCTCATTTCTCTCAAAGTTTTCCATTCATACTTCCTCATTTACCCAGAACTCATCTTTCACTCTGCTTGCACTATCTTCCGTTAGCGCATACACACAAACAATAGCCCACGTTTGTATTCCCATTTTCAATCTTACCCACACAATCCTTGAACCAATTGATTCATACCCTCTTATATTCTCCTTCCATCCCTTGCACACAACAATACATACACCCTCTTTTATCCTCTCATTCCCACCTACCCCCGCACATATACCCCATCCATACTCCCACTCTCTCACACTCTCATCTAATCATTTAGTCTCAGTTAATCCGCTTATATCCACTTTTGCACCTTCAAGCACCTGGACATTCTCTCTCTCTTTAACCTCATCATTCTTACCCCTTACACTGCATTTTGCAATCCGTACCATGTCCTTTGTCCGGTCCTTGGTTGTCACCCGTTGGCCTTGTCATGATCCAAGGCGTCTTATTTATATTTTTAGTTAGTTGTTTTCGGGGGAGGGGCACTAACCCCCTGCCAACCCACTTGTTGACATGCAGGGAACACGTGTTGGTTGGTTATATGTTTACCACTCAGCATATTAAATGATTTCCTGCTTTCCACATTCTGGAGGATGGAATAATAGAATATGTAATGTGCCACTGGACTGAAGTAGCCAAATGGCTGTGGACGGACCCGACTAAGCCTGAGTAGATGTGACCAAACTTGGCCCTAAATGACTGGATGTAACTGGACCTAACTGACCCTAAGGAGCAGTGAGTTGGCGGACATGGCTCTGATAGGCTTGATTAGACTCAGGGTGACATTGGTGAATTTCGTGACCTTGTTGGTCCACAGTGACCCCGAATGAACTTGTATTGATCAGACCAACATTGCATGTGATATGCCTGAATGAACATTATATGGCCTACATAGGCCTAATGGGTCCTGAAAGTGTCTGAATAACTTTGTGTGTGTGTGTGTGTGTGTGTGTGTGTGTGTGTGTGTGTGTGTGTGTGTGTACCCGACTCTGGGCATTGGCTTCACAGATTGTTCCCAAGGCCCAGTAGTCCTCCTACATATCATACACCTCCACATGTCACCATTTCGGTGCTAACACCCATCACCCATACTGAATACATACTAGGGCTGTCTCATACAGGACTGGTGTACTGTGTATTGGCGGGGGTATTTTTGACGACATGTTGGCAAGTTTTCTGGTCGGTCAGTAAAGTTTGCTTTATCAAATTCAAATCCTTAAACTGTTCCTCGCCTCAGTGGGAATTCGAACCTGGGTCCATTAGGACTGCAGGTCACCTCTCTACCGACTCAGTTCATTTAACTGAACCTGTACTGAGAACACTGGACAGTCACTATGCTGACTGTGAATGATCATGAATAATACTCAAATAGCAGCCCAAATTAATCAGTGGTATACCCTGTATCTTGTTCCTATCTAGTTCACTTAGGTCATCTGACGATGATGAAGACTGAAGACAAGACGGACTCCCTTGAAGATAAGGTAACGTCGAATGAGGATGAAAATGCATGCTTTTGAATACTCGTACACTTTTACTTGCATATTTTGGTTACTAAATAAGTATCCTAGCTGGTGTTACCACCATCTGGGTAAGGATGACACTCAGGTTAAGGATTGGTCACAGAGGCCTATGGGACCTGCCTGGCCAGCCTATCACAGCTACCGTCTACACCTCATTATCCATCACAACCATCCATTACAAACCCAGGAGGAGCCCCTGTTTTCTGGCCTTGTTTGATTTTAAGGAAGGGTCTAATTTCAATATGACTGAAATGGAATGGACTGTTACATTCACTGGTCAAGAATCCTAAAGCCAAGTCCCAAAAAGAGAGGCAAATCACTCGGAGTAGGGAAAATCGTAAACTCCGACCTTCTTGCCGACTACGAGCACGAGGGAGTCATCAAGACCTAGGCGGGAAGAGTGACAGCACTCGATGGAGGCCCTGTAAATGGCTCTCCATATGCCTCACCTCCCTTTCTTCGCCTTACACGCAGCTGCAGCCACATATAACAGCAGCAGCAGAAAATTCACCAGTAGTATTCCTCTGCTCTTGTCGCCATGTGTGCGGAGACTGCCTGTGCCCTTTCAGGCAAGCACGTGAAGGTCATGGCCAAACTTATTCTAGAGAGCAACTCTGCCAATGAAGATAAAAAAAGAGACGAATAAAGAAAATGAAAGAAAAAGAACAAAAGAAATAAAAAGATAAAAGTAATAAAATGGGTAAGAAGCCCGTCTGCTCAAGGAAAAAAGAAACATCAGTCAGATAGCCGTGGGCTCTTCCAGGCATAGAGGACAGACAGTAGGGACAATCTGCCCTGCTAAGCCTATGGAGTTTATGATGTAGGTCCCACTAACTTGGACACTCGACCAGTAAGTGAATATGGCTGAGTCCCACCATACATCAGGAACCCATGAGTAAGCTCTGAGAACTGAATATTAAGTCGGGCAAAAGCCACCTCCAATTGCCGAGACATGAAGGGAATAACCCTTGGTACAATCACCCTCTGAAAAAGTTCCCTTAATTTATTATGAACAACAGCATCCCACTGTCTCTGTCAACATGTATGAATCGCAAACTTCAAGGAAGATGTAATATCAGAAGTGGGAAGTGAGTAGTTTGCAGGGGGCCGTAGAGAAGACATGACCTCAGTTAGTGCATCTGCCTTCTCATTGCCCTCCACACCATCACGTGCAGGAACCCAACAGAAGTGGACGAGCTCACCACGCCTCTGTATTAGGAAAAACCATTTAAGAATGTCAAGGACCAGGGCTTGTGTCGAACTAAAAGACTCAAGAGCTAAAATGTCACTTTGAGAATCACTCACAATCGTAAAAGAAGCCTCCTTGTGTGTTAAAATCAGCTGAAGAGCTAAAATGACAGCAGTTGATTCGCCAGTAGGAAGAGTGGAATCTAGAGGAAGACTTCCTCCTCTCACAAAATGTAGGAAAGCCAACCCAAACTCAACACCAGTATCTGACCTCGAAATATCTGTATATACAGGGAGAGTGCCCATGTGAATGTATGAATGATCCAAAAATTGCTGATAAAGAGCTAGAGAAGGCAGAGAATACTTGATACCTTCAACATCTCTTCACACTCGCACCTCTGCAAGGAACCATGGAGCGATTATTGGGAGGCAGACAGGGAAGATAGGCTCTGCAAACACATCTAAATCCCCCATAATCTGCTTGTTCCTGTACTCAAAGGGATGTGGAGTATGGGGATTAAAGCCATATTATTGGAAGAATGAATGCTGTGACACAAACAACAGTGAGTGAGTATGGCATACGTCTCACACTGTTCCAGCATTGAATGATTAGTAACATGCGCTGTAGATCTTGGGGAGGCATGCCAACCTCCACCAACAAGCTCGGAATTGGGAGGATCTGAAAACACTAGTAGCAAGATGCAAACCAGCATCATGCAAGAATAAAGAACACCAAGTCGTGGCACAGTAGTGGAGGATCACACTTCGCAACCATAAGCAAGTTTAGATCCCACTAAGGTTTGGTGAAGGTGTAGGAATGAATGAATAAATGAAAATGTGACATGGCGGTGCAACAGCAGAGGTCATATGCCGCCGAACACAAACATTAAAAGGAAGTCAAAAAATAAATGAATAAATAAATAAATAAAATGATGCATAAAACAAAACGACAAAATCAAAGAAACAACCAAAACTAAAACGTGGTGGAAAGATTGAGGTTAAACGAGAACAGTATAAAACACAATCTAAAATATGGTAAAGTCCTACATTTTGTGGAGAAGACCGGAACTTAACACAAAGGAGAAGGTGCCTCCTCCCATAGCACAAGCCTCTTCCCCAAGTACCGAAGAGAGAAGATAAGGTCTGTTGTCGGCTCGGCACCCGGAAAGGTATTGCCGACGAAGGTCCTCAAGACTTGGGCATTCCAAAAGAAGATGCTGCACAGTCAAAGGAACCAGACAGTAATCACAATAGGGAGGGGGCGCCTTCTCCATTAAAAAACCATGAGTCAGCCTAGTGTTGCCAATCCGGAGATGGGCCAAAGCTGTTTCCCACTGTCGGGATAGTCCCACATACCCTCCATTGCCCAGGTTCTGATGAATGCTGCGGAGTTTGTTCGCCCCTACTGCATCCCACCTTCTCTGCCAACAGAGACGGACAGCTTCTATAGTGCTTGTACATAAATCCTCAGATGGGACACGGTAATGGGGAGAGGAAGGGCGAGAGGCAGCAGCTCTCGCCACAGAGTCAGCACGCTCATTGCCTACGACCCCCACATGAGCAGGGACCCAACACATCTGTACAGAAAATCCGCGTCTGTGTAATAAAAAGATCCACTCCAAGATAGACAGGACTAGAGGGTGTGATGAGAAGCCACAAGACAAAGCTTGCAAGGCACTGGCTGAGTCACTAAAAATGGTGAAAGAAGCAGGGGGGAAACTAAAAATCAACTCAACTGCAACTAAAATAGCAGTAAGTTCAGCAGTAAAAACAGAGGCGGAAGGAGGAAGACTCCCACCACGGCTAAAATCATGGAAAACTACACCAAAGCCTGTCCCAACGCGGGACTTGGAACCATCAGTGGCTTCTCCCTTCCTTTCTTACCTATATTTATATTACGAGAATAGATTATACGCCATATTTCAAGGGGAAATTACCTGGGAAAATTAGTGAACAAGTGCACGTGGGGTGTTGCCAGGTGATAATTAGCCAACTCCAGGTGTATGGCACTACCAGTTTCCTTATTTTTGGGGGGTATATATTATTTTGTATAAGTTTAGGGCATAGGGCTTATTTCAATGGATGAAATCAGTGGAAAATTCCGGTGAAGATTTGCTTAGCGCAGCGCGGCTGGGCAGGCGAGAGGAGAGGGTAATGGAGGGGAGGTAGGGAGGGGAGTCAAGAACGGGGATAAATGGCTAAATTGTCAGCAATGGATGGGAGTACAGATGACATTAGCAGTGCTGACTATTGTTGGACACTGGCAGTACTGATAGATGATACAAGCCACCACTTTAAAGCCCGGGAGAATTCAAAATAACACAATCCCAAAAGTGACGCCCCCCGGTATGATCCATTGTGCCCAAGCCCCGCGGTTAACGGGTTAAAGAGTGGTATACACCAGGACATCAGCTTCTCTGATATACCCACAAGTGATTCTTGGATCATCTGTAGTAGATTACTTTGGACTGCAAAGCCAATACCACGGTTTCCTCTTACACTGTCTGGACATCCCCTCCAGAAATGTGTATACCCTTCTCCATCTTGGTTGCCCTTTCCTGGGAGGCGAGTCTCATACAAGGCAGCAATGTCAATTACATATCTTTTTAGTTCATGGGCAATAAGGGCAGTCCTACAGCATGGTGGGGTATCTTGGTCAGTATCAAGCAAAGTTCATGTTTCCCAAGTAGTAAGAGTCAGATAGATTCTTTTGTATTTTTAACTGCAGTGTGGGATGCCTGAAATGTAATGGAGGTGCTTTATTTATAACACCCGGGTTAATAATTCTAACAACCTTGTTTTGAATTTTGTCTAGTTGTTTTAGAGCAACCTCTCCACATCCATTCCACAAGGGTGAGAAATATTCTAGCTGAAGCACACATGATTTATATATTATAGCTAACTGCTCGTCAGTGAAGACAATAATCCAAGTTTCTTTGTGGCGATTTTAGCAAGTGATCTGACATGATAGGTCCAACTGAGAGCATTGTAAACTGAAACACCGACAATTTCAATATTTTTGGAGATGGGAATATTAGTAGCACTGATGATAACGTACTATATTTGGCAATATCTGTCTATTAGTAAACTGTATATATTTGGTTTTACTAGCATTAAATGAGACAAGGTTATCTTGTCCCCACTCATTGATCTTAGATAAGTGTAGATTTATGGAGATAGCTGCACTGAGTTGAGAAGTAGAGATATTAAACTGTGTAAATGGGCGTTTGAGTGTGAATGAACTGTGAAATGTTGAGTCATCTGCATATGAATGGATGGGATTGTTGGTGACAGATAAGAGATCATTAATATGAACTAGGAATAGGGTTGGAGAGGCTGTATATGCCTCTCCACAATCCTATATGGTGCTGAATCTTGGGCTACCTACCAGCCTCACATCAAACAGCTTGAGTCGTTTCACTTCTGATGCTTGCAGTGAATCTTCGGACCCACATAGGAATTCCTTCAGTTCCAAATTCGCCAGTGGGCGAAGTCACCCAGCATAGGAACCATGCTGGCTAAAGAGTAGCTAAGGTATGTCAGACAAATGCCTGAACACCGCCTTCCCTGCCAGGTTATGCATGGCCAATTCCCTGCAGCACGTTGCAACCCAGAGGGACAGAAGAAGAGTGATAAAGATCATGTAAGGAAATCTCTGAAGACATGCAACATCATACCAATAGGTCTTGATACCAAGGCCTTGGACAAAGAATAATGGTGAACCCTCTGCCGGAAGGAACCAAACATTTCGATGAAGCTCGGAACCACGCCAGAGGAGTGTAGACAATGGAGACACAATTAAAACAATGTTACCGGCTAACCCGGACTCGAACTGCCGACTGTGTAGTAAAGTTCGAGGATCCAGTTTTGGTCAGCACGGTGACACACGGTGGCACCCAAGACAACAGGAAACATTGTATCCTTGCGGGTATAATAGGCGTCGTCTTCTGCAGTAAAAGAACAGATTTAAACAATTTGTGTGTGTGTGTGTGTGTGTGTGTGTGTGTGTGTGTGTGTGTGTGTGTGTGTGTGTGTGTGTAGCTAGGGACCCCTTTCGTTGTTGCTGACACTGTGTTAAAGAACAAGCATCAGATAACATTGCCATACGGTACACTGAGATCTCATCCACATTCTTCTGGCACGTAGAATGTGTAAATGTGAGGGAATGTGTGAGAGGAATTGAGTGAAAAGTACTTTTTTAACCACCGTTCAGAAGGGTCAGGGCGGTTTGATTAAAAAAATGGAAGTTAAACATGTATGAGATGCTGAGTACACATAAATATTAAACATTATACGAGCTGTGAATGGCAAAGCAATGCCGAGTTTTAATAAGCTGAGTATGCTAGGTAATGATCATGATGCAATTATATAAAACAAACTGACTTTATATTTAATTATTTTTACAGTAACATCTTACCTAAATAAATCTGATCAAATTCCAGGGCCACCTAAAATCGTTTTATTTATTTTTTACTTCCTCCAGTCTCTCTTATGACAAGCACTTTTAAGGATACTGGATATACTACAGAGGTTAGAAGAGACGAACATATGGATCAGGCGAGCAGGACAGGCCGAAGACTCAGCAGTAAGAGAATCTTGTTTTATCACTCTTAAAAAAAGAGTATTTTAAAATATTATCTTGGACATCAAACAGTAACTTAAGATTGCTAGAGATGTAAGATCCATAACCAATCTCTAAACAACATTAATGTCTGCAGTACCTGTTTATGTCAAGTAACTCTGTTTTAGTACTCTTACACTTCCCACTCGCTCCCCTGTTAAATGTTTTAGGATGTGTGTCTGTGTGTGTTTTTTCACTCACATAATACTGAGATTGATTTTTAGGTTTTGACTTCATTTTTGCCCTTTTAGGTCACTGATGATGACTGTTTAAATGTCGAAACTTTTGAAGCAAAGGTGCTGTTCACGTTTGCACTCGTTGTCCCCTTCCTTCTCAAGCTGAGGTTCCCTATGAACACCCCACTACGTGAGATTATACTCAAAGATATGGACACTCCATGCTGAGTTCAATGGGAGATGGAGTGCACCGGCTGCCAGGTTAATTCAGCCTCAGACCTCAGGAAGGGCACGTCATTGATAATGTACAGTAGTCCAGAATGAAGCCGTCAAAACCCAGTGGACATTTGGGATCAACCTTGACTCTCAAACTGGTAACAAAGATGTGTTAGGGAGCGTCTTTAACCGACGAAAATACGGACCCGGGACAGTGAGAACATTTTTTATTTATTTTTTATACAGGGAAGAAGGTACCAAATCCAGGAGCCTGCAAACATCTCCTTCCAAGAAAAAAAAAAAATAAAAACAATACAATAGAGAGCCAAATTCAAGATCCGTTCATTTCGAGATGCCTGGACACTGCATTTGAAAGACTGAAAAATTCACAGGATCATGTAGATCATCATCACAGGGCCCCAGGTCGACTCCTGTCACCATATACCAATGGTTATATAGAAAATCTTGACAATACTGCACCTATCATGGCTTTGGTAGTGTGCAAAGTATATTTATAGGGAATATATATTGCAGAGCTGGTGGTTTTGCCGAATAAGTCGCCGAAGAAAAGGTGTTAGGAAACCTAAATCAATGAGAACACATGCAGTTGCTAGAAGAACCCAGTAAATACTTTAACTTTTGTGTGAAATCGGATTAATATTGTGTGTTCGTGTTACTAACCCATTACAACAGGCAACAGGATAATTTCAAGCCTGATGTGGCAATTTTGTGGATTAAGTCACTAAAGAAAAGGTGTTTGAAAAGCAAAGTCAACGAGAATACATTCACTGGCTATAAAAATCTGGTAAATATTATATTTCTATATGACTATAATTATAATGGTTTTGATTCCATAAACCCATTAAACAGAAGAAGTCGTTCATTGCTCAGTTCTCAGCTTAGGAGAGAACCCTAGTAAAAGATGAATTAATGAAGGCTGTATGAGGTCCATCCTGCCAACCACCCTCCTCTTGGTGGACAGAGGCGACTGAGGGACATTTGTATAACTGCAGTGGAGCCGCCCAGCTGTATCTGTGTCACCACGTGAAGGTGTCCTTCTTCAGCAACACAAGAGAAGGTTGCTGTGAAATAGGCGAAATAAATCACCAAGGAAGAGGTGCAACGAAGCCTCCCCTGCCACCAAAAATATGTCACTTTGTGTCAACGATCCGTATTTCCTAGCACCTCCTCCTAGGCGATTTATTTTGCATATTAGACCTACTATCCTCTTCTAATTTATATTATTAAATACCGGTAATATCGCCATCCTCTGCATCAACAGCGTACACAGTTATACCCACCAGCCGTATAAAAAAAAGTACTACAAAGCGGACGAAAATACAGACCAATGAGAGCTCAGTCAAGGGCCTGTATTCACGTCGATTAAGGAAGCTCCCTACCATCCTTTCCTTAGCGATTTATTTTGCTTATTACATCTTACTGTCCTATTCTGTACTACATAAATCCTACAAGTATCGCCATACTCTTCATAAATAATGTACAAAATGATATTAACCAAGTATATCGAAATTAAATCGTTGAGGAAGAGGTGTATGGGAGCTTCCTTAACCGACGAGAATACCAGTCTAAGAGAATATGTCACAATATCTATAACACAGATGTAAATCTTAGCGTTTCTGTGTGATGGAGATATTGTACTGTGATTATGAGTTGTGCATATTAGGTTTTTTATCTATCTTTTTTTAACTACACTTTCTACAATACCCCTTTTATTCTAACTTGACCTAAAAACTGCCATCTCTTCATCTTTAATGCTGAGACATAATATTAGATTAACACTAGAATATGACGCGAAGAAACTGCAATGGAAAGGATGTTGAGCCGTAGTATTGTCTTTTGTTGCCACTGACCTAAGTGAAATAATCCGCAAAAGGACGAAAATCTGGGCCAAGTTGAGGTGAAACGACTGTCGCGATTGTATTTAGTTTGGAAGAGATTGTCAGACTTGTAGGGGATAGATTTTTGCCTTTGTTATAACTTTGACAACCAGGTGCTGTGTTAAGCTTCACAAAAATGCCTGACAGCATATATGAAAATATATAACACGACATGTTAATGAAAGGGACAAAGGTGTAATAGGTAAAAATAAATCGCTCAAGACGAGATGACAGTAGGTGTAATAGATAATACGAACCACAATC
Organism: Coenobita brevimanus; assembly: GCF_032717465.1. NCBI lineage: Eukaryota > Metazoa > Arthropoda > Malacostraca > Decapoda > Coenobitidae > Coenobita > Coenobita brevimanus. The sequence continues at coordinate 26,147,436 of NC_136993.1, forward strand.
TGTCTGTTAATCTGTCTCTGTCTCTCTGTCTGACTGTCTGTATATCTATATATCTGTATATTTATGAATCTGTCTTTTCATCTGTCCATCTATCTTCCCATCTACGATATCTATTGTATATCTATCTGCATGTCTGTCTATTTATATATATCTCTCTCTCTTGATAAAATGCTATAAATCTTTAGCTTCTGTGGCTTGAAGTTGTATTGTTCTAGTGTGCTGAGTATAATATATTAACCCCTTCAGTTCAACGAGACTTTTTCGATTTTTTTCTTGCCTTCTATAAACTACCTTAGCCCAGAAGAAACCTTTCCAACAGGAGGGGTTAAAAATAGTCCTCATTAACCCCCTTACCATTAGGGGTCCTCTCCTAACTAGAATGTACAGTAGACGTCAAGAGGCAGAAGGAATTAATTACAAAAATAAATCGCCTAATACAAGGAGTCAAGGCTGCTGTTGAGTCAAAATAAAATGCCGAGGAAGGTGTCGCAAAATCTCCAGAATCAATAGCATAAAAGAACTGCAAATCCCGGAGTTCGTGTGGGCTGAAGAAATCGTACTATGATATCTGCGTGACCAATGAGGAGCAGATCCGTTCTCCTTCCCCCTCAATGTCAGCCAATGGAGTGGCAGGAGGTGTGGAGGCCAAGATTATTTAAACTGCCCCACCTGAGGCCTGAGATTCATTCGATCATCGTATCTCCAGCCGATTACATCCTCTTCCCTGCCCCCCTCACCACCAACGCATACTGTAAGCCATAAATATTCTCACTGGTTTAGGACAATGTTTTCTCAGCCTTCATGCTGAACGTAGGCATCATTACACACAAAATAACCCATGATACTTCTGGAACCGACCATTTTTCCTGCTTTTATTACATTTAAAAAAAATCCTGAGCTCTCATCAGCCAGGGAAAGGACAGAATGAGGAACTCTGTGTATAAAAATATGGTTCATCTCATCTTTTGCTTTGACGGCAGCAGCCTACTTGAAATCTGTCTCTGCCTTCCCTCCCATCCTGTTTTTCCTTAGTTTAATCAATGCGTCTTGTTATGAGTATTTAAAATTTTACAGTGGCGTAATATTTTCGTAACACCTATTCCTAAACGGAATGCTTTGGAGGCCTCATAAACCTGCTTTGGGATTATTTCGGGGACCTCGTAAAACCTTTTCCATAGCTATTTATTTTGCATACTAGGCCTTAAATATACTTTCTTTGGGGTTCACAGTACACTCAAAAGCACTTATATCTCCCCTCCCCCCCCTCCGTACTAGCCAGTCCCAGCCAGTGATGACTGGGCGATCGAACACCCCACACCCACTTCCTCTACCCCAACTCCAGTGTAAATGTTGGATAGATATGTAACGGCCAAAGCTGGTGATGTTACAGTGTGTCAATATTGTTTTTATAGACAATCAGGACCAGTAGGGGTAAGTATATAAATGTATTTAATGTGTAAAACTGTGATGTTATCCACAACATGATAAAGGCACGAATATGAAAGACTTACAATGTGTTATGTGTTATTGTCTACATACTTACGTCTTATATTATAATGTTACAAAGAAGTATAGTATAGTGAACAACATCTCTTGAAAGATGTGATGTCTCATCTCACCCATTCTCGCTCCCACCTCCACGATCTTTCTCTCTGGGTTTCTGTCTGCACCAAACGCCTCCCTTACCTTCTCGTTTTCCACTCCCACCCTTAGTTAACCAACATAAACTAAGATAATGATGAAATGATCCGTCAGGTATTGATTATATTTATATCATCATACACCTCTATATTAACCACCAGCAGATCAATAACATACAATACTTTTGTATACCTGCCAACTGTTTCATTCTAATTTACGAGTAACGTGACATACACACTGTGAGTTGGACTTTGTGTTGCAAGGACATACAGTTTATCATTAATACAGGTTACGTGTGGTTTTGGACGTCCATTAATTCATATTAACATGGAAATTTAGGCCTTACATTACAACTAATCCTTCTGCTTACACTGTTAATCTTTTCTCTCCGTTGGGCTCCTCCGATCATAACCTTATTACCTTAATCTGTCCTGTTGCTCCGGTACGGCCTGTGGACCCTCCAAAGAAACGTCGTCCGTGGCACTTTGGAGCTGTGGATTGGGAGGCCCTCAAGCAGTACTTCTTTCATTTTCCTTGGAATGATTATTGCTTCCATGGCCGGGAGCCATCTGAGTGTGCCTTGTGCATTACGGAGGTTATTCTCTCGGGCATGGAAGCATACATTCCTTTCTAATATCCTTGGATCAGTGCAAGAAAGCCTTGGTATATTCACGCTTGTTCTAATGGTGTCAGTAACAAGGAAAGGGCCTATAAAAGGTACTGGAGCCAACCCACTCCTGAAGCACCTCTTTTTTACATATCTGCCCGGAATCGTGCTAAGTCTGTTCTTCGCTCTGCTAAAAATAATTTCATCCTTAATAAATGCTCCCAACTTTCCAAGTCGAATTATTCTCGCTCCTTCTGGCACCTTCCCAAAAACCTTTCTAACAACTTTACCTCATCATCCTTCTCTCCTCTTTTTTTTTTACTGTGATGGTTCTGTAGCTATTTCTTCTACTGATAAAGCAGATCTCTTCGCTCAGACTTTCTCCTCCAGTTCCACTTCAAATGATTCCGGTGCTGTTCCTCCACCACTTCCCCCCTCTGACATCCTCATGGCTGACATTAAAATTTCTTCAGCTAATGTATTTTCTGCCATCACAGGCCTCAGTACTAACAAGGCATATGAGCGTGTTGGAGTCCCTCCAGTTGTCTTCAAGAATTGTGCTTCTGTGCTTACACTCTGCCTAGGTAAACTCTTTTCCCTCTGTTTATCAACTTGTACCTTTCCTTCTTGCTGGAAGTTTGCTCTCATTCAGCCGGTCCCAAAGAAGGGTGACGATTCCCAACCCTCTAACTATCGTCCAAATGCTTTAACATCTTGTATCTCAAAAGTTTTCGGGTCAACTCTTAGTAGAAAAAATTTAAAGCATCTTTCCTATCACAACCTACTTTCTGATCGTCAGTATGGGTTCCGTCCGGGACGCTCCACTGGCGATCTTCTAACCTATCTTTCAGACTCCTGATCATCCTCCTTTCGTGACTTTGGCGAAAGCTTTGACATTGCACTTGACATCTCAAAGGCTTTCGATCGAGTCTGGCATAAATCTTTAATTTCCAAAGTTCCCTCTTATGGTTTTATCCTTTTATCTGTGCCTTCATCTATAGCTTCCTATCTGGTCGTTCTATAGCGCAGTTGTAGACGGCCATCGTTCTTCTCCTAGATCTATCAACAGTCGTGTTCCTGAGGGCTCTATCCTATCACCAACTCCCTTTTATTCATCACTGACCTTCTAAGCTGTACATCTAATCCTATCCACTCGTACACCGATGATTCCACCCTTCACCTTTCCATTCGGTTCCCGGAGTGTCCATGTCAGCAGTTACTTCAACAAACAAGGGATGAGGCCATGGCACACCTAATGTCTGACTTGGCTTATATCTCTGACTGGGGTAAAAATAATTTTGTTGTTTTTAATGCATCAAAGTCTCAGATCTTACACTTATCAATCCAACAAAATCTTCCGCATGAGTACCCACTAATGTTTAATATTCCGCTTAAGCCTGCATCATCCTTGAACATGCTTGGGGTTTCATTCACTTGGGACTTATCCTGGAAAGATTATATTACATCTCTTGTAAAATCTATTTCCAAGAAATTAGGTGTGCTAAGCCGACTCTGTACCTTTTTTACTCCTGCACAGTTGTTGATTCTATACACGGGTTTTATTCATCCCTGTTTAGAGTACAGCTCTCATTTGTGGGGAGGTTCCCCACATACAGCTCTTCTCAATAGGGTAGAGTCAAAGGCTTTTCGTCTCATGAACTCTCCTCCTCTTACTGGCTCCCTTCAACTTGTCTCTTCGCCTCACTGTTGCATCTTTATCTCTTTTCTATTGCTACTTCAATGGTCACTGCTCCTCTGAACTGTCTGCTTGCATTCCTCCACCTCTACGACGGGCACATAGCACCCGTCTAGCAGCAAACTCTTATTCCTTTTCTGTCCAACTCTTTCATGCAAGTGTTAACCGTTATTCCCAGTCAATCATTTATACAACAGGTCAACTCTGGGACTGTTTCCCTCTGTCTGTATTTCTTGCTTGCTATGATCTCCAGTCTTTCAAACGCAGTGTGTCCGGGCATCTCGAAATGATCGGATCTTGAATTTGGCTCTCTCTTATATTTTGTTTTTCTCTTGGATGGAACAGATATTGCGGGCTTGAGGCCTTTGGTTCCTTCTTCCTAGCATAAAAAAAAAAGTATGTAGAGAATAACACATAATACACTGTAGGTTTTTTATTTTCTTACCTTTTTCATGCTGTGGCTAACAGCATATTCTTACGCATTAAATACTTTCATATACTTACCCTTACTGGTTTCGATTGTCTATAAAAACAATACTGACACACTGTAACGTCACCAGCTTTGGCCGTTCCACATCTGTCCAACAACGTATACGTTGGGGTTGGAGCAGGGGAGGCGGGTGTGGGGTGTTCAATCACCCGGTCGTCACCGGCCGGGAGTCCGGCTGCAAGGGGGGGAAAATTAGTGTTTTCTGGGGTACAATAGACCAATTTCTAGTTACGTAGGTTTCACTGCTAAGTTTATCCTATAATAAGATTTAAGCACTCAAAACTCTAGCACGACATGAGTTTGTAAGATAGGTACATTTAATAGGTACATTCATGCTATATATTAAATCACTTGGGTTTAAGTGTTTGATTATATTCTATAATGGCTTATCTGGTTGTACTGTTTACGTACTATATGATAAAATGCTCGAAGTATACCGTAGTAGAAAGTCATTTAAGACCAAAAAGTTAATAAAAATTCTGTCTGGTACATCAGTTGTTGTTTAACGTCTTCTTACAAATCTTAATTAATCGATCTCGTTGTCCATCAGAAAAAAAAAAAATCAGAATAGCAAACCCGACTTCAGTGCCATGCGTCATTATATTGTCACTACTTCCAAAATGAGGGAATAGATAATTATAGCCTTCATGAACACTCTGAGTACGACATGTTTTTCGCGGGCTGAATAAATGCCTGGTGGTAGGAAGTGTAGGATACAAAATAAGTAATCGTAGTGGAGTGTTAACAGCAGGCGATATTTATATTATTCTTCAAGTAGCCGACAAAATTTTATCTTCTTTTTTTTTTTTTTTTTTCAGTTTAGGAGAGATTTATTAGAGTGGAGGGTGATAACCTTCATCAATCCTTCCACTGAAAGAGACATTTCCTTAAAGTAAATATAAACGTCTGGCGAAAATGAAAATTGGTAAAACAAGTATTCTTTCTATTCTTTACAATGTATTCGCTAATGTCGAAACAAAACAAATTAGCTTTACAAAGAACAAGCCACAATTCTTATTAGATTTTCAAGAATAGATCATAATAAAAATACAAACACAACAGTGGAGACACTTTCAGAATGCACCACTCTTCTGTGTATGACATTAAATGATTATGAAGAAAAAACACTGAGTTAGAGGGTCAGTCATAGCAATGCAAAGACTAGGTATATAAATAAAACATATATTTAGGTATTAGAATATACACGAGCACTTGCTGCACTTGTGAAGGCACTTGCTCTTTCGGCTTTGGCGGCGAAGATCTCGTCCTTTGAGGATGGCAAAAGTAGCAAATACACCCCTTCAGAAGAAATCAGTCTAGCCTCACTCTGATACAGAAGCATGCACACGGAAACTAATAATATATATATATATATATATATATATATATATATATATATATATATATATAAACTCAAGCTTCATAAATATATAGACAGTATAACATACCGGTAAAGAGATGTATTACACAAGGGGATACAGAATCTCCGAGTAATTCAGTGCATTCATAGAGGGCGCTTGGGAAATATGGAATGAGATGGCAAGGGAATCATATACTGAGAGTGTTTGATCACATTTCGATTCGCTGGTGACATTAATTCTTTCAGTGAATTTGGGAAGGTACTGCGTGAAATTACATTTTGAATATGGGCAGTCTGAAAGTAAGCTCACAGTTAAATATGAAGAAAACGGTTATGTCGATGAGAGAGTCCATTTTGTATCAATGAGAAATGTACCAAATATATGTAAGTATTTTGTGTACTTTGACGACAGAGAAATCAAATGTAAAATAAGGACGAGTTGGAGGAGTTTTCTTAAGCAAAGTTACATCTTCAAGGATAAGAATATACCTGTATAAGTACAAAAGTTATGTAGTCAGTGTAACCTTCCAATTCTAACTTGGACTGGAAGCTCTGAGTGGAAAGGGATGGACTGTGCTAGGTAGTACATGGAAAGACTGAACTGAGATTCATTGACAAGAAAGCATAGGAATGTAGATGATATTACAGTAGCACACAAAAGGAAGAAATGGCCGCTGCTAAATCTTTCACAGAGATAAAAAAATGGACATATAGGACATAAGAGTAGCAACCAAGATAAGAAGTGAAAGAAAGTTACACAGGGAACGAGACGGAGTGAGAGTTTAGGATCATTTGGGATGTGCATAAAGGGATAAAAAGGTCGGAAATCATGCTAGTTTTCAATTACCAGCAGGCAGGTGACAGGAAATTTCAACACTACTCACGGCAGTGATCTATGGTCCCATGAACAACGGAAATTGTCATGGTGCAGCTGGGCAAAAGTTATCCTTCCCCCCAAAACCAGATGTTTTTACCAGTGCCATTTTTGGTCTTTATTTCACATTTTCAAAGATTTCGAAGGAGCCAGAGAAGCAAAATGCTTCATATATATATATATATATATATATATATATATATATATATATATATATATATATATATATATATATATATATAGAGAGAGAGAGAGAGAGAGAGAGAGAGAGAGAGAGAGAGAGAGAGCCTATATTGTGGTACGTGACGGCGCTCACCATCCACCCACTCGATGTAGTGCTGCTGTCGGGTGTCTGGCCTTTCCTATCCATCTTTCTTTTCTTCCATCCTCTTCTTTCTTTCCTTCATTCTTTCCTTGTCCTTATGCCTACGAGTAACTTTACATTCCCTCTTCTGACTTTCTTTTCTTAATTCTTTCCTCTTCCTTCTGCCTGTGGGTGACTCTACACTGAGTGACAAGCCAAATGGTTTCCTGTACACCAGGAAACCATTTACTATGCTGAGTGGTAACTATATAATCAAATTTTGGTGCCTGGTGGTTTAGTGCCTAATTATTGCGCTCCAGTTGTACTGAGCCGGTGAAGGTTTATATCCAAGGGTTGGTTGGGGTTGATTACTCATGTAATACCACTCAGGGACAAGTGAGACCGGTCACTCTCATCTTAAATGTCGGGACCAACTGCCAAGCCCAGGCCTCCTACTCTCCTGTTGGGGCAATGTAGGATTGGATGATGGATGGATGGATACATACATATATATGTCAGGACTCCATATTATAATAATACAACTCATAGATAGATAGATTGATAGACTGATAGAAGCATCAAGCCAGGATATGAGATAGGAAGTGTATCAGCGAGAATCAACCAAAAAGGAAATGAGCTTGCAACTCTTAAGTGAAGGAATGCTAGAAGTGCACCGGAAGCAGTACATACACACAGACATACAGAGTTCTAGAAGCTTCCACGACAGTATAGCCCACGTGACACGACCCCTGCTAAACGAGAATGTAGGAATCAGAGATGAGAAAGGAGCTAGCCATGGAACCGATAGGTATTGGAGAGAAGGAGGCTAGCAACAGGGGCGACAGGGTGGCAGAGATGTCATAAAGACTAAATGTCATAAAAGACTTTGTGGTTCCTTTGTGGTTGAGTTATATATATATATATATATATATATATATATATATATATATATATATATATATATATATATATATATATATATATATTAGACTTGTAGACGAGCAGTTTTTATATCTTGGAGTAGCTTCCCATTTGTCATGTAGTGACAGGAGAGGTAAAGAATTGTATGGGACTATTTTTATTTGTCTTGGAAATATTAACAAGTCTCTCACACAGAGCGGAGTATAGAGGCCCGCTAGCTATTTTCTGTCTCTCTCTGGCTCCCTCTCTCTCTCTCTCAAGTTGCTAAGCCCTTTCTTTTTCTGACCTGTCTGTTCTAAGGCTTGTCTCCTTCTGAGCTCTCTTTCCTAAATTCTGGTGTAGCAGGGGTGTGTCACGTGTGTTTCTTGTGAGTGGAAAGTTCTAGCAGCCTGTGTGTGAGTATGTGTGTATGTGTGTGTATGGTCACTAGGTCTTTGTTCATGGTTGGACTGCTGACAACTAACTGCATCATCTCCTTACTGGCTACTTCATAATCTGTCGTCAGCTTTTCCTCAGTGTAACTTGCAAGCTCATTTCCTTTTCCCAGGCTCGCATAGGGCTGTCTATCTATCTATTTATCTATCTATCATGATTTGTAATTATAATACATTGCTCGGTCACGCGAAAATGGCGTACAATCGACAGAAAATAGTTCTAACATATTGATACATATTATATACACATTATAATGAACTTATAAGCTAATTAAGTGAAATACAAAATATTGTAAAAGAAATATAATTGTATGAATATTGTATACATATACTATTCATAGTAAATAGTGATTATTCAGTAATATTACATTTTAAAGTTGTATACATATTTGAATAAATGCATTAAAGTAAATTATTTAACTGTAATACAGTATGTACTTGGGTTATTATAGTGAAATGCATACATGCAAGAATAAAAAAAAAAATAGTTTAAAATTAAGATTATGGTAAGAGTTATTAATATTTCATTTAAAGATAATGGTACTGGTCTGCCATATATGGGTCATTCTTCTTTGTATTTTTTTTTTTTTATATATAATTAAAACTATATACAAAATATATACACTTCATTCAGGGTGGTTAACTTGGATGTTAACTCTCCCCCCACTAAATAATGACTCCAAATTAGCAATTCTTGCATGCATTCTGTGCATTGCGAACAGCAGTACTGCAACTACAATGCAGACGATTATAAAGACAGTAGGTGCTGGGCTATACATATAATATGGGTTGAACATACTCAAACTCAAATCTTCCCAGGGCTTCATTGTTTCATTGATCAGCTGCATAGTTTCAAACTTAGGTGAAGTCAGCTTAATACTTGTGCTCATGTTTAAGTTCATATCAGGCAGTGGGTGGAAATGTTTGTGTGTATGATTGAGAATGGCGTAGTGATTGATGGTGGATAAAGTGTACATGGATGGTGTAAATACCGCACAGTAGTCTGGTGCTATGTATAATCCTGATGCTGATGTATGAGATGGTGGTATATCTGGACAGACTATGTAAACTGATGTGTTATGAGGGAAATAAAAAAACTGTGAGTGTCCAATGCGTTGATGGTGTACAAGTTTATCTGGAGCAAAAGTGAAGTTGCAATGATGATGAATATTGTCATTTCTGATGATAGCCATTTCACAAGGGACTGTATCAGTAGGCTGAAACGTGAAAATGTACGCAGGACAAAGATGAACAGCATGTAAGGATGTGCGGCACTTTCGTTCAATCGTTGACTCACTTGCGAAAGTGACAGTGTCCCGTCTCTTGGAGACCATGATGAGTTCGGTGTCTGTATTGATGTTGATGATGACCAAAGTGTTGTTATTTCTATAGGGGAAGGGGTGTATTTGGTAAACTGTGAACAGGTCTTCAGTGATGAATGGTACATGAACTACCACTGATGTTGGTGTTAGTGTTGCTTCTAAATACGGGTACTATTGCATAAATTCCCTACTGCGGAACAACGGCTTCAATTTATGTTTATGTATGCCTTGACTAACTATCTGACGTAGCTCATGAACTGGGAGTAAGTCAATTGTGATCTTGCCATCACCAGCATTCGAAATTCCTTGCATAAGTGCCCTGAAACGATCTCTAGTGTTCTCTAATTGTAGTAGAATCGTGTCAATATGTTCTGTGATGATGGAGAAGTGCTGGAAAAGGGTAACATTTCCCTCTAATTCATTTATTTTATCTACACTCTCGAGAGCTACGTTTTCTGCTTGTTTCAGATTTTTCACAATTGTCTTCATTGCTGAGTTCTGTCCTGTGATGAATTTATCTTGGTATGTTAGTATCTGAGCTATCTTATTAAATTTGTTGTTTATTTCTTTAAGGTCATCCTCTGTAGCCAATCCAAAGATGTTCCCAAGAACTGCGCAGCCCAGGTCGAACAAACCGCGCTTTTGGCGAGTACGTGTGATGTTGTTCCTGTCGCTCAGTACCTCCGTTCCATAAGATGGGAGATCTTGGATCATGACGAGCATAGTTGACTTCGCCTGTTCTAGTTTCCATTTCGCTAACTTCACCATTTCATTCACTTCCCTGGTGTTATGTGCTCGTGAAACATAATTTCCTATCATGAAGTCCAGAGTTCGCATCGGCGTCGCAAGTCTGTCTAGATAAGTAGGTAAGTCATACAAGTAATCTAGACTTATTTCAGTACTCATGACGTCCTTAACGATTGTAGTCGTGGCCATTGGAGCTATGAGGCATCCTTGTCGTACTATATGTTTGGGGTCTAAGTGTGCATATCCTCTTGCTATGTAGAGGAGAATCCATAGCATAAGTCCCTTCATCGTAACCTACCGAAAAAAAAAAAATCTATTAATTTCCTGTAATGCTGTGGTCGATGATAGTGATGATGTGCGTTACGGTTGATTGTTATTTCATGTATAGAAGGAGTTTAAATCGATATTTAATTCTCGTAAATGATGTACTGTAGATTTTATTGGAACAGTTGCACCTATGTTCGATTGTTTGGTATATGACCTTAATTTCTTTTTGTAATCATTGTTGTGTTCTTGCTTGGTTTCTTGAGGTACGTTCACCTGTTCGGTTGTATCCGAGGCTGAATAATTATGTGATAATTCCCTTGAAACTCGTTTTATATTGCCAATATGAACTTGTTTCTCCTCGCCACTTGAAAGTGACTTAATTAAAACTTTGTTTGCTTTTATGTTAATTGCTCTGTATGGGCCCTCAAATTTTGGGGATAATTTATTGTCTCTCGTATGAATGACACCGTAAACAATGTCTCCTAAGCTGATAGGTGAATCTTTTGCCTTCTTGTTAAATGCCTCCGTCATTTCTTCCTTGGACATCGTTAATTGTTTTTTGACTCTTTTGTGAATGTCCTGGAATTCACGTAAACGGAGTTTAGAGTAATCATCGTAATTGTATATAGGCATGCTGTCACCTTCTAGGAGCTCATATGGTAATTTTTTATCTGTGCCATATATAATGAAATGTGGTGTGTCACCGATGGATTTATTTATAGACCCATTAATTGAGGCCTCTACTCTGGGAATCCAATCATCCCAGCTTGCATAATTTTCACTGAGAATGTGTCGTAGCACATCTAATACCTTTTTATTTTGTCTCTCTACCAACCCATTCGATGCTGGGTGATAGGCCAAAACGTTAACCTTTATGATGTTGTATTGTTTACATATTTCTTGTAAGATCTCAGAATTAAATTCTCCTCCATTATCACTTATTAATACCTTTGGGGTAGTAAAGCGACATATTACATTATCTGTTATTGCCTTTGCTACTGTCTCTGCTGTCTTATCTTTAATTGGAGCTAAAATGACATAACGGGAAAAATGATCCATTGCAACGAATAAGTATAGGTTATTATTGTATGATAATGGCATCTTGAGTAAATCAACAGCGACAACGTCCCATGGTTGATGTGGTACAGGGTAATTACCCATCGGTGCAGGTGTGATTGGGTATCCTTTGTGTTTCGCACATGATTCGCATCTGTCTATATGATTGTTTATATCTTTTCGTAATGAAGGCCAGTAATATAATAGCTGGGCTTGGTTGAATGTCTTATCCTTTCCAGGATGTCCTGCATGTGGGTTGTCGTGTATCAATCGTAATACTTGGGGTATCATGTCATTAGGTACTACCAACTGGTTAGTATTTCTTTGGCGTTTTGGTTGTTTAGAGTTAATTTTGTATAATGTATTATTGACCATTGTGAATTGTTCAAGTGGGACATGCGGTTTGGGTAATTGTATGTCATCTCCACTTTCTAACTTGTATATTACTTTAGACCATACTGGGTCAAGTCTTTGTGCCTTTGCGATATCCTCGTGGTTTGGGATATTTCCTTTGAGATCTAATGCCGCGACCTGAATTGTGTTCGGGTTCCTAGATAATGCGTCAGCTACTATGTTCATTTTACCTTGTATATAATGAATTTGTACATTGTAGTTTTCAACTGTACACTTCCATCTTGCTCTCCTCCCAGAAAGGAGTTTTTCTTTAAACATACCCACCAGTGGTTTATGGTCGGTGAATAAGTGGATTTCGTAACCATATACCAAATCTCGAAACTTTTGTAATGCAAAAACCACTGCAAGTGCCTCTAAATCTGCAGTGCAATAATTTTTCTCCGCACCTCTTGTTTGTCTGCTGGCAAATGCAATTGGTTGATTCTTTCCTCTTTTATCTTCCTGCATCAGTACAGCCCCTAATCCTTTAACTAATGCGTCTGTGCAAATAAGAAATGATTTTGTGTAATCCGGATATGCTAAACAAGGTGCATTTGTTAGTTTAATTTTTAGATTGTTAAATGCCCTTTTTTGTTCTTCTTCCCATTGGAATACAGCATCTTTTTTGAGTAGTTGGAATAGAGGAAAGGCTACATGAGAGAACTGTGGTACGAATGACCTATAGTACCCAGCCAAACCTAAAAATTGTCTAACTTCGTCAGTCGTAGTGGGTTCAGGAAAATTTCTCACTGCCTGTATTTTGTCATCAGTGGTGTGAATACCATCAGAACTTAATTTGTGGCCTAAGAAATTTATTTCCTTAAAGCAAAATTTGCATTTAGAAAGTTTAATTTTTAATCCAGCATCACTAAGCTTTTGTAAGAGTAAGTCTAATTTCCTGAGATGATCCTTAATAAGTCTAATTTCCTGAGATGATCCTTAATATTCGTCGTTGCGATTATAATATCGTCAAGATAAACAAATATTCCTTGTCCTAAAATTCCGGACAATACGTAATTCATAAGACGCTGGAATGTGTCTGGGGCTGTCCTCAGTTCCATTGGCATTCTTGTATATTGATAATGGCCTCTGTTTGTTGAAAAAGCAGTGTATTTACGTGACTCCTTAGATACCGGAATCTGATAGTAGCCGTTTAGGAGATCGATGGTCGAGAATATATTATTCTCAGGACCAATATTCTGTAGAACATCGCTTAGCAATGGCATGGGAAATCTGTCTGGTATTGTGTGATTATTTAGTTTATGGTAATCTACTATTGCACGCATTTCTCCATTTCGTTTGGGCACGAAGAATAGGGGGGCATTCCACGGGGAGACTGAAGGCTCAATAATTCCAAGTTTTAACATTTCATCGACATACTGATTTGCAAGTGTACGTTGGGAGTGTGGTATGCGGTAAGCTGGTACGAAAATTGGTGGTGTTTCTGGGTGCACATTAATCATGTGATTAATCAAGTTAGTACACCCTAATTGTTCTCCAGGCAATGCTACGGTGTCCCTGTGTGTTTCCAGCAGGGTTAACAAATCATTTTCTTCATCAAATTCACCTGAGTGAATTAAATTCTCTTTTATTCTTTCTCTATCCATAGATTTTATCTCACTTGTTACTCCAGCTATAACTATTTCCTTCACAGGGGCGGGACATTTTTCAGTATTAACTATGCAAGTTCCCTTTTTCAACTGAACTTCCCCATTCATGTGATTAATTATGAATATCTGAGTTTGCCCTTCGTCGTTCGTATGACATAATGCGTTTTCTACTGACAATCCCTTTACTTTACATAATTCTTCTAAGACAAGAACAGTACTATTCCGTAATTTGCTCTTTATGGTAACCTTCATGTATGAATTAGGTGGTATAACTAAATCATTAGTGAGATGGGCTGGAAAAATTGATAAATCAGTACTGTTATCTGGGTCACTAATTCTGGAGGATGGGGTAGGTGGTGGGAGTGGATCTATACACTCATCTGTTTGTGTATGTTTGTTTAAGCTTTTAATATTACCAATTCTTTTTGGCTCTCTTCTACCAATCGGTGAGGGCTCTGAAGTTATTTCCTCTATGAATTCATTACCAAAGTCTATTCCATTCATTTGTGGGAGTATAGTTATGTTCTCAGCTCTCATGGATCTTAAGCCCAGTAACATATGAGCTTTAATTGCTAAGTTTTCAACGATATAGAAAAATGTAGAGAATGGTCTTGTAGTTTCTGTGAAACTGAGATTTAATCTTATCATACCCTTCACTGTAATCTCTTGTCCATCTACTGTGTATAAATCTAAATCAGCTTCATCCAGAAAAGTTACTTTCTTTTTATTTTTAAGAATTCTATTTAGTTCTTCATGTGTTATTAAGTTCACTGGAGAGCCTGTATCTAAAAATAAGGAAACGTTTTGATCCTCACATACAGCCGGTATCAAGATACACTCATTTCCCAACATGCCTCCTATGTGAAGTTTAGCCTTGTTCTTCTTTACGTTTGTTCGTTTTTTGTCATGACTTGGTCTTCCCCCGATTTGAACATAGACACAATTTTTTCTACTGTTTTGCAATCACTAGTCCAGTGCCCTTGGTATCTATGATGCCTACAGTAAGGACCAAATCCTTGTGTCTTTTGTTTGTCCTCTTTTGCCTTGATAAAGCATTCATACCTTGTGTGTCCTGGTTTTGCACAATAATGACATAGAATGGACCTATCCCTTGACTGTGACCTACGAGGTGATTTCCCATAAGAAGTGTTGTTTATGGCGCGAGACCTGCTCGGGCTGCGCGAAAACTTATGAAACTGCCTGTAGGAAGGCGTCTGGGAACGAGGTCTAGACGTTTTTGTTTGTTTGGCCTGCCTCATTTCTGGTCGCGATCGATTTTGTTCTCTGTTTGGGGTCGGTGTACATGTTTTCACAGCTGATACTGTCTCAGGTACCCTGATTCTACCAGAATGTGCATGTGTGTCGACCACACCTGCTTTACTGCACTGCATCTCTACCTCGTTCATTAAGTCTAGCAAGCACATTCCTGGGGTGTACGCGATCGTCTTGGCGATCTTAAGGGTCCTATCAGGTAATTTACACAAGGCAGCTACATAACCAATGATGTCCACGACAAGGTCTGGGGACATCTTTCCATCATCTGTTATCCAATTAGAATTCTCCAGTGTAGCTAACAAAGTTCTCTTGATTGTGGAGACATCAGCAGTTATTTCACTGAGCACATGGTTTGTAGTGTGCTCCCTTACAAGATCTACAATTTTGTGCAATTCTGGAATTATACCTGGCAAGAGGTTCATACCTCCAGAAAATTTCTTCAGAAATTCAGTTTTAAATTCATCATATGTCCTAGCACGATGGAGCTTATCTGAGCGCAATAAATTGCTTGCTGGACATCTTTCCTGGCTTATGCAAGATGAAAAAATAGCAATTTTCTCTTGTTCATCTAGTATGTGGCGCTTGATGAACATTTGTTCGCACTGACTGACTAATGAAATGACATCAATGCGATCTTTGTCTGTGCCAGAGAATTTTGGGGCAGTTTTATCCTCATGATACACAAACACGTGAGGTGTGGTTGTTAGATCCGCGGTATTTGTTTCTTGATCCATTTTTACTGATTGCCCTGTTTAATTCAACTTGGACGTGTTTATCGTTGTGTGAGGGAATGGTGGAATATGTATGACCGGACCGGTGAACCCTGTTAAGTATATTGGCATACGTGTGCAAGGCAGCGGCAAAGTCCACACTCTCTATGTCAGAGGGGGTTTCCCACTCATCATCTGAAACTCCCGTATTTGTTTCTTTATCTTTAGTGTGTGGTGAGGTTTGTACAAGGGGTGGGCTGCCTTGAGGCTCTCTTAATTGTGAGTCTGATGTGGCAATTTGTGTGTTATCTGGTGTGTTGCCTTGGGGCTCTCTTAATTGTGAGTCTGTTGTTGTGGCAATTTGTGTGTCATCTGGTATTAATGTGGGGGGTGGCGAAAATATTCCTGTCATTAAGATATGGTGTTATGAAATACGCCTCTTGTTTATTTATGTCCTAGCAAAATAGATGAGTAAATAAGTTGAATATAGCTAATTTTAGCACTGTGAAGAAATGAGCAAGTATAATTTTACCCACTTGATACAGATCGTAGAGGTGTGTCGATACAAAAGTCGATCTCGGAAGAAAAATACAGGTTTGATTGAAGATCTCTTGATAATTCTAGTGGTGTGTTGATGGACGTGGCGTCTGTTCAGCAAGCATGCATGATGACGTCGACTTCCCACACTGGTAGCTGTGGTGAGTGAATGAGTAGCGATGAGTAACTTGAGTGAAGACGAGTGAGTAGGATGAGTTATGAGTCGTGTCTCACTCTTCGTTTGTTTGTTCCGTATTTTCTTCGTCGATGTTTTCTCGGTCCTTTTCTCTTGTGATTTACTTGCTCTGTTTTATATTCTTCTTGTTGCTGCTTGAAGTTACGTGAAGATTATAGAGTTGTTTTGTGGACTTGTAGACTATATGCATTGTAGGCTGTATTTTGTAGGGATTCACTGTAGAACTGAAGCTAATCTTGTAGAGTCTCGCCTGCTTTTGTAGAAATTTGCTTTTAATTCGGAGACGATGTCCGTAGATTCTCTGGTTCATCGTAGAAGTTGCAAGATCGTATCAATATTTTGTTAAACTACTTGCAAGGCGTCGTGTGATCTCTTCACCTCTGCATCAGCATGATGATCGGGGAGACGGAGGGGGCTGGGTGGAGAGAATACTGTCAGGAGCTGGTTGTGTTGTTGGTTGTGAGAGGTATTCTTTTTGATTAGTAGACGAGGTTCGTATACGTTCGCTGCTACCAAATGTCATAAAATGAAAATGTCATAAAAGACTTTGTGGTTCCTTTGTGGTTGAGTTATATATATATATATTAGACTTGTAGACGAGCGGTTTTTATATCTTGGAGTAGCTTCCCATTTGTCATGTAGTGACAGGAGAGGTAAAGAATAGTATGGGACTATTTTTATTTGTCTTGGAAATATTAACAAGTGCTTTGGTGGACATCTGTGCTGGTAAGGGGTTGGCAATAGCCAACACCTACTTTCGTCATAAGATGATCCACCGGTATACATGGAGAGTAATGAGGAGGATGGATGGTGAACTTGTTGAACGAAAGACAATGATAGACTACGTGTGTGTGGATGAGCGAATGAGAAGACAAGTGTTGGATGCAAGGGTGTGGAGAGGGTGGGGGAATGGAGTCTCGGACCATCACTTAGTGATGGCCAAGGTAGAGCTGCAAAGAAAGTGGTTGAGGAGGCGAAGGGGAAGACAGGAGGAAGCAGCTCCTGTGAGAAGAGTGGAGAAATTGCAAGATAGTGAGAAAAGGACAGAGTATAAAAGCATAGTGGAAGAAAGATTGGGAAGGTATGAGCTAGAGCAGATGGAAGGGGTGGAAGACGTATGTAAGATATTCACGGAAGAGATAAGCGCAGCGTGTGAGGCGGTTTGTGGAGTGAGGAGATGCAAGGGTGTGCAAGGGACAGCATGGTGGAATGATGAGGTGAAACGAGCTGTGGAACAAAAGAAGAAGGCATATGGTGAATGGCTGGCGAGTAGAGGTAGGGGAGAAGATGAGAGAGAGAAGAGAGAGGTATATGTGAGCAGGAGAAGGGAGGTTAAGAGACTGGTGAAGGAGACTAAGAAGAAAGTGGATGAAGAGTTTGGGAGGAATCTGAGTGTGAAATGGAGGGAGAGTAAGAAATTGTTTTGGAAGGAGGTAAATAAAGTAAGGCAGTGTGAAAGGGGAAATAGTAGGGGAGTGAAAGATAGGAATAATAGGTTGTTGGTGGAGAAGAGAGAGAAATTGAGGAGATGGAAGGAGCACTTTGAGGATTTGTTGAATGTAGAGAGTGAGAGCAGTGTGAGTATAAGTGGTTGGGGAATGGCTGGGAGAAGAAGAGATGAGAGGAGGGAGGAAGAGATCAGTAGATCGGAAGTAGTGGAAGCGGTGAAGAAGATTAAGCTGGGAAAGGCCCCAGGAATTGATGGAGTGTGTGGTGAAATGCTTAGGTATGGGGGTGAGATTGTTGTGGAGTGGATATGGAAGTTGTGTAGATTGGCTTGGGAAGAGGGAAGGGTTCCAGAGGACTGGAAATCAGGTATAATTGTTCCTCTGTACAAAGGAAAAGGGGAGAGAGAAGTATGTGGTAACCATAGGGGTATTTGCCTTCTTAGTGTGACTGGTAAAATATATGGTAGAATACTCATTGATAGGGTTAGGCATATGACAGAGGAGCTAGTTGGAGAAGAACAAGGGGGATTTAGGAAGGGAAAAGGGTGTGTAGATCAGATATTTGTTCTAAGATGTTTAGTGGAGAAGTATCTAGAGAAGGGAAGGAAAGTGTACGCTGCCTTCATGGACTTGGAGAAAGCTTATGACAGAATAGATAGGAAAGGTATGTGGAAGGTATTAAGAATATATGGAGTGGAGGGGAAATTGTTGAGTGCTGTGAAGAGTATGTACGAAGGAGCTAGGGCTACGGTGCGAGTGGATGGTGAGCTGAGTGAGTTCTTTGATCTCAATGTGGGACTGAAACAGGGGTGTGTAATGTCTCCATGGCTGTTTAATATATATATGGATGGGGTTGTAAAGGAGGTACAAGGTAGGGCAGTGGATGTGGGGGTGGCCCTAATGAATGAGGGTGAGATTTGGAAGCTTCCGGTGTTGCTGTTTGCTGATGATACAGTATTGTTGAGTGAAGATGAATGGGAGTTGCAAGGTTTGGTGAATGAATTTGGGACAGTGTGTAGGAGGAGGAAGCTGAAAGTTAATGTAAACAAAAGTAAAGTTATGGTGTTTGAGAGGAATGAAGTCACAGAGTGTGCAGTGAGGTTGGATGGTGAGGATATGGAGAATGTGAATGCATTCAAGTACTTGGGTAGTGTGATGAGTAAGGATGGAACTTTGGGGGATGAAGTACGTGAAAGGGTACAGCAGGGAAGGAAGGTTGTTAGCACACTGAAAGCAGTGATGAGAAATAGGGAGGTGAGTATGGAAGTTAAGAAGTCACTGCATGATGGTATTGTGATCCCTACCCTGACGTATGGAAGCGAGGCGTGGACCTTGCAAGAGGGGAACAAGTCAAGAGTGAGAGCAGTGGAAATGAGTTACTTGAGAGGAGCATGTGGAGTGACGTGGAGGGACAGGTTGACGAATGAAGAAGTGAAGGAACGTTGTGGGGTAGATGTGGATGTGGTTGAAAAGATTAGGAGAAATACACTGAGGTGGTTTGGACATGTGGAGAGGATGGAGAATGAAAGACTGACTAAGAGGGTGTATGTAGGTGAGGTGGAGGGAGGGGGAGGGAGAGGGAGGGGTAGACCAAGGATGAGGTGGAGGGATGGAGTTGAGAGGTATATGAGGGAGGGGGGGTGAGTTGGGGGGAGGGGAGTCAAATGGTGGGTGACAGAGTGACTTGGAAGCGTTTTGTCTGTGGCCACCCTTTGCGGGATTAGGGCGTCGGGCTATAGATAGATAGATAGACTCTCACACAGAGCGGAGTATAGAGTCCCGCTAGCTATCTCTCTGTCTCTCTCTGGCTCCCTCTCTCTCTCTCAAGTTGCTAAGCCCTTTCTTTTTCTGACCTGCCTGTTCTAAGGCTTGTCTCCTTCTGAGCTCTCTTTCCTAAATTCTGGTGTAGCAGGGGTGTGTCACGTGTGTTCCTTGTGAGTGGAAAGTTCTAGCAGCCTGTGTGTGAGTATGTGTGTATGTGTGTGTATGGTCACTAGGTCTTTGTTCACGGTTGGACTGCTGACAACTAACTGCATCATCTCCTTAATGGCTACTTCGTAATCTGTCGTCAGCTTTTCCTCAGTGTAACTTGCAAGCTCATTTCCTTTTCCCAGGCTCGCATAGGGCTGTCTATCTATCTATTTATCTATCTATCATGATTTGTAATTATAATACAGAGAAAGAGAGACAGGGAGGTAGCTGGCGGGACTCTACTTTATATTTCACTTGTGTGTGAGAGACTTAAGTTAATTTTTTCAAGACAAATAAAATTATACATACCAGTAGTCCTATACTCATCTTTACCTATCCTGTCATTGAGTGACAATGGGAATTAAGATTATCTACTTACAAATCTACTTGTGTATAACAACCGCTCGTCCACGAGTCTAATATATGTATAACTGATCTACATAACACACTTCAAGAAGCTACGAAATTTCTACAAGATATATATATATATATATATATATATATATATATATATATATATATATATATATATATATATATATATATATATATATATATATATATATACAATCTCTTGGTGTTCAGTCAGCCTCTTGCTCCATCGGTTATCCCTTATTATTGCTGCATGGCCTACCCACCTCCATTTCTGTTCTTTTATAATGTCTATAATATCTTTGACTTCAGTCTGCTCTCTCACCCACGTTGATCTTTTCCTGTCTCTTACAGAGATTCCCAAAATTGACCTTTCCATTGCTCTCCGAGAACAGATTTTTTTTTTTTTTCATCGGTTTTGTCAGTTTCCAGGTCTCATAACCATACGTCATAGCTGGAACTGTGCATTCGTTATATACTTCTCATTTCATACAAACTGGCAAGCTACTGTTCATAATGTGTCTTTACCGAAAGCTTTCCTTCCTACTGCAATGCGTCTTTCTGTTTCACTATCATGATCTTTCTTTAATTTTAGTATTTGCCTCAAGTAATTGTACTCCTCTACTTCTTCAAGAATTTCTTCGCTTTTTCTAATGACAATCTTTGGTGTTTGTGGATTAAACATTAGTTTGACTCCGGTTCATCTTTATCCCTACTTCTCTTTTCAGGTCATTTAACATTTCTTGCAATGTCTCTGCTGTTTCTGAGATTAGGACAATTTCATCTGAAAATCTTAAATGGTTTTGCTTTTTTCTATGTTCAACCCTTTGTTTTCCCAGTCTAGCTTTCTGAAAATAAATTCTAGGCATGCTATAAATAATGCTGGTGAGACTGTGTCTCCCTGACGCACACCCTTCACAGTCTTAATTTTTTCCGAGTCTTTATGTAATTTAACTGTAGCAGTTCCCTCTTTTTATATGTTTTCGAACAGTTTTACAGTGTTCTCTTTCACTCCTTGTTCTCGCAATGAATTTGACACACACACACACACACACACACACACACACACACACACATATATATATATATATATATATATATATATATATATATATATATATATATATATATATATAAATATATATATATATATATATATATATATATATATATATATATATATATATATATATATATATATATATATATATATATATATATATATGAAAGTGAGTTATAGGTGTTTGTGAGTGCATATGTGCCTGGTAGTGAAAGGGATGAAGAAGAGAGGGAGTCTTTCTGGAATGATGTTGATCAGTGTCTGCAGAGTTTTGGAGCGAATGTGAATGTGGTAATGATGGGAGATCTGAATGCTAGAGTGGGAAATGTAGCAGCTGAAGGTGTAGTTGGTATGCATGGTGTGCCTGGAAGAAATGAAAATGGGGAGCGAATGATAGCGATGTGTGTTGAGCGAGAGATGGTGATTGGAAATACGCTGTTTGAGAAGAAAGATATTTATAAGTATACATGGGTGAGACAGGAGAGTGGAAGGGTTGATGATAGAGCTTTGATGGACTATGTGGTTGTGTCTAGGAATGTAATAGGAAGATTGTTGGATGTGAGAGTTCTGAGAGGGGAGGGTGGAGGTATGTCTGACTACTACGTGGTGGAGGGAAAGTTAAGAGTAGGTAAGAGATGGGTGAGAGCTAGGAGGGTTAGGTATGGCAGGGAGGTTTTGAAAGTGAGTGAGTTGGATGAAAGAGAGAAAAAGATAGAGTATCAGGAGAAATTGAAAGTTGAGTGGAACGCACTGAAAGATCAGGAAAATGTCAGTGTGGGGGAGGAATGGCATTTGTTTAAGAGTGCTGTGGAGGGGCATGCAGAAGAGGTGTGTGGTGTGAGACGTGTGGGTGGTGGTGTAAGAAAAGGAAGTGAATGGTGGTGTGAGGAAGTAAGTATGGCTGTGGCTGAGAAGAGACGTGCATATGAAGTGTGGCAGCAGAGGAAGGATGAGATGTCATATGAAAGGTATACAGAAAAGAGGAATAGGGCGAGAATGGCTGTGCGTGATGCTAAAGTGGCAGCAGATGAGAGGTGGGGTAGGCGGCTTACAGAGAATTTTCAACAGAATAAGAAAATGTTTTGGAAGGAGGTGAAAAGGGTAAGAAAGGGAGAGTCTGGGAAGGAAGAACGAGTAAAAGCAGAGGATGGAAGGATGTTAATTGAGATGTATTCAGTAAGGAAGAGATGGTTGGAGTATTTTGAAAGATTGTTAAATGTAGAGGAGGAAAGGGTGGCTGAGATTGTGGCAGATGGAAGGGTGCAAGGAATAAATGTGTTGGGAGAGTTGAATGATTCTTTGATCATGAAGGAGGAAGTGGAGAAGGCAGTAAAGGATATGAAAACAGGGAAAGCTGCAGGTATGGATGGGTGTGCTGTGGAATGCCTGAAAGGTGGTGGAGTGACCATTGTTGACTGGTTAGTAAGATTGTTGAATGTGTGCTTTGTGAAAGGTATGGTGCCAATTGACTGGGCAAGTGCTTGTGTAGTCCCGTTGTATAAAGGGAAGGGTGATAAGTATGAATGTACTAGCTTTAGGGGTATAAGTCTGTTGAGTGTTGTAAGTAAGGTTTATGGTAGTGTTAATTATGAGAGTTATAGAGGGTACAGAGGGAGTGATTGGTGAAGAACAGTGTGGCTTTAGGAGAGGGAGGGGATGCGTGGATCAGATGTTTGCTGTGAGACAAGTGTGTGAAAAGTATTTAGCGAAAGGCAAGGATGTGTTTTGGGCATTCATGGATTTAGAGAAAGCGTATGATAGAATTGATAGGGAGGCTTTGTTGAGTGATTTAAGATTGTATGGACTTGATGGTAGGTTACTAAAAGGGATGAAAAGTTTTTATGTAAATAGTAGAGCGTGTGTAAGAGTGGGAAATGCTGTGAGTGACTGGTTTCCTGTGAAAGTGGGGCTGCGACAGGGATGTGTGATGTCGCCTTGGTTGTTTCATATTTACATGGATGATGTTGTAAGGGAGATGAATGCAAGAGTTTTAGGTGGAGGTCTGAGGCTGGTGAATGTTGATGGTGGAGAGTGGAATCTGAAGCAGCTGCTGTTTGCAGATGATACTGCACTGGTGGCTGATTCAGAGGAGAGATTGAGACAGTTGGTAGAGGAGTTTGGAAGGGTGTTTGAAAGGAGGAAATTGAAAGTAAATGAGAATAAGAGTAAAGTGATGAAGTGTACGAGGTTGGTAGATGGTAGGGGGATGAATATAGCTTTGAATGGGGAGTTGCTTGAGGAGGTAGAGTGTTTTAAATATCTGTGGTCACATGTTGCTGTGGATAGAAGAATAGATGCAGAAGTGAAGTTTAGAATAAATGAAGTAGGAAAGATGCTGGGAGGAGTGAAAAAAGTGTTTAGATGTCGTTCGCTAAGAATGAATGTAAAAAGAAGGTTGTATGAGGGTGTTGTGGTACCGACTGCGTTATATGGGGCTGAAACATGGAATATGGGTGTAGCAGAGAGGAAAAGTTTGAATGTAATGGAGATGAGGTGTCTGAGGAGTATGTGTGGAGTGACGCGTATGGATCAAGTGCGAAATGATGAAGTGCGAAGGAGAACTGGAGTTGTTCGGGAGATGGCTGGTAGAGTTGGGCAGAGGGTGTTGCCATGGTTTGGGCATATGGAAAGAATGGATAATAAGCGATTGGTGAAAAAGATAACTAGATCTGATGTGAGAGGTGTAAGGCTGAGAGGGAGACCACGAATAGGATGGATGGACAGTGTGAAGAGAGCACTGGATGTGAGAGGGATGTCTGTTGAGCAAGGAAGAGTGGCTGTGCATGACAGAAATAAATGGAGAAAAATTGTGAATGAATAAGTGATGACGCAGCCCTGAGGGGATATTCTCCCGCATTTGGTCTGATCAGCTAGTCATGTCAGGTGCGGGTAAGGGGATGGGTCTGTTATGATGTGGCAGGGGTAAACCAGCTCTGCTGTCAGGCCCTGCTGCGGATGTCACTGATTGCATTGCGCAGTTGACCCTTGTGTGGTGTGGTGCGGTGAGGATTTGTCCGTTCTCCCCTTGGGGCTAAGATGTGAATGAATGTGTTTGAATGGATGAGTAAATGGGGAGTGTGTCGTCCTGTCTCGGCTACCTCCCTTTCCTTGGGGGAAGCAGCCTAGGTATATAGATAGATAGATAGATGTATATATAAATGTATATAGAAACTGGGTGTGCTAAGCCGACTCCGCTCTTTCTTTACCCCTGCACAATTGTTGACTCTATACAGGGGTTTTATCCGCCCCTGTCTGGAGTACAACTCTCCTGTGTGGGGAGGCTCCCTACATACAGCTCTTCTCAATAGGGTGGAGTCAAAGGCTTTTCGTCTCATTAACTCTCCTCCTCTTACTGACTCCCTTCAATCTCTGTCTGTTCGCCGCACTGTTGCATCTTTATCTCTTTCCTATCGCTACTTTAATGGTCACTGCTCCTCTGAACTGTCTGCTTGCATTCCTCCACCTCTACGACGGGCACGTAGCATACGTCTGGCAGCAAACTTTCATCCGTTTTCTGTCCAGTTCTCTAATGCAAGAGTTAACCGTTACTCCCAGTCTTTCATTTATGCAACAGTTCAGCTCTGGAACTGTCTTCATCTGTCTGTATTTCCTGCTGCCTATGATCTCCAGTCTTTCAAACGCAGTGTGTCCAGGCATCTCAAAATGATCGGATCTTGAATTTGGCTCTCAATTGTATTTTTTTTTTCTCCTGGAGGGAACTGTTACTGCTGGCTCATGGCCTTTGGTTCCTTCTTCCTCGCATAATATATATATATATATATATATATATATATATATATATATAAACTATCTATCTATATCTATCTATCTATATCTGTATATACATATATATAAATTTCTATCTATCTGTCTATCTATCTATCTATCTATATATATATATATCTATATATACACATATATATATATTTCTATGTATCTATCTATATATATATATATGTATATCTATCTATCTATCTATATTCTGGTGTTGGTCAACATAAACGTGGCTCTTACTCTATTTGATGGCCAGAAATGTTTCAGGCTACGCTGCATACAGTCCTGGTCACTGATCCAGTTGCAAGTATGACGTTCCTAACTAACAAAACAAACTTACCACCATTTCAACCCATTTCAATGCTTTCGTGAAGCTCAGAAAACATTCTAGTATAGTCTGAATATCCTTAATAGTTACAGTAGGGCCTAAAACTATCTTTGTTAAAGAAGTGGTTTAAATATGCATGGCAAAAATTTCTAATATCGGTCTTGCCCGCTTGGGATGAAATTCTTCAATGTAAGTAAACTGGTTCTTGAAATTCTCGAGAAACAACATACTAAGGAAAACCCACGAACTTTCCTTATCTCATAAGGAGGTCGTGTTTAGAATTTTTTATTTTATTTACGTCAGACGACATAATTCAGCTTAGAAGACTCTCGGGCTAAAAGTACTTTGATTAATCCCTTTAATCCCCATAATCATTGCTATCTGTGCATGAAGCTTTTTACCTTGTTAAAGTCCAATATCTAACTCAGGACAAGGGCTAGGAAACTAGTTCCATGAGATCAAGTAATTTTAACATGCACCCTCACAAGTTTCACTGAACAATAGCATTGACTTGTATTTGCTGTTATGTGTTGACGCATCTCGATTAGGATAGGTGTAATGGTACTGACAGGTCTGTGTAATTTGTGATAGATCAGCATAAACCGAAACTCAGTAATATAATGTGACGATAACCGTCAGATGTTTGGTACTGAAGACGATGAAATACTTCGTTTAAATTCATGTCCTTCACATCCTACAAGTGAGGTCATTTACCCACACAACAGACAATGGCGTGGTGCAGACGAGGTAAACCGACCGACGTGAAGGAAAGGGCGAGGTTTGTGTGGCTGTGGGTTGGGGGGATGTCACTGCGCACCATTGCTAAACACACAGGGGCAAGCGTCACAACGGTGTACAGGTGGATACGTCGCTGGCAGAGAGAGGGACACGTCAACACCAGAGTATCTGGATGCTCGACCCAAGCCCAGCGACATCACCATCTTAATAACCCTTTTAGATACGCTGGAGAAAATCAGTGTAGAAAGCAGTTAAGTGAAATCTCTGACGAATCTCTTCCCTCATTTACTCTAAGGTATAATCCGCATCTGGGCTTAATCTATGTCAACAACATAACAGTCTTCGAAGATACACTGGGGAAGATTTACCTTGGAAACATAATGCCTCCCACTCCCATGTATCACTTTCCTTATCAACCGTGACAGACAATCCATCTGAGAAAGAACTCAGTGAGACCTTAGAGCATCACTTACCTCATCCCCTTATGGTTCCAATCCTTAATCCACCAGGGGAACGAATCAATGCGACCTCAGACTTTCCCTTATCACTTCCCTCACTGGCTCCAACACAAGATCCACTTGGAAACCAAATGAGTGAGAATTCTGACTTAAATGCTTCACTACCTTTAATTGCTAATACGTAAGATTGCCTTAGGAAACAAAATGAGAACTCTGATCTACCCTGAATGGCTCAAGCACCCAATCCTCATGGGAAACAAATTATTGAAAATTCAGACTTACAGATATCACTTCCTTTCATGCCTTAAGTACATGATCCCCCTGAGAAACGAATTAACAAGATCTCTGACTTTCATGCATCACTACCTTGAATAAAGAAAGCACACAATTTCAGGAGTAGAAGGGAAAGTTCATTTACATACCCTGCTACACAGAGCGGGTGACTCGCCTGTACCTCAAAAACAAAGCTACCTCACAAAGACATCAAAAAAATTTAGACACCATACCCTTCCACCATCTCAGAGCAAACATATTACATTCAAATCTCCTTATGTCCTTAACCCATTAGCACCCAGTGTCCTCAATACAGGACAGAACTGTGCATTTTCAAAATTTAATAATGAAGGGAAGCCCGGGGTAGGGACCAATGAGCTTCGCGACTATGAGCCAACAGGCGGAGGGCGGTACCCTAGCACCCTTCCAGCAAAATTCCTCACACAGGAACTCTGGAAGCTGATAGGTTAAACTACCCTATACCAACCAAACCTCTATCCTCTGGCTCAGATATTGGATTTGGCATGTGCTAGCAAGTCAGCTGAAATTATTTACACTAACCACATGGTTTCCTACACTGATTACTTGTACCTGCTTGCAAGGATAGGATGAATACATCCATTACTGGCAAATTTTAATGAGATGTTCAGCTGCCCAGAACCTAACTTATAACACAGGACCCCATAAATCTGCAGTGTTATTAACATCATCTGTATAACTATGCAAGAAAATGCTCTTCAAGAAAATGCTCAAAGAATGTATTCCTTAATAAATGAAGAATAATGAAAACTGAAACCACACAAACATTTCTTTAGGATCTATGTTAGTCACATGAAATCAACATCTAAAATCAGAATGAATAATAGGTGTAGCTAACGCAGTATTTGCCTTATCACACTGCCTCAATGATTCTAATTCTTGCCAGTAACCAATATACATTATATATCAGTGTCTGGAGGGATTACTAAGCAGAGGAATTATAGAGATTAGGTAAGGTGCTCTGTGTATGTTTGTTTATATATGAAGACTAGTAAAATAAACCCGGCTACATGTAGAGAGTTTGTTATTAATTATGACCACTTCGTGAAAGAACCAGTCTACAAAATTACGTATAAAACCGAAACTGGTTAGGAAACATATGTAATTTTTAGTAGTTGTAATGTTTTGTAGGAGAGTTGTTTCCTAAGCTGAATTAAAATGTGTTACGATCGCAAGAATTTATTTTAAAAAAATGTACAGAAGGGGTTACTATAAGATACTTTATAAGATCATGACTACAAGAAAATTCCCTTAAGATAATACGTCATCGTACTGAATGGGTTGACCGACTGCCCTTCACCACAAAAGGTGTTCTGTGTGTTGAATGTTATACCCTAAAAGTAAATAACT
This sequence comes from Coenobita brevimanus, assembly GCF_032717465.1. Classification (NCBI taxonomy): domain Eukaryota; kingdom Metazoa; phylum Arthropoda; class Malacostraca; order Decapoda; family Coenobitidae; genus Coenobita; species Coenobita brevimanus. Next base: position 26,175,687 of record NC_136993.1, read on the forward strand.
AACACTCATCTTACACAAGGGGTGAAGTTCCTATCTATCTGTCTATCCCTATGTATCTGTCTATCCACAACTATCCATCTGTCTATCTATCTTTTTATCTGTCTATCTATGTATCTATTTGTCTATGCCAAAGTCATCTCTTGCCATCTTCTCATTTTTAATCCCTTCAGCCCAGGGTTGCAATTCTTGTTTTCATTACACAAACCCTCAACAGCTTAATTATACTCTTTTTAGTATAACTTGACTAAACTCTGCTATCTCTCTGTCATGAATACTGAGTTGTAACAATATATATTGCAACAAAATTATGCTAGTCAGGAAGAAGTGGTATGGAAAGGAAGTAAAGCTGTATTATTGTCCATTTCTGCCGCTGAACTACGTGACAAAAGATGCAGAAGGACGAAAATCTGGGCCAAGTTAAGGTGAGAGGAGTATAGATGTGTCAAGGCTCCAAGCATCGAATCCGACAAGTTTCCGTGTACGAGGACGCAGCAGAACAAAGTATATTTACAGTAATGATAATTTAACCTCTTATGTATTTCAACAGTTTAATGAGTAATAAGGCCACAAATTATTTTATATAATTTCCATTAGTTCATGGCCTCCAGTACATTATTTCTCTCTCTCTCTCTCTCTCTCTCTCTCTCTCTCTCTCTCTCTCTCTCTCTCTCTCTCTCTCTCTCTTGCCTAACACTTTTAACAGCGAGAATAATTATTATCTAACGCAATAATCAGAGATCGGTGGCTGGTTTTTAGTCTTAATATGGCTGCTCAGAATAATATTTAAGTCTATTAGTATTCTGGATACATGGCATTCAATTTCCTTTAAAAAACGGAATGTATGAGAAGCATTTATCACGTTTTCTACATTTTTTTTTTTTTTTTACAGAAAGCCCTGTTGTAAATCATGGCATTTGCTGCAAACGCGCAGGTATTTCCAGAGCTTCCATTAATATGCATTGCAACGAAGTGAACAGTATTAATAGGAATAATTCCAAAATTCCTTTATAGGATGTAAAAGAATATGCTTAGGTGCATTCAGCTAATTTGATGGTAAAAACGGTTGTCGCAAAAACGTTTAAAATTTGGCTGGTACTGCTGATGACTGTGGATATCTGGTGTTGAAAATGGAAAATGATATGAATATAGTATTTATTATATTATTCGTATACATAAATTATTTATACGAATATATTAAATCTCCCATACTTTTGTGACTGAGGACCAAGTTCTGTAAAGATGAAGGCATGAACAATTCATGTAAACTATAGTCTCTATCGTTCTTGAATTAAATTGTCTGTCTGTTTGTTGTCTGTCTGACTGTCTGTCTGTCTGTTTCTCTCTCTCTCTCTCTCTCTCTCATGTTAACCCTTTCAGATCCTGGTGGGGTGAACATGAAGGTCGCTCCTCTCTTACTAGGGACACTGGCTGCTGGTCTGGTGTCGCCTACGCCCCTCCTGCACCACGCTGGTCAGTACTTCAGCAGTTCATTTACCCCTTCACCCCGAGGATGCCTTTTACATTTTAGTCCTGCCAGCTGCACTAATTTATTGAGACTGGGCAAGAGTTTTCAGACTGGTCCTGTAGATGAAACCATTGTGAACCCTCTGAATTTGAGAGGGCTTTTTAAAGTTGAATAAGATAAGGAAAAGGTATATAGTATAACAAGGTAAACAGAATTATTTCCTCATTTAAAAAGTTGTTCTTCTGGGGAGATACAGCAGCTTCAGACGGACGGACCGTCGTCATGTATTACTAGGAAGGGAATATGAGCACTTTTTTCTTCTCATCAATACAGGAAAACTGTCCGGACGATACTCTTGAATCCAGGCTTTAAAATTACTAAAATTAGACAAATGGTACACTGGAGTACCAGACTTGACAAATGGGCAGTCCGCTGGGATGTCAAGTAGTCTTAACATTTATATATTACCAGAACTGGTTGAAATTAAAACGACAAAAGAGAGTTTATTCGGATTTAAAGACGGGACATAATTATAAACCGTAACTACTATGTAATCTTTTATTATTTTTATTTTGTTTTTTTCAACATGTCAGATCTTGTTCTGTTTTGGTAGAGCATCGGTCTAGCAGTGTGGAAAATTTCGTAATCCGTCCTAAATTCTGGTACAGTTCGTTCGCTTAAACATGACTCAGATTTGTATCCTTTCCCGTCATAGTTACTTAACTCAGTGGCAGAATAAGGCGATACTAAGGCTCTACATCCTCTCCACAACACTTTTTTATGACTAGTTCCATATTCTTCTATTGATATCTTGTTATTGCTCATCATTTGAGATGGAACGACGATAATTTTAGGTCAAGTAGAAGTGAACAGGGTATATTACTGGACGAACGGACTACCGCCAGTTACAAACACTGTTTGCATCTTCCCAATATAAAAAACTCTCTTATGTAATTACAATTTTGCCAGTTCATCAAGTCGCAGCTCTGTGATAACAAGACACAGCAGAACAAGATGCCACCAGATTCACTGCTTATGACCAAGAGCGCCATCATAGCCCCTTCAGTAGAAGTATGAAGAGTGGGTGGTAGCAGCAGCAGCAGCAGCAGAATTAGTAGTAGTAGTAGTAGTAGTAACAGCAGCAGCAGCAGCAGCAGCAGCAGCAGTAGTAGTAGTAGTAGTAGTAGTAATAGTAGCAGCAGCAGAAGCAGCATCAGCAGCAGTAGAAGTAGTAGTAGTAGTAGTAATAATAATAGTAGTAGCAGCAGCAGCAACAGCAGCAGCAGCAGCAGCAGTATTAGTAGTAGAAGTAGTAATAATAATAATAGTAGTAGTAGTAGTAGTAGCAGCAGCAGCAACAGCAGCAGCAGTAGTTGTAGTAGTAGTCGTAGTAGTAGTAGTAGTAGTAGAAGTAGCAGCAGCAGCAGCAGCAGCAGCAGCAGCAGCAGTAGTAGTAGTAGTAGTAGTAGTAGTAGTAGAAGTAATAGTAGTAGTAGCAGCAGCAGCAGCAGCAGTAGTAGTAGTAGTAGTAGTAGTAGAAGTAATAGTAGTAGTAGCAGCAGCAGCAGCAGCAGCAGCAGCAGTAGTAGTAGTAGTAGTAGTAGTAGTAGTATAGTAGTAGTAGTAGCAGCAGCAGCAGCAGTAGCAGCAGCAGCAGCAGCAGTAGTAGTAGTAGTAGTAGTAGTAGTAGTAGTAGCAGCAGCAGCAGCAGTAGCAGCAGCAGCAGCAGTATTAGTAGTAGTAGTAGTAGTAATAGTAGTAGTAGTAGTAGTAGTAGTAGTAGTAGTAGCAGCAGCAGCAGCAGCAGCAGCAGCAGCAGCAGCAGCAGTAGTAGTAGTAGTAGCAGCAGCAGCAGCAGCAGCAGCAGCAGTAGCAGCAGCAGTAGTAGTAGTAGTAGTAGTAGTAGTAATAATAATAATAATAATAATAATAGTAGTAGTAGTAGTTGTAGTAGTAGTAGTAGGTGTAATAGCTGCAGCCCCAGGATCAACTGGATGTGAGCCCAGTGGATTGAAGGCTGAAATCGCCCTTCTCCTGCAGTTCATCCTCCCTCTTTTGGGGGAGAAGGAGGGATAGGGCAGAGGAAGGGAATTGAGGGACGTTTGTATGATCAGGCAGCTGAGCCCTCCGGTCGTATCTGTGCCACCACGTGTAGGCGTCCCTCTGCAGCACCATTAAAAGTGAATGAAGATTACCACACTTTCGATAACCAGCCATGCAGATATTTTACACTAAGGCAGACAGCTAGCCACAGGTATACTGAATTAGCGTAAAAGTTGAGATTCACACATACAGTACTTACAACACACTTCTGCTTAGAGCTTTCTGACTTCTTTCTTATCGAGGGTAACAGATATCACCATGGCACTGATGACACACAACACTGCCCACACACTGACTGCGTGTCACAAAGAGTGATTATTATGAGGGAGGGGTTGTGTGGATGGGAAATTCGCCTACACTTGAAGAAATATCACCTAAGTTTTCGTTACAAATGGCCTTAGATCAATACAAAATTAAAAACATAAAAAATTAAAATAAGTAAATAAATAAATAAATCTGGCTACGATCACGACAGGCATACATAAAAGTTTGGGAAGGCATCACTTGAATTAATCATATTTCTTTCTGTAGTTTGATTTAATTTCTTATTTATTCTTCATAATTATTTCTGTCTCTTCGTCATTCCAAGTAAACAATACCGGTAATGTGGGGTGGCATCATCTTAGCTAACCTTTGAAAAATATGATATATTTTCATTTCTAATATTTTTTTTGTGTCATTTCAGGATTGCCAGTGAACAACACCCTGAACATCAACGCCCTGGAGTCTGTTCTGACAATACTAAGTGACGTGCGCAGTTCACTGGTGTTTGTAACTGATGGTACCAATACTGCCACCTCCTTTCTTAATGTGAGTCCTAGGTTATAATAATTTAGTATATCATAGTAATCCAGGCACATAAGCGTCTCTATTATATTTGTTTAAGCAGTATTTTGTGCCTCCTGCCGGACCGCTATAGTGCTTTTACTTTAATCTGGCCTAAAACTGTCATCTCTCCATCTTCAGTGCTCAGCTATAACGATAAATTAAAAATAAATACAATGCTAACATGAAGAAATGCTATGGAAAGGATGTAGTACTGTCTTCGTCCTTCACTGATATGCGTGAAATAAGGTGCAAGAGAACGAAAACATAAGCCAAGTTAAGATAAGAAGGGTATAATCCATGTGGCCAAAATAGAACACTTTATTGTTAAAGGAGTAGTTCACCTCATCCAAAGCTTCACATATGGACACACGTGTGGAAGGCTTCTGGTGTGTAGGGAGAGAAGTTCAAGTGGAAATTTTGTTGCTGGAGATTTTCAGTTTATCTAGAAAACCTGGACAACATGAAGATGTGTAAGAAGAGATGAAAAGAGCCGACTGTGTTTAGTACCACATTGGCAGTCTGTGATTATTATTAGTAAAAATATTAACAATATTTCTTGGATATCTATCTGTCTATCTATCTATCTATCTATCTATCTATCCTTCGAAACAGAGATGGTGGACGGCAGAAAAATGCCATTGTCAGTCGACAATCCACTGGGTCACGTTGAGATGAGCCTGGGACCACGGCAACACCAACAACAGCATTTGGATCTACTCGCACTACGTGGTTTTGTGCGCATAACATAAATAAATAAAAATACATACATACATCAGATGCTGGGATATCATATTGCTAACATCTATCAGGTGACTCTCTCTCTCTCTCTCTCATTGGCAACTTAAGACGACTTCGTTCAACTTACGAGACGCTAAACCTCTGTAGTAAAACGAGTCTTAAAAGGCTTCAATATACCGAGAAAAACTGCGTAGAAGCCGCATGAATAAGATTATAAACACACCGCTGGATGTAAAAGGTTGAAGGATACTATTTTCTCGCTGCAGGCATTTCTGGGTCTAAGTCCTCACATAGGGATAGGTGCATTTGAGGTGTCAGATGGCCAGGACGCTAACACGACTCAGACACAACTCTCTCGGCTCGTCCCCCAAGCTCGCCAGGTAAGTTTTTCTCTTTTATTTGTGGCACGCACGGGTAAGACTCAGATAGGCATGACCCATCGCCCGCTTTGCCCTTCCTGTTACCTCCATGACATGACCAAGTTACGAGTATTTCTCTTAATGTTTCCTATCGCATCCACAACAGCACTACAGCTCACCTTTATTATATACTATACATCTACAAATGATTCACTGGGTAAAAGTTGTAACAGGCATACATGTAACAAGGTATACTGTACAAACTAATATAAGCGTTTATTATTATACAGTTCGGTGGCTGTAATTCTCGCGTTTGTGTATACTTCAGTTCGATTTCATAAATATTTTTGCACTGGCAATTTGATCACCTGTGGGCATAGTTTCAGCGACGCTTCCCTGACGACTGCAGTGATAGAAAGTGCTATATGAAATGATTGTCTGTGACTGAAATATGAAGCACACAATGAAAGGGCATGGGAGGGAAGGAAGCTGTTGAACGTTACGGGAAAGGGGATGCTCTATAACGTTAAGCGAGGAATGAGGATTATTTTTAACTTTAAAGGAGAAGTGAGGATGTTTTTTTAACGTTATGGGAGGAATGAGGATGAATTTTAATGTAAAGGGAGGAATGAGGATTTGTTTTTCATTAAGGGAGAAGTGAGAATGCTTTTCAACATTAAGGGAGGATTGGGGTTGATATTTAATACTGAGGGAGAAATAAAAAATATGGGAGGCAGGACAAAATGCTGTCAGGAAATTGTCTGTAAACTTTTGCTTATGGATGTGTACTATCTCCACCCATTATGAGTAGTACAGGGTGTTATGCTTTGGAGATCTTTTGTGACACTAAACAAAGTACTGTTTATGTGTCATGTCTACTATTAAAATATACCACTTATAGTGATCGTAGCACAGTAGATTCCAAACATAAACAAATACACCACTACCACACAAGACCTCCGACACAACAGTAGAAAAATAAACTGGTGTCACATACTGCCCACAACACACTTGTAGGCATAACACATAAATAAACTGGTGCCACATACGACCCTTTGTCAGGACTCCATATTATAATAATACAAATCATAATAGATAGGAACACAAACGTGTAGTCTTGAAGGCAGTCAAGCTAGGTGGGAAAGGAAACGTGTCTGCGATTTCAGTGGGAAAGGAAATGTGTTTGCATTTCTGTAAGGAATGCCAGATGTGCACTGTGTCACCGGAAACGCTACATACACACAGACACACGGGCTTCTCGAACATTCGAGCATGTGTCGAGTACACGTGACACAAGCCCTCCTAGACAAGGAAGGAATGATTAGAGAGGCAGAAGGGGGCTAGCTATAGAACCGAAAAGTTGTAGAGAAAGGGAGAGAGGAAAGGGGTCTAACGAGACAATCTGGGAGGTAACAGCAGGACTCTATACTTCACTCGTGTGTGAGAGACTTTAGATAATCTTTTCAAGACAATACAATTATAAATAGTCCTATGCTAATCTTTACCTCTCCTGTCATTGCATGGCAAAAGGAACTAAGATTATCTACTTACAAACCTACTCACGTATAATTACCGCTTATCCAAAAGTACAACTTACATATAATTGATCTACAAAACACACTATAAGAAGCTACAAAGGTCTACAGAATATGGTGGCAGCGGAAGTACGGACCTCGTATTCAAACCTTCAGTGAATTTCTACAAAAGCAGGCGAGACTCTAACCAAGATCAGCTTCAGTTCTTCAGTGAATTTCTACAAAACCAGACGAGACAGTAACTAATATCGGCTTTAGTTTCACATTTAATTCTTCATTATAAAGATAGAAAACAAACAATACCTCTTACAGCACTCAACTCACAACCACCTGACCCCACCATCCTCTTGACAACAGCCCCCCCCAACCCCCTACTCCACCACCATGCTGACGCAGGAGTGCAGAGGTCAAGACGACGGCAGCAAATACCAAAGCCAACATTCACAATTCATCTTACTCACTTTTCTTCACTGAGGTTACTCATTGCTACTCATTTACTCACCACAGCTACAAAAGTGTGGGAAGTCGGCGTTACTGTGCGTGTTTGCTGAGATGACGCCACGTCAATCAACGTGTGTCTGACACCACTACTCACACCATTCCCATCACAGTAAAAATTGAGTTACATAGTTGCTACATTTATACAATACACAGTGATAGACACAGTGGGAGACAAAACCTGCACAAACATATAAAACGTGCTGTATGGTTACAACTTACATACACATACCTACTGTAGTAGACTGTAGCACCAGTCGAGCAGGGCAGTACTCCCGAGGTGGATGGAAAGCTGATGACAGGGAGTGCTGGAGCTCCCGTTTCATCAGGGCTCAGGACTGGTTCCTGACCATGCCCCTTTGCTGAACTTTTTCAGTGTCTCAGTTACACAGAGAGTAGGCCAGCATGCTCACCAGTACAAATTTCTCTAACTATCTACACCAAACTACATGCACAGTACACACTACACTTCCTTTTCCAAAATTTAAAAAATTATGGCGTCTCATCACCAAGCCTCGGAGTCCCCAGGGGGGGGGGGGACCATAAATGCCCCCACCATCCGCCTATCTCCCGGTGACGACTCGAGGTGCCTGGAACCACTGTCTGACTCTCTTCTTCTTCATTTCTGCAACATTCGGGGCCTTTCCTCTAAGTTTCTCTCTGTTGAGCACCACCTCTCCTCCTCTAAACCTCACCTTCTTTTTCTGAGACTCAGCTGTCTGAGGCAACTGACAGCAAACCCTTTTCTGTATCCTCCTACTTTCTCTATACTCATTTCAGAGCCAAAGGTGGCTGTTCTGTATATATACGCATTGACTTATCTTGCTCTCGTGTTCCTGAACTCGATTCTTCTGAATTCTCTACACTCTGGCTTCGGCTTACCTGTCATTCTCTGACTAAATATATCTGTGCTGTTTACTTATACCCTAATTCTACTGACTAGCAAAAATTCTTCGACTATCTTACTTCTACGATGGAACACATTCTATCCATTTCTCCTTTCTCTGAAATCTCCATTCTAGGAGATTTCAATGTTCACCACCACCTTTGGCTCTCCTTTCCTTTCACTGATCCACCTGGTGAACAAGCCTACATCTTTTCTATCCTTAATGACCTAGAGCAGCTTGTACAGCACCCTACCCGTATCCCTGACCGCCTTGGAGAGAACTCCAACATACTTGACCTCTTCCTCACAACTAATCCTTCTGCTTACTTTGTTAATCATTTCTCTCCGTTGGGCTCCTCCGATCACAACCTTATCACCATAACCTGTCCTATCACTCCGGTATGGCCTGTGGACCTTCCAGGGAAAAGTCGTCTGTGGCATTTTGGAGCTGCGGACTGGGAGGCCCTCAGGCAGTACTTCTTTGATTTTCCCTGGAATGATTATTGCTTCCATGGCCGTGAGCCATCTGAGTGTGCCTTGCGCATTACGGAGGTTATTCTCTCGGGCATGGAAGCATACATTCCTTTCTAATATCCTTTGACTAAAACAAGAAAGCCTTGGTTTAATCATGCTTGTTCTAATGCAGTCCACAACAAGGAGAGGGCCTACAAAAGGTACCAGAGCCAACCCACCCCTGAATCACATCATCTTTACGTTTCTGGCCGGAATCGTGCTAAGTCTGTTCTTCGCTCTGCTAAAAATAATTTCATCTGTACTAAATGCTCTCAACTCTCCAACTCGAATTCTTCCCGC
>NC_136993.1:26185011-26205011 GCF_032717465.1 Coenobita brevimanus
ATGTGGTATTCTTTTTTTATTTATCTATTTACCTTTATTTATGTCAGTATATTTACATATACATATATATTGTTTTTTACATCAACACAAATGACAGAGTAATAAGTACAGCTTCAGTTTCACTTGGTAGCAACAGGTTAAGTGTTCGTGTCTGGTTTCTGAGAGGACTAAAAACAAAACAGAAGTAATTATATGAAATAGTTGTTGATATAAAACCAAAGAAAGCGAAGCTAGCAAGCATAAAAGTGTTAGCGTGCTATGGGAAACTAGCATAAGTGAGCGCGGCTGATGGCGAATCAGTGTGAGGCAAAATACGCCTTAGTTTCTTGCATTTTTCTCGAAAACCATGAGGCCTAGGATCACCGTTCTTTACTGAGAAGAAAGAGGATGAAATTGTGCATAGGATGAAAAAATAAAAACATAAGGGTGCCACTGAAAGTTCTTTGCAAACCCTCTCCAAATAACAAAGTTGTTTTCTGTCGAAAATGGTTTTACTTTCTCGCTTATTTCTCGAAGAACATACATTGTATCAAACTAGGATCTGACCCATTCGAAAGCTAATAAAATTCTCTTTCGATTGACGTTAACATGTAGAGATTGATTTAGTAACATTCTGACTTAGATAAGCAAAATGAAATCTATGATCCTGAATGTTTATTCTGAGTGCCCTAATGTATGTATAGTGTTTTTTTTTTTTTTTGCTTATTGTGTAGAACAAACATCGGCGACTAGAAATATATGGGTTTTGTGGCAAAATAAATATGTTCGAGTGGTGAAAATAAGCCGAGAATACACATTTTTGGAGCGTGTGGCAGCCGGGGGGGGGGAGGGGAAAAAGCCTGTGTGTCAGAGCCAGGAAAACTTAAAAACTTATCCACACGAAAGGGCTAATATAGGCAAATAGGAGTTTATATATGGTTTGCTCAACAACAAGTTTATTCCTGCATACTGCAGAAAAAGTGTTGCCACTTAGCCATTTTTTTCCTAGCTTGTTCATTGGTCCAGTGGAGCTAAAACATTGAAGTATATGCTGGAGCGAGAGAGTGTAAAGAAACAAGCTTAACTCTCAAACGCCGGGCTACTTTTGATGCAGTCATCACCTCACTATGGGATATTTCCTGGAAACTGCTGAAAATTGCTTGTTTTCAAACCTTAATATCTCGAAAACTATAGCACTTAGGGAAACGAATTAATGACTGTTTTACTCAACAATTCTTCCTCTTGTGAATGAAAGTATTCTCATGTCTCTAAGTCATTGCACTGATGAGTAATGACGTGAGGAAGAGAACTAATTTTTGCCACAGGAGCAGGATGTGTTCATGCATCTGCCTTTGGCGCCGACAATGGCTTTGCTTTCAGTGTGATAACGTCTCCACTACTAGATAAAACTAGACACTGTCACATCCAAAGCATGCCATATGGCACTACCACTGAGCCCATTTCTAGTATCCTTTGGAAAGAGGCTACAAGCAGTGTGGATGGAATCAGACAAATAGAAACCTGAAGATATCATTAAAATAATTCGCGTGCTATTGGACAGACTGATCTCTGCCTGTGTGCTTAAATTCTCCCTACCGTTTGGTGGCCAGATGAAATGGCAGCCAGTTCAAACGGTGGCGGGAAGACACTTGCGTGTATAGACGTCACCCAGTGCCCCCGTAGCAACCAAATTGTGATGTGTATAGACTTTATAGACTTTACTAGGCAGATGGGGATTAAACATGTGGTTCCCTCACCAGAGTGTAAGGCAGACACTCTGATATACTACTTACATTAGCCCACTATGGCCCTCCTTAATGGTGGACGTAAGTTTACACAGAAACACAAAAAAGAGAAACTTATCACACACACACACACACACACACACACACACACACACACACACACATGATATCAGAGCCATGACATACCAATACACAAAGATAATCCTCACATAAATAGACTTCCACACAAACACAGATACATTATAATTGGTATAGGTAGAATGACATACCCTCCTGGTCACCAACCCAATCATAACAACTAAGAGCCGTCTTATTATTGGTAAATGCCATCCAAAAAGTGCACGTACCAGTATTCGACACACACAAGAACATCAAATCCTAAAAATTACACCACCAACAAAACACACAATAGATAGGTACAGATTCATAGATATACTGGGAGAATGAATTTATATATTAATTTACTTATTATATAAATACATAGATGTGTGTGTGTGTGTGTGTGTGTGTGTGTGTGTGTGTGTGTGTGTGTGTGTGTGTGTGTGTGTGTGTGTGTGTATGTGTTTTAAATAACAGAACAGAGGAAGGAAAAACAAATGAAAAAAAATAATCCCTACACCAGATTACTGGTGTCCTCTGTTCATAAAATATCTGTAACAGTTAGACTTGAACAGCTGTGGGTTGAAATTTGGAGGGAAACAACTCTGGGGAAGCGAGTTCCAGAAAGATGCAGTTCAGGGAATGAAAGAATTCTGATAGGCAGAAGTTCTGCAATATGGCTGAGTGACATTCCAGTCATGAGCGCTACCAGATGCCCGAGTAGCATGAGGGAAGGCATGGAGAGGTGGCACCATGGACGCAACTTCGTCTGAACATTTGCCAAAAAAATATCTGTAAAATAATGCAAGGGAGGCAACATTCCTTCTTACTTGCAGTGGAGGTAGTTTATTTGTAATGGCAGGGTTGTTAATAATTCTAACAGCTTTGTTCTGAATTTTATCTAGTTGTCTTAATGCAACCTCTTCACATCCATTCCACACGGGTGAGCAATATTCAAACTGAGAGCACGCATGACTCTTATAAGTTATAGCCAACTGCTCATCAGCGAAGAAGTTACGGACTCTGTACAATAATCCAAGTTTCTTAGAGGCAGTTTTAGCAAGTGATCTAACATGAAAGGTCCAGCTGATGGCATTGTTAAGTGAGACACCAAGAATTTCAATACTTTTGGAGATGGGAATATTAGTGGCACTGAAAGTAAAGTACGAATCTGGCAATATCTGTGTATTAGTAAATTGTATATATTTAGTTTTACTAGCATTAAAAGAGACAAGGTTGTTTAGTCCTCATTTACTGATCGTAGATAGGTCTTGATTTATGGAGATGGCTGTACTGAATTGAGAGGTAGAGATATTAGACTTTGTAAATGAGTGTCTGAGTGTGAATGGACTATGTAGTGTTGAGTCATCTGCGTATGAATGGATGGGATTGTGATTGACAGATAAGAGATCATTAATATGAACCAGGAATAGGGTTGGTGCCAGAACTGGCCCCTGCAGCACGCCAGAGTTAATTGAGTGGAAATTGGAATATACATCATCTACTTTTCCTCTTATTTTCCTGTCACTGAGATATGAAGAAATCAAAGGAACAAAAGACATTAGTCCATAGCAAAGGAGTTTGGACAGCAGGGAACGGTGCCATACTCTGTTGAAAGCTTTAGAAATATCAAGAGGTACTGCATGAGTTTCTCCATGTAGATCAATGGACTGATGGATGGTATGAGTTAGGAGATTGAGTATGTCAATGGTGGATCTTTAGTGGCGAAAACCATATTGTCTATCACTATGGTCTGTCTATTTTATGAAGCGCGTTTAGGCTTTGTCCCTCTTAGGAATTTCCTCGGCCGCCTGTCTGCCAAACGTGTACACCCCTGAGTCTCATGTCAGCTATTTACTACTTCTAAATGAAGTTTATTTACAGTATATATATATATATATATATATATATATATATATATATATATATATATATATATATATATATATATATATATATATATATAACTCTGGCTGCCACCTGAGATGGATGCTCTTACTCCTGCTACTCGCTCTCGTGTGATCCACAGTGAAAAAGAGCTTATTTACAACGTAAATAATTATTTTGTAGAAGAGAAGGCAAACAGACGACCTATAATTGTTCCCTTAAAAGCTGTTGCTTATGCCTCCTGGGGAAAACCTCTATAAAAAAGAAATGTGCCTTGACTTTTACCTCAAAGGTGGTGTGGAAAAAAACTCGAAATTATAAAGAACAAATAAAACATCATTATTTATGGAAAGTATCACATTTATAAGAAAAACATAATGTTGACAGGCAGACAGTAACAGAGAGTGAGAGAGAGAGAGAGAGAGAGAGAGAGAGAGAGAGAAGAGGGAAAGGGAATGGAGATAAGGGGGATAGGCAAACAGCGAGGGAGGGAGGTTGGAGAGGCCGGAGATAAGGGAGAAAAGGCAAGACGGAGGGAGGGAGGGAGGGAGGGATTGTGGTGGAAATTGAATAGGAGCGCAACAAGACAGTCAGGATGCTTTTCTTCAACCTCAGAGGTGGTGTGGAAAATAAATCGAAATTATAAACCACAAATAAAACATCAAACTTTAAGGAGAAAATCACAGTCATAAAAGAAAAAAAAATAATGTTAGAGAGAGAGAGAGACAGTCAGTCAGGAGGGTTTTTCTTAAATACTAATAATTCATAAAACATTATAGACTTTTTACAGAAATTAATCTACAAAAAATGCAGTTTCTGTATGCAGACATACAAACAGACACACAGACAGACAGACAGACAGAGAGGAGAGAGAGTGGCCTTGTTTCTAATCCGATTTAGTTGCCCAGTACAATGTATGGCAACACTGTGGGACGGGGACTCCCCAAGAGGGACAACGCCCTAAAGCTCTTCATAAAATAGATAGACCACAATTAAGTTGTTGGATTCAAGATTTTTAACAATGTGCTTATTAATTAAAGTTTCAAATATCCTACTAAGAAAAGATGTGACAGCTATTGGTCTGTAATCAGAGGGGTCAGAGGAACTTCCTTTCTTAGGAACTGGGTGGATATTGGCTTCTTTCCATGTATTTGGGAATAAAGAAGTACGTATGCATAGTCTGAATAATTTAGCTAGAGCAGAGGCAAGTTCAGGGGAACACTTTTTTCAAAACAATTGGCGGAATTCCATCTGGGCCTGGAGCTTTGTTGGTGGGGAAATTGTCTAGGATGGATTTTACGTATCTTGTCTGTATTTTAAGAGGGGCAATGTCGGAAGAGTCAAGTTCCAGTACTGGGACTTTCTGGCTCGTATCGTCTATGGTAGACTTTCTGGCAAATGTACTGGCAAAAGTATCTGCTTTCCCACGCGGGTCATTTGTAATGTTGCCATCTGAAGATTTTAGTGGGGGAATGGAAGATGACTTGTTAAAGTTATTATTGAAAGAATTAAGTGTTGACCAGAATACTCTATTGCCATTAAGGTTGTTAAGTAGTTTTGATGCTTGCTTTTGAAGAAAGTTTGATTTAGCTGTGTGTGTGTGTGTGTGTGTGTGTGTGTGTGTGTGTGTGTGTGTGTGTGTGTGTGTGTGTGTGTGTGTGTGTGTGTGTGTGTGTGTGTGTGTGTGGAGGGAAGATGCCTATGGCCGGTGGCCATTTGGGGACCGCGTACCCGTTGATTGTCTCGAAACCACTTGCCAAGACCTTTTTTTTTTTTTTTTTTTTTTCATTCTGGGAACACGAATGTTTCCACAATTTTAGAGTTTTACTAGTGTCATGTCACAGGCATGGTGGGGCCCCCCAGTGCCGCCCCACACATGGGGATGGGCTCCAGGGGTCCTGGCCAAAGACTCTATGCATGGTTATGGTTTTGAACCTAAGTACACAACGTTTTGCATAATGGTAGACACTCATCCCTGCCACGGTTAGGCAGGGCACGACCCCAGATGCCATCCCCCAAGGGGGGTACTGTCCCTAGGAGTGACGACGCCATGGTTTTTATGTAGGTACACGAAATTTGGCACAGTATTGACCTTCACCCAGATCAGTGTTTGTAGAGGGTGGGAGTCTGGGGTTTGCCCCTCCACCTCTCCTGTAAAGAATTATTGGTTTTCCCTTACAATGTTCCAGGGGCAGGTGTTGCTGTCAGAGATGTCATTTAACTTCTTGCAACTTTTCCCGAAAAGGAGTAGCTGCTGAATGTTGTTAAGAGCTGAATACTGGTATGAAAGTAAGTAGCTAAGTGAGTGTCAGTGTTGAGATACAATAAGGGAGTGTGATGTCGCATCGGCTGTGCAGTGCTTGGGTCATATGGTGGGATTATTTGTGATTAAAAACTCGAGTGACAGAGACGAGAATAGTACTGAACGTTGAAGGATGGAGTATTTCTGATGTATGCAGATTATGCTGTGCTGCTGACTATTAGTTAAAAAGAAGCAGATTGATAGAGTGTCTTAAAAAATGGATGAAGTGTAAAATGATGGTTGTTGAGAGAGAAGGTGACTTGTCGTATAATGTTCTGGTGAATGAAAGAGGCTCGAACTGGTGAAAGAGTTAGGTACGGACAGAGACAAGAGTATCTTCCCAAAGTCTTATGATTACATAGCAGACAATTGATCTATCTGTAACATGAACTAGTAGAGCTTGGGTTTTCATTGTATTTCGCCACTTGTAAATTTTCTGCAGCCAGAACAAGGAAGACAATTGTTTCTTGACTGTACTAAGATATCAAAGTAAGTGAAGGCTGTGGCAGAATCGGTAGAGAGGCGGCTTGCAGTCCTAATGGACCTAGGTTCGAATCCCGGCTGGGGCAGGGAACAGTTTATGGATTTGAAATTCTTAAAAAGCAGACTTTTCTAATCTACCAGATGACCCGCCGACATGTCATAAAAGTACCCCCTCTAATACCAGTACACCAGTCCTGTATTAGACAGCCCTAGCATGCATTCAATATGGATGGTGGGTGTTAGCGCCAAAATGGTGACATGTGGAGATGTAGGAGGACTACTGGGCCCCAAGGACTACTGGGACTTGGGATTAGGCCCTGAAGCCTTTGCCCAGAGTCGGACACGTAAAAAAAAAAAAAAAACTGCACCTACGAGAAATTCATGCCTTGAGCCAAGTACTCTGCTGTGTGGTCTTTTCTGCGGGGGCTTGGATCAGCCCCCTGGACCTCACTGGAATGGAAGGCCTCAGTTGCCAAGGCCAGGGTGGGCCGCTGCAGGAACCTGAAAAAATGACCCCAAAGGATTAAGTCTAGCAGGGTAAATCCTCATCACAAGCCATTTTCTGACAAGTTTTTGCTCCTAATAATTTTCATCTGATGACATATTTTGAATTTTTCATAACCCTAGAAGACTGTATTCAGTTTTGTGCAGACTTTTCAAAACGGAGTAATATTCTTCAATGGCCCACAGAGCATTCCTCCCTCAGCATTCTCAGACTCTTCCATATTTTCACACATCCTCATCATTACTAGCACCATAAGCTCATCTCAGGCTATATTCCTTAAGGGCCAAACCTCTCAAAGAGAACTGACCCCCATAGGGATTAAAAGAACCCCTGGAAAGCCATCTCTTCCAGAGGAACCATTACCCTATCATGGAGGGGGTTCGCCCTCTTTGATACATGAACTATGGCAGCTCCACATTTGAAGATTGACATTTAAAATGCCTTTTCCTCCAGGAACCCACTGTCACCAACTTGCTAACCCACTCATCCAGTGCAGTGTGTGTCCTACACAGTCGTCTCTCATTAAGCTCCTAACCACAGGAGGAGCCGACGTCCCTTCACTGAGCTTTGCCCATTATCCTACCCAACAAATGGGATGTTGCAATGCCCATTATATTAAATTCCCTGGTTCTTCCCTCTCTATGGTCAACCAAAGGCTCCCCTAAGCTCCACCAGTAGGTTGACTCAGAAAGTTTCTAAACACACACACACACACACACACACACACACACACACACACACACACACACACAGATCCTATAGGTGAAGTAGTTACATTAATAAAAGCAAAAAGGTTGAATCACCTGGTGACTGGTGCTAGTGAGGGGTGCCTTCACCTGGTGGCACTGATATAACTGGATGTTGGAGCTGTCTGGTTACACAAACGTCCCTCACTAACTTCCCTGTCTCCCAAAAGAAAGATGATGTCCTGCAGGATGAGGGCAACTTCAGTCTGCACTCCACTGGGCTCGTGATTTGGATGAACCTGGGGCTACATGTACAACGGCAATAACTACTACTACTACTGCTACTACTACTACTACTACTGCTGCTGCTGCTGCTGCTGCTGCTGCTGCTGGTCGTGGTGGTGGTGGTGGTGGTGGTGGTGGTGGTGCTGCTACTACTACTACTACTACTACTACTACTACTACTACTACCTGGTGTACTTATCAGGAAAGAGCGGCAGGAGTGTAGTAAAAACGAGGGATCTTCCAGGCGTCCATTTTGCCAGAAGATGTGGCTTTTGCTGAGGCGAAGTGTATGGCAGGTAGATGAAGATCCTGCAGCTGTTTTAATTATGGTTTTAATAACACTGTGAGACTGTTTTCTTTTATCTAACTGTTTGAAATTTTGTCATTGTTTATTTATCTGTCTGTTGCCAAAAGCCTTATCTCCATAAGGTGAGACCACAAACAAATCGCCTCCACATCGCCCTGTCCTCTGCTATTCATCTGCCCTCTCTCCAGCCCACATACCCCTCTCTCATATATCTGTCCACTCCATTCTTCCACCTTAACATTGCTCTCCTCCCCTTCCTCCTCCTCTCCCTCTTTAAGTTACTTACATACACTCTCTTCTAATCGGACTCTCATTCTCCAATTCCTCCACATGGCCAAACCACCTCGTCAGAACAGCAAACACTAAACTGGAATAATTATCTCAAAACACTTGACCACAAAACAAACGCCAGCAAACTCTACATAACACTAAACAGCATCACACTCTCCAACAGCAACACAACACACTCACACGCTGCCATCACAACAACAGACACCATACCTTCAAACAAACAACAGGTAAACACTCTCACCAATCACTTTTCACATGTCAGCCATCTAAACCTCCATCGCAACGACCGACGTATCATCCAACGTAAGAGACAGTTCCCCACAGACCCAGACTACGCACCTTTCACTTACAACCAGACGAAACACATCATTAGCAACCTTAAGCACTCATCTGCCTGTGGACCAGACAACATAAGCAACATTCACCTTAAACACCTTGGACCACAAGGCATACAGACACCCCCCAACATCAAACTACATGGCATTATCATCACTGTTCCTAAACCCAACAAAGACCCCACGTTACCTTCCTCACACCGCCCCATCACATTCCTCTGCACCCCCTCTAAAGTCACTGAACGACTGGTACTACATCTAGTTACACCCCACGCCCCCCTAGCCCCATCACAACATGGCTTTAGGCCATACCACAAACACTCTTGTTATAGACCTTACAGAGAGAGTTTTTGATGGCATGAATTCAGCTAGGCCACCACACAGAACACTCCTTGTCACACTAGACATTAGCAAAGCTTTTGATGCCATCCCCCACCACAACCTCACAAACAAAATATTCAACACAAACATGCACAATAACACAAAAAGATGGCTGGCAAACTACTTAGCAGGCAGATGTGCACATGTAACATTTGCCAGTACGTCTTCGAACATCAGAAACTTCACAAATGGCGTTCCCCAAGGATCTGTTTTGTTCTTTAACCTATACATGCGCAACATACTCACACCCCACACACCACAGATACACATAGCTTCCAATGCAGATGACATAACACTTACATGTACACACCAAAATGCAAACACAGCTGCACACATCCTTCAACCTTACCTCAACACACTACACGAATGGTTCATCACAAACAGGCTCAAAATAACCCCAGTCAAATCTACAGTGACCCTTCTCACAAACTGGTCAGCAGAACACAGTCACATTCCACACCTCACCATAAACAACACCCCTACCACACACACACACACACACACACACACACACACACACACACACACACACACACTCCTTGGTGTGACATGCAATACATCAATGTCATTTAAATAACACATCACAAACATTAAAAATAAAATAACACCAAGACTCAGTGCCTTGAGGTCACTTGCCCATGCAACATTTGGACACAACAAAGAAACCACCACCACAGTATGCAAACAATATATACGTTCAGTGATGAATTATGCAAGCCCTGCTTGGGCTCCTAACCTCACTAAAACACACTACAACACTCTACAGACCATAGAGAACAAAGCCCTAAAAATAATCACAGGCTGCACAGCTACAACACCCACAGAGCACCTACATCAAGAAATCAAAGTCCTCAAAGTCAAGGATCACCTAGACATGAGAGGCACCCAAATTCTTGCTGCAGCATCCACAAACCCACAACATCCACTACACCACATGGCAGCACATCCACACCCACACCAAGGAACATCAAAACAACACCCAGCACACGATATCATACACAAATACTGTCATCTCTCCCCCCCTCGCCCGCCTCAGACCAGCTTCCAGAAGCATATTCATACTCATATCACTCGCCGCTCCATTCAGTCACTTAAAGACAACACACAGTGCATGTACGGCCTCCTGATATCCACCCTTCTGAATCTTATCTCCCTCGCGAGGACAGGGTCCACCTGGCCAGGCTGAGATGTGGGCATCATCCAGCCCTCTTAAGTTACCAGAAGAGGCTGGATGACTCCGTCGCTGATGTCTGTCCGCCCTCTTAAGTTACCAGAAGAGGCTGGATGACTCCGTTGCTGATGTCTGTCCAGGATGTAACACAGCACCCCATACTATTAAGCACATTATGGAAGACTGCAATGCACACAATCACCTACGCCAACAACACAACATACATTCTTTGAGAGCTCTGTGGGAAAGCCTTGTCTCGGCCGTGGCCTTCCTTGGGGACTCGGGGCTCTTCGGCCAGACTGCCTAGGGAACAACTACTACTACTACTACCATCTCATAGTATTCTCTTAACACTCTCAGTCATATTCATATCAACACCACATCTCTCTTTAACTTCCTCATTTGTCTGTCTGTCTCTCCATGATATTCCATACTTACCTGTCAGATACCTCATTTCCATTGCTATCACTCTTCACTTATATCCTGTATTTAACTACCTTTTACTTCGTCAGTGCAGTAGTATAATTTAATATTTTTTTTCATATGTCCGACTATGGTCAAAGGCGTCAGGGCCTATTCCCAAGTCCCAGTAGTCCTCTTTGGGGAAGGAGAAATATTTCATTTAATTACCTGTTTCAGATGTTTCCCTTATTTAACTTTTATACATTTTGTCAATACAGTAGTTATGTTCAAATAATACTGATAAATATTGACATTAGCTTGGAGAAATTTTGTCTTTCGTCGCCATACAACTCGTCAACGCTCTAGTTATACTTTGATAATACTGAGAACTATTCCCTTTATGTAACTGTTAACTATGTTGCCGTATATTTCGCCACTGAGGCAGTGAAAAGTATATTCTATAATCGCTTCATTTCGTTGACATATCTTCTGTTATATTCCTGCTAACATCAGACATTTCAGTAACCTCAAGCGAGACTTTTCTGCAATTATTAACTAAGGCTACCTCTAACCCTTCTGGTTGAAAATTTCTCAAACTTAAAATAAAATTGTTTGGAGGAAGCAAAAACAAAATAAACACAAGAAGGAGCACACACAGAGTGCATCACCTGCATCCATCAATTGGCTTAAGAGCCAAACATCTGACTTTGTCTCATGACACTGACCTTCGACCATTTACCTTCAAAGTCGAAGTAGTTCATTCTTGCCTCTCTCTTAACTCTGCATTAATTACCTGGGGTAAATATGCTGAAAGAGCTATATGAACATATTTCGAAAATTAGTAACAATACATGCATTTTTCCAACTGGGGTGTCCAAACACCCTAGGGTATGAACGATGTGACAGCATCCCATGTGATAAAGGAAAGGTTAACCTGTCCAATAGTCCATATTGAAAAAAAAAAAAAAATGACATTGGCTTATGGCCTAGGCTTTTAGCCTCTTGTTGTCCACATGAAATATCTACATTATCAGGCTACCCCTTAAACATCCCACCAAGTTTGATCATATTATCTTTGTGGCATAGAACCTTTGACCTCCCCCTGTTACCTATACTTTTTTTTATGCCATAATGACGCCATTATACTCGCCATCAAACAACTTGTCTCGTAAGCTCCCACCCGCCACCCCCTCGCGCCCACTGCCTTAGGAATGGGTGAGGAGGGTGGGGCTACGACTTCTTGAAGGGGCGGGGCTTAAGTGAAAAGTTGCCTGACAACAGATTTAGTCAAAGCAGATAATTATAAAACCAAGAGGTGATCGTACCTATAATACTTTGAAGAGTCATTAATAGTCATGATCATGACATTAACTGATGAAAATGTCTTGTGTAGGATTCGATGACGAGTAACAGGGATACGGGTGACAGCGAGTAGCCTTGTTGACCACACCAGGAGGTGGCCCTTGAGAGACCACTCGGCAAAAGTGGAGAGGAAGGCTGGGTCGTCACTCACCACCACCACCATCACAAACCATGACACCAGCTTCAGCTGGTAGATTGATTGACCGATTTTATTAAAAAGAACATGGAGGTTTAAATTAACTGCAGTGGTCATTGCCGCCGTACAGGCCTAGTAAAGGCAGAACATGGATAAAATATACACAGATCTATACATTTATACATAACTGTATAATAAATAAAACGAGTACATATAGTTATCTAACATTAATATCCATATAAAAACATCAAGGTCACACCATAAAAAGTATGCAAACAGCAGCTACAATTAAAACTTAGCATAAAAATTAAAACTTCCTCAACAAAGGGTAAGGTGGCTCCTTCCATCATATACGCGTTCTCTTCGAGTGCTGAGAAGAGAGTAATATGAAAGTACTTTACGTAATCAATACAATTGCCTACACTTATAACTTACAGGGGCTGGTGTGTTAAGGGTAGTATGTGGCACCAGTGTATTTGTTTATGTGTCATGTCTCCTGGTGTATTGAGGGTCGTATGTGGCACCAGCGTATTTGTTTACGTGTTATGTCTACTAGTGTGTTGAGGGTCGTATGTGGCACCAGTTTATTTGTTTACATGTCATGTCTCCTGGTGTGTTGAGGGTCGTATGTGGCACCAGTGTATTTGGTCATGTGTCATGTATTCTGGTATGAAAAGTCTTGCAGAACTTCGTAGCTTCTTGTAGTGTGTTTTGTAGATCAGTTATACGTAAGTTGTACTCTTGGATAAGCGATAATTATACGTGAGTAGGTTTGTAAGTAGATAATCTTGGTTCCCTTTGTCATGCAATGACAGGAGCGGTAAAGATTAGTATGGGACTGTTTATAATTTTATTGTCTTGAAAAATTTAACTAAAATCTCTCACACACGAGTGAAGTATAGAGACCCTCTGTTACCTCCCAGATGGTCTCGTTAGACCCTTTTTCTCTCTCCCTCTCTCTACAACCTTTCGGTTCTATAGCTAGCCCCCTTCTACCTCTCTAGTGCTTCCTTCCTTGTCTAGGAGGGCTTGTGTCACGTGTAATCGACACATGTTCGAATGTTCGAGAAGCCCGTGTGTCTGTGTGTATGTAGCATTTCCAGTGACACAGTGCACATCTGGCATTCCTTACAGAAATGCAAACACATTTCCTTTCCCACTGAAATCACAAACACATTTCCTTTCCCACCTAGCTTGACTACCTTCAAGAGTAGACTACATGTTTGTAGACTACATGTTTGTGTTCCAATCTATTATGAATTGCATTATTATAATATGGAGTCCTGACATCGCTCGGTCATGCCAGCTGGCGATCCTCCAACACCATTCATCAGTGACACACTCTAATTTATTAATACATAATATTGATTACAATATTGTATAGACATAACATTCGTGATATTATTGTACTGACCTGATAATATTCTGGAAACATAATGCATTGTGAACATATTGTATATATAATGGAGCAGATGCATTATAGTTAAACTGATTATAAAATATTGTATAATATATTGAAAACTGTCTTTGTATAACAGATATATGCATATAATTGTGCAATGGTAATACTGCTAGGTCATTATATTACATATGGAGTTATCCATTTAGTAATGTCTAGTATTTCACCTAACTTGTATGATGATTCTGGTAATACAGAATTGTAATAACACTGTATGAATGTTACATAATTGTATTTTTATTGTACATAATTGTAATTGTTACATATCATTTGTGGTTACATAATTCTGGCGACTGTAACATAATTGTAGTAACATTGTAGTAATATTGTAGTAACACTGTAGTAATACAGAATTGTAGCAATATCGTATGAATTATTGTTACATAACTGTATTGTTAAACTATAATTTTATTCTACATAACTGTAGTGTAATTGTTTCATATCGTTTGTAGTTACATATTTGTAGTGTAGCATTATAGTTATGGGGATATTTTACTAGGAGCTACACAAAGGCAAATGGTAAGGATAGATAAACACAAATGTGCTGGGACGAAATAGACAGGGCTGTGATTATTGACTTGGAACAATACAGAGTTACTGCATGACTTAAAAGTAGTACAAGGTAATTACATTTACAGCATGTGCAGATCAATTAAATGGATAAATAGTTACAAACTAAAATATGAACAATGAATTTAGTGCGGAGCGGGAGTGCTGAGCTGATGTGTTTATGTGTATTGTATATGTAAAGTCGTACCGCATGGCCAGATTTACCAGGAGATGTGGAGAGCAAGGCAGGTAGTTAGCTGGGTGAAGCTGAGAGGAAAAAGGAGAGTGAGCTACGTCGCCCACTCGGTTTTAAGCCCCTTAATGAGGCAGGCAGAGCACCGGTATGCCTAGGTCGCCTGAATAGGCAAATTTGATTGGTTTAGGCACCACTACAGGTGAGGAGGGAAGAGAAATTGAATATTATTGGTAGTGGCACTGGTACAGGTGAGGAGGGAAGAGAAATTGAATATTATTGGTAGCGGCACTAGTACAGATGAGGAGGAATGAGAAATTGAATACTATTGGTAGCAGCACTAGTAACGATGCTAAGTACTAGAACAAGATGGGGAAAACCCATGAGGGAAGGAAACCACGTGTGTAGGTAAAATGCGGAAAAGCCATGAGGGAAGGGAATCACGTGTGTTCTGTAGGTAAAATGCGGAAAAGCCATGAGGGAAGGAAACCATGTGTGTAGGTGAAATGTGATGTACAATACTTTGTGGTTTAATATATGCCACAGTAGCAACTGCAACATCTTTGCAGTAATGCAATCGTTTGTCGTTACATAATCGTTGTAACTGCAGTAATATTGTAGTAACTGCAGTCCTGACATCGCTAATCTGGTCATGCTGCGGTCGATGATAGTGATGATGTGCCTTGCCACTGGCTTGTGGAGAACAATAACTTGCTTTTTATTTCACTTATAGGAGTTTATGTTGTATTGTGGCATTTGTGGTAACACTTACACCTATGTTCATTTGTTTCTTATGCAATCTTACAGTATTTTTGTATGTACTGATTTTCTATAGTTTTTTCTTTTTTTACGCTCTTTTGGTGTTGTCCAAGGTTACATAACTGCTGGCTAATTCTCTCGGGGCCCTTTTTTTAGGCTTAGTTTATATTGCACAGATATTATTGAAAATGATATTATATAGCCCCATGTTTTCATATTTTATATAAAAAATATATATACACTATATACAGCATTAACTATATACACTCACTTGTTCATTTGTACCTATCGTGGGCAATGTATGTGTCAGCACTGTGTGGAAATCTTTGTCTTCATGATTGTGTGGAAGATGTTGTTCATTCTTGCTAACGTCATTCGTGTTGGCAATTTTTTTTTTTCCTGGTTTTCCTTGAAACTTAATTAGTCTGTTTCCACTAGGTAGCTTTAATTAATAAATGTTTAATACAGTTCTCTCAATCACTCACTGAGTAACTGTTATAGTATATATTCTTTATTACTCTGTAGATGTAATAAAGTCTAGTTGTATATATGAAACACGTATTTTATGTAGGTATAAATGGTAACACTCTTTGGTAGTAAATAAATACTATAATAGATGAACGAATATATACAGTGTGGAAAATTTTTTGTTGGTACAAGTATTTAGTGACTGAATTATGCAGATAATTGAAGTAGGTATGTGTACGTAAGTTGTAACTATACAACACGTTTTATATGTCTGTGCAGAAGGTTTTGTCTGCCACTGTGTCTATCACTGTGTATTGTATAAATGAAGTAACTATGTAACTCACTAATTTATACTGTGATGGGAATGGTGTGAGTGGTATTGAGTGGTGGTGTCAGACACAAGTTGATTGACGTGGCGTCATCTCAGCAAACGTGCACAGTAACGTCGACTTCCCACACACTGGTAGCTGTGGTGAGTAAGTGAGTAGCGATGAGTAACCTCAGTGAAGAAATGTGAGTAAGATGAGTTGTGAATGTTGGCTTTCGTATTTGCTGCCGTCATCTTGACCTCTGCACTCCTGCATCAGCATGGTGGTGGAGTAGGGGGTTGGGGGGGCGGTTGTTGAGAGGATGGTGGGGTCAGGTAGTTGTGAGTTGTGAGTTGTAAGAGGTATTATTTGTTTTCCATCAAAATGTGGAACTGAAGCTGATATTAGTTACAGTCTTGCCTGCTTTTGTAGAAATTCACTATAGAACTGAAGCTGATCTTGGTTAGAGTCTCGCCTGCTTTTGTAGAAATTCATGTAGGTTTGAAGACGAGGTCCGTGCTTCCGCTGCCAGCATATCTTGTAGACCTTTGTAGCTTCTTATAGTGTGTTTTGTAGATCAGTTATACGTAAGTTGTACTCTTGGATAAGCTGTAATTATGCATGAGTAGGTTTGTAAGTAGATAATCTTAGTTCTCTTTGTCATGCAATGACAGGAGAGGTAAAGATTAGTATGGGACTATTTATAATTTGATTGTCTTGAAGAATTTAACTAAAGTCTGTCACACACGAGTGAAGTATAGAGACCCTCTGTTACCTCCCAGATGGTCTCGTTAGACCCCTTTTCTCTCTTCCTCTCTCTACAACCTTTCGGTTCTGTAGCTAGCCCCCTTCTGCCTCTCTAATCCTTCCTTCCTTGTCTAGGAGGCCTTGTGTCATGTGTACTCGACACATACTTGAATGTTCGAGAAGCCCGTGTGTCTGTGTGTATGTAGCGTTTCCGGTGACACAGTGCACATCTGGCATTCCTTACAGAAATGCAAACACATTTCCTTTCCCACTGAAATCGCAAACACATTTCCTTTCCCACCTAGCTTGACTACCTTTAAGATTACACGTTTGTGTTCCTATCTATTATGATTTCTATTATTATAATATGGAGTCCTGACAGAGGGTGGCACCAGTTTATTTGTTTACGTGTTATGTCTACCAGTGCGTTGTGGGCAATATGTGACACCAGTTTATTTGTATACTGTTGTGTTGGAGGTCTTGTGTGGTAGTGGTGTATTTGTTTATGTTTGGCATCTACTGTGCTACGATCACTATAAGTGGTATATTTTAATAGTAGACATGACACATAAACAATACTTTGTTTAGTGTCACAAAAGATCTCCAAAGCATAACACCCTGTACTACTCATACTTGGTGGAGATAGTACACATCCATAAGCAAAGGTTTACAGACAATTTCCTGACGGCATTTTGTCCTGCCTCCCATATTTTTTATTCCTCCCTCAGTATTAAATATCAACCCCAATCCTCCCTTAATGCTGAAAAGCATTCTCACTTCTCCCTTAATGAAAAATAAATCCTCATTCCTCTCTTTATATTAAAAATCATCCACTTTCCTCCCATAACGTTGAAAAACATCCTCACTTCTCCTTTAAAGCTAAAAATAATCCTCATTCCTCACTTAACTTTATAGAGCATCCCCTTTCCCTTAACGTTCAACAGCATCCTTCCCTCTCATGCCCTTTCATTGTGTGCTTCATATTTCAGTCACAGACAATCATTTCATATAGCACTTTCTATCACTGCAGTCGTCAGGGAAGCATCGCTGAAACTATGCCCACAAGTGATCAATTTGCCAGTACAAAAAAATGTTCGAAATCGAAATGAGGTATACACAAATGCCAGGATTACAGCCACCGAACTGTATAGTAATAAACTGTTAAATTAGTTTGTACAGTATACCTTGCTACATGTATAACTGTTACAGCTTTTACACAGTGAATCATTTGTGGATGTATAGTATATAATAAAGGTGAGCTGTAGTGCTGATGTGGATGCGATAGGAAACATTTAGAGAAATACTCGTAACTTGGTCATGTGGAGAGGATGGAGGGCATTTTGTAACAGGAAGGGAAAGCAGGCGAAAGATCATGCCTATCTGAGTCTTAGCTGTGCGTGCCACAAAATTAATAAAAGTGAAAAACTTACCTGGCTAGCTTGGGAGACTAGCCGAGAGAGTTGTGCCTGAGTCGTGTTGGCGTCCTGGCCATCTGACACCTCAAATGCACTTATCCCTATGTGAGGACTTAGGCCCAGAAATGCCTGCAGCGAGAAAATAGTATCCTTCAACCTTTTAAATCCAGCGGTGTGTTTATAATCTTAATCATACGGCTTCTACTCAGTTTTTATCGATATATTGAAGCCTTTTAAGACTCTTATTACTGCAGGGGTTTATGAAACTATCTCTAACCCATCCACTTCAACAACGAAATCGTTTTAAGTTGCCAATAAGAGAGAGAGAGACAGACAGACAGAGACAGAGAGAGTCACCTGATAGATGTTAGCAATATGATATCCCAGCATCTGATGTATGTATGTATTTTTATTTATGTTATGCGCACAAAACCACGTAGTGCGAGTAGATCCAAATGCTGTTGTTGGTGTTGCCGTGGTCCCAGGCTCATCTCAACGTGACCCAGTGGATTGTCGACTGACAATGGCATTTTCCTGCCGTCCACCATCTCTGTTTCGAAGGATAGATAGATAGATGGATAGATAGACAGATAGATAGATGTCCAAGAAATATTATTATTTTTACTAATAATAATCACAAGCTGCCGAAGTGGTACTAAACACAGTCGGCTGTTTCATTTGTTCTTACATATCTGCATTGTGTCAAGGTTTTCTGTATACACTGAGAATCTCCAACAACAAAATTTCCACATGAACTTCTCTCCCTACGCACCAGAAGCCACCCACACGTCCATATGTGAGGCTTTGGATGAGGTGAGCTATTTCTCCTTTAACAATAAAGTGTTCTACTTTGGACATATGGATTATACCCTTCCCATTTTAATTTGGCTAATATTTTCGTTGTCTTGCACCTTACATCACGCATATCAGTGAAGGACGAAGACAGTACTACATCCTTTCCATAGCTTTTCTTCATGTTAGCATTCTGTTTGATTGTTAATTTATCGTTATAGCTGAGCACTGAAGATGGAGAGATGACAACTTTAGGCCAGAGTAAAGTAAATGCACTATAGCGGTCC
Source organism: Coenobita brevimanus (assembly GCF_032717465.1). Taxonomy (NCBI): domain Eukaryota; kingdom Metazoa; phylum Arthropoda; class Malacostraca; order Decapoda; family Coenobitidae; genus Coenobita; species Coenobita brevimanus. The sequence goes on from NC_136993.1 coordinate 26,204,345, forward strand.
GGCAGGAGGCACAAAATACTGCTTAAACGAATATAACAGAGACGCTTATGTGGTTGGATTACTATGATATACTAAAATATTATAACCTAGGACTCACTTTAAGAAAGGAGGTGGCAGTATTGGTACCATCAGTTACAAACACCAGTGAACTGCGCACGTCACTTAGTATTGTCAGAACAGACTCCAGGGCGTTGATGTTCAGGGTGTTGTTCACTGGCAATCCTGAAATGACACAAAAAAATATTAGAAATGATGAAAAGATATCATATTTTTCAAAGGTTAGCTAAGATGATGCCACCTCACATTACCGGTATTGTTTACTAGGAATGACGAAGAGACAGAAATAATTATGAAGAATAAATAAGAAATTAAATCAAACTACAGAAAGGAATATGATTAATTCAAGTGATGCCTTCCCAAACTTTTATGTATGCCTGTCGTGATCGTAGCCAGATTTATATATTTATTTAATTATTTTAATTTTTTATGTTTTTAATTTTCTATTGATCTAAGGCCATTTGTAACGAAAACTTAGGTGATATTTCTTCAAGTGTAGGCGAATTTCCCATCCACACAACCCCTCCCTCATAATAATCACTCTTTGTGACACGCAGTCAGTGTGTGGGCAGTGTTGTGTGTCATCAGTGCCATGGTGATATCTGTTACC
>NC_136993.1:26207511-26417537 GCF_032717465.1 Coenobita brevimanus
GCTAGCCCACCACTCGTCCACTCACCTGGTAGCCATGGTCCTGCTCAGACATGGCTAAGAGAGGTCTCTCAGACAGCGAAATTCAAGTCGCCCTGGACACCTTTACCGGCGACAGTGATTCCCCACTGGACGACGAGGATATGGACAAGGACTATGTGCAGCCAGAGGAGGAAGTAACCACCAGCAGTGGCGAGGAAGTTCCATCTCCCAGGAAGCGGCAGTACGTGACTTACCGTCCTGCTAGAGAGGGGCAGCAGGCAAAGAAGGCATGTGCAATATCCTATCCCTATCCCCAACGTGATTTGGAACCAGAATTCGAGGACAAGGGCGAGGATGAGGACGATGATGGAGCCGTGGGACGTGCTGCCACGTGGTATGGATGTGAGGCGATAACACATCGTGGCCCAGAGCGCACACCACATCATATGAGCAGGTATGGGCCTAGCATTTTGTCTGGGGAGTTAGGAAGTCAAGTGGAGGGAGTGGGGAGTGAAAGGGAAAGTCCAGGGAGGATTAGGGAAAGTGAGAGTGACGTGAGTGAGTCATTGCTCTCCCTATGTAGTGTGAGGCGGCGTAGTGGATCACGTGGGCCAGTGCGGGTGCGTTCCTTATCACGTGGGGTTGTGAGGGAGGGGGAAGGTGGGGAGGAACCACTCCAAAGCACGTCTTATGCTCCCCAATATCCCCTAACACGTGGTTGAGCTAAGGTGCGTGAGAAAGCATGTGGTGTTGTCATGGAGGGGGAAGGTGGGGAGGAACCACTCCCCAGCATGTCTTATGCTCCCCAATATTTACCTATTTCATCCCCACAGCCCCCTAATGTTCCTCAAGGCCGTAAGGGTAAGGGAAAGGGAAAGGGTAAAGGCAGAGGGAAGAGGAGTGACAGTGGGGAAGCCCTCCGCACTCCTTCTCCCCCACCTCCCCAACCAGGATCTCCTCCCCACCCAGACGAAGGCAGTGATGGGGATGATGGGGACGAGGGATTTGTGTCGTGGGACTGGGAGGATGGGAGTGATTTTTCTCCCCTCATTCACCCCTTCACTGAGCAGGGGCGATCTGGCTGCATTGCTCCAGGAATTCACCGTAATTCCACCAGGTTGGATTTTTTCCACCTGTTTTTCAGTGAGGCATTTGTTGATCAGATTGTATACCAAACCAACCTGTTTGCAAGCGCCTAGCGCCTAGAGAGTGAAAGATTGGGAACAAGGAGTAGGCATTCTATCATCTATGATTACCCTGTCTCCCTTCCAGAAATGTTCTTATTTTTTGCCCTGGTCCTTTTGATGGGTATTATAAGAAAGAATAGAATTCCTGCTTACTGGACTAGGGACCCTGTTATGTTTACCCCCATATTTGGGCAAGTGATGAGCCGTAATCGGTTTCAACAAATTCTAAGTCGCCTCCATTTCTATGATGCTCATGACCCTGCAAATGCAAACAACACTGATAAAATGAGGCGAATTAGGTTGGTCTTTGATCACCTCAGGCAAACCTTTCGTTCCTCATTCTATCCCTATAGAGACCTCGTCATAGACGAGTCTCGTGTTGTGGAGAGGCAATATTTCATTCAGACAGTATATACCCAGCAAAAGGCACCGTTTTGGGTTCAAGATCTTTGTTATGTGTGACTGTAGGACTGGATACGTGCAAGACATAGTCTTGTACACCGGTGCACAGACAGACATAATAGAAGATCGAAGTATTGGACTGTCGGGAGCAGAGGTAAAGACGATGATAGAAGACTACCTTCATCGTGGTCACGTTCTCTACCTCGACAATTGGTACACTAGCCCTCTTCTCGCTCGTTATCTTCACACGCATGAAACGGGAGTCTGTGGAACCGTAAAGATGAACCGGCGTCACATGGCCAAGGTAGGGCGGAAACTTGCAAGGAATGAGGTTGTCTTCTTCAAAGCCAACAACATCCTTGCAACAATGTGGAACCACAACAGAGAAGTAAGCCTCTTGTCCACGGTTCACCGCCCCTTGATGCACCGCACTGATTCCGTAGATTACCGTAGCGAGAACAGGTGTCGTGTTTGGAAACCTGAGTGTGTCATGGATTACAATAAAAACATGCGCCTCGTGGACCAGTCAGACTTCATGATATCGACGGCAGAGTGTGCCAGGACCACGATGAAGTGGTATAAGAAACTGTTCTTTCACTTGCTAGATATCATTGCTCTGAATTGCCACCACCTTCACGCCATGACAACAGGAGTTCAGGAAACATTTGAAGGGTTTGTGAGGGAGCTCACAAGAGAAATCTTTGCAAAGTATGCTGTTGAAAGACCCCAACATCGCACCCGCACTGCCCCTATTGCCCAAACTCCCCTGATAATATCCGGCCGCCATTTCCCCACTCCTATCCCTCCTCAGCCAAACAGACCTAGGCCCCAACGTAGGTGTCACGTGTGCAGTAATTTCCAGGTGAGACTCACGACACAGAGGAAGGACACCCGCTATGAGTGCGTGCAGTGTGACGTGGGTCTCTGTATTCATCCATGTTTTAGTGAATATCACACATTGATGCAATTTTAGTATGGTGTGAATGCGAAAGGACGCAGAAATTATGAGGTAAATGCGACAGACAGACGCTCAGTGAAATTATCAGTCATGTTGATCTCCAAATATTAGTATAAAGTGCATACGGGGATAGAACATATGTGCAAACATTGTATGTAAGTATATAAATCTGCCCTAAGTTGAAACTTACATAGCGAGAGTTTTATGATGCGATATTCTGTCGCTCAGTGCAATAAATACGGCCCGTAATTATATAATTATTATTATTGGAAATTCTTACGGGTATAATATAAGTTCAAATTATTGTAAGTGCTGATATATATTCTAAGTCAAATATTCATAGCGTGTGTATAGAGATGCGATTTCCTGACGCTCAGTTGAATGAATAAGGCACGTATTAGTGAAAATAAAAGTCAGCAAGTGGTAAAGTGTGTAATGTATGTGAAGAATTAGTATATACTGTAAGTGTGTGAGTATTATGTTGGTCGAAACATTCCTTGCGAGGGTATTTTCATGCGATATTCTCACTCTCACTTGAATAAATAATGGCAGTAAGTATGTAGAGTGCATTATAGGGGTGTAAACGTGTGTAATGTAAGTGGGAAATTATAACTGGAGTGAATAAATAAAGTAGATGATGAAACACGAGTTTTTGAGATCGTGGTTGCTACGTGAATATGCGCTAGCATATCGCTAAATGCCCTCGTAATGAATGAAGATAATTGAAAACCTTTACAGTGGTGGAGGAAAGGTTCTATGTAAAGGGGAAAATAATTGGAAAGTGATAAAACAATTTGGTATGTTAAAATACGAGTCATAGCGAGTGCGCTTACTAAGCTGATGTGCGCTATTCTTATGCTGCATGTCATCATAATGAATGAAAACATCTGAAAACACTTACAAACAGTTGTAATTGGTAAAATGTCATTGAAACAGAAGCATACAAGTAGAAAAAAGGTTGACTCATACCAGACACTTAGCATACAGCATGTTACGACTCGGACCAAACTCGCTATGCTCGCGCGATGGTACAATGCTTATTTTTCATATATATGTGTCTGAAATCCATTATATTGTTACTGTTATTGTTTATTAGTTCAAATTCAATAAATATAGAGGTGTTGTGTGTTGTTTCTCCCATTATTCCTTACCATAGAAAACGTAAACGCATATCCTGCCCATTACAGAACACCACACCTGCCGGGGGGAACCGCACCTGTACAGACCACTTCTAGACCGCGGGAACCACTTTCTTTGTGATTTTCCTTCGTTTCTCGACCTAAGCGGAAGTTTTAGCAAAAAAATTTTTTTTCCAAAAAGGCTCGGGACTGGGGGATGTCATGGGTGCGGAAAACCTCGGGACGTGACGGGTTAAGTAACTATGATGGGAAATGTTACAAATCTGAGTCAGGTTTAAGCGAACGAACTGTACCAGAATTTAGGACGCATTACGAAATTTTCCGCACTGCTAGACCGATGCAGTACCAAAACAAAACAAGATCTGACCTGTTGAAAAAAATAATAATAATAATAAAAAATTACGTAGTAGTTACGGTTTATAATTATGTCCCGTTTTTAAATCCGAATTAACTCTTTTTTTGTCGTTTTAATTTCAACCAGCTCTTGTAATATATAAATGTTAAGACTACTTGACATCTCAACGAACTGCCCATTTGTCAAGTCTGGTACTCCAGTGTACCATTGGTCTAATTTTAGTCATTTTAAAGCCTGGATTCAAGAGTATCGTCCGGACAGTTATCCTGTATTGATGAGAAGAAAAAAGTGTTCACATTCCCTTCCTAGTAATACATGACGATGGTCCGTCTGTCTGAAGCTGCTATATCTCCCCAGAAGAACAACTTTTTAAACGAGGTAATAATTCTTTTTACCTTGTCATACTATATACCTTTTCCTTATCTTATTCAACTTTAAAAAGCCCTCTCAAATTCAGAGGGTTCACAATGGTTTCATCTACAGGACCAGTCTGAAAACTCTTGCCCAGTCTCAATAAATTAGTGCAGCTGGCAGGACTAAAATGTAAAAGGCATCCTCGGGGTGAAGGGGTAAAAGAACTGCTGAAGTACTGACCAGCGTGGTGCAGGAGGGGCGTAGGCGACACCAGACCAGCAGCCAGTGTCCCTAGTAAGAGAGGAGCGACCTTCATGTTCACCCCACCAGGATCTGAAAGGGTTAACATGAGAGAGAGAGAGAGAGAGAGAGAGAGAGAGAGAGAGAGAGAGAGAGAGAGAGAGAGAGAAACAGACAGACAGACAGACAGACAATTTAATTTAAGAACGATAGAGACTATAGTTTACATGAATTGTTCATGCCTTCATCTTTACAGAACTTGGTCCTCAGTCACAAAAGTATGGGAGATTTAATGTATTCATATAAATAATTTATCCATACGAATAATATAATAAATAATATATTCATATCATTTTCCATTTTCAACACCAGATATCCACAGTCATCAGCAGTACCAGCCACTTTTAAACGTTTTTGCAACAACCGTTTTTACCATCAAATTAGCTGAATGCACCTAATCATATTCTTTTACATCCTATAACGGAATTCTGGAAATATTCATATTTAATACTGTTCACTACGTTGCAATGCATATTAATGGAAGCTCTGAAAATACCTGCGCGTTTGCAGCAAATGCCATGATTTACAACAGGGCTTTCTGTAAAAAAAAAAAAAAAATGTAGAAAACGTGATAAATGCTTCTCATACATTTCGTTTTTTTTAAAGGAAATTGAATGCCATGTATCCAGAATACTAATAGACTTAAATATTATTCTGAGCAGCCATATTAAGACTAAAAACCAGCCACTGAACTCAGGTTCTTTCGTTAGATAATAATTATTCCCTCTGTTAAAAGTGTTAGGCGAGAGAGAGAGAGAGAGAGAGAGAGAGAGAGAGAGAGAGAGAGAGAGAGCGAAATCATGTACTGGAGGCCATGAACTAATGGAAAATTATATAAAATAATTGGTGGCCTTATTACTCATTAAACTGTTGAAATACATAAGAGGTTAAATTATCATTACTGTAAATATACTTTGTTCTGCAGCGTCCTCGTACACGGAAACTTGTCGGTTGGACTCGATACTTTGAGCCTTGACAATCTATACTCCTCTCACCTTAACTTGGCCCAGATTTTCGTCTTTCTGCATCTTTTGTCACGTAGTTCAGTGGCAGAAATGGACAATAATACAGCTTTACCTCCTTTCCATAGCACTTCTTCCTGACTAGCATAATTTTGTTGCAATAATTTATTGTTACAACTCAGTATTTAAGACAGAGAGATAGCAGAGTTTGGCCAAGTTATACTAAAAAGAGTATAGTTAAGCTGTTGAGGGTTTGTGTAATGAAAACAAGAATTGCAACCCTGGGCTGAAGGAATTAAAAATGAGAAGATGGGAAGAAATGACTTTGGCATAGACAAATAGATACATAGATAGACAGATAAAAAGATCGATAGACAGATGGATAGTTGTGGATAGACAGATACATATGGATAGACAGATAGATAGGAACTTCACTCCTTGTGTAAGATGAGTGTTAGTTATTTACTTTTAGGGTATAACATTCAACACACAGAACACCTTTTGTGGTGAAGGGCAGTCGGTCAACCCCTTCAGTACGATGACGTATTATCTTAAGAGAAATTTCTTGTAGTCATGATCTTATAAAGTATCTTATAGTAACCCCTTCTGTACATTTTTTAAAAATAAATTCATGCTATCGTAACACATTTTAATTCAGCTTAGGAAACAACTTTCGTACAAAACATTACAACTACTAAAAATTACGTATGTTTCCTAACCGGCATCGGTTTTATACGTAATTTTGTAGACTGGTTCTTTCACGAAGTGGTCATAATTTATAACAAACTCTATACATGTAGCGGCGTTTATTTTACTAGTCTTCATATAAAAACAAACATACACAGAGCACCTTACCTAATCTCTGTTATTCCTCTACTTAGTAATCCCTCCAGACACTGATATATTATTTAATATATTTTGGTTACTGGCAAGAATTAGAATCATTGAGGCAGTGTGATAAGGCAAATACTACATTAGCTACACCTATTATTCATTCTGATTTTAGATGTTGATTTCACGTGACTAACATAGATCCTAAAGAAATGTTTGTGTGGTTTCAGTTTTCATTATTCTTCATTTATTAAGGAATGCATTCTTTGAGCATTTTCTTGAAGAGCATTTTCTTGCATAGTTATACAGATGATGTTAATAACACTGCAGATTTATGGGGTCCGGTATTATAAGTTAGGTTCTGGGTAGCTGAACTCATTAAAATTTACCAGTAATGGATGTATTCATCCTATCCTTGCAAGCAGATACAAGTAATCAGTGTAGGAAACCATGTGGTTAGTGTAAATAATTTCAGCTGACTTGCTAGCACATGCCAAATCCAATATCTGAGCAAGGAGATAGAGGTTTGGTTGGTATAGGGTAGTTTAACCTATCAGCTTCCAGAGTTCCTGTGTGAGGGATTTTGCTGGAAGGATGCTAGGGTACCGCCCTCCGCCTGTTGGCTCATAGTCGCGAAGCTCATTGGTCCCTACCCCGGGCTTCCCTTCTTTATTAAATTTTTAAAATGGCCAGTTCTGTCCTGTATTGAGGACACTGGGTGCTAATGGGTTAAGGACATAAGGAGATTTGAATGTAATATGTTTGCTCTGAGATGGTGCAAGGGTAAGGTGTCTAAATTTTTTTGATGTCTTTGTGAGGTAGCTTTGTTTTTGAGGTACAGGCGAGTCACTCGCTCTGTGTAGCAGGGTATGTAAATGAACTTTCCCTTCTACTCCTGATTTTGTGTGCTTCCTTTATTCAAGGTAGTGATGCATGAAAGTCAGAGATCTCGTTAATTCGTTTCTCAGGGGGATCATGTACTTAAGGCATGAAAGGAAGTGATATGTGTAAGTCTGAATTTTCAATAATTTGTTTCCTATCAGGATTGGGTGCTTGAGCCATTCAGGGTAGATCAGAGTTCTCATTTTGTTTCCTAAGGCAATCTTACGTATTAGCAATTAAAGGTAGTGATGCATTTAAGTCAGAATTCTCACTCATTTGGTTTCCAAGTGGATCTTGTGTTGGAGCCAGTGAGGGAAGTGATAAGGGAAAGTCTGAGGTCGCATTGATTCGTTTCCCTGGTGGATTAAGTATTGGAATCATAGGGGGATGAGGTAAGTGATGCTCTAAGGTCTCACTGAGTTCTTTCTCAGATGGATTGTCTGTCACAGTTGATAAGGAAAGTGATACATGGGGGTGGGAGGCATTATGTTTCCAAGGTAAATCTTCCCCAGTGTATCTTCGAAGACTGTTATGTTGTTGACATAGATTAAGCCCAGATGCGGATTATGCGTTGGAGTCAATGAGGGAAGAGATACGTCAGAGATTTCACTAAACTGCATTCCACACTGATTTTCTCCAGCAGATCTAAAAGAGTTATTAAGATGGTGATGTCGCTGAGCTTGGGGCGAGCATCCAGATACTCTGGTGTTGACGTGTCCCTCTCTCTGCCAGCGACGTATCCACCTGTACACCGTTGTGACGCTTGCCCCTGTGTGTTTAGCGATGGTGCGCAGTGACATCCCCCCAACCCACAGCTGCACAAACCTCGCCCTTTCCTTCAGGTCGGTCGGTTTACCGCGTCTGCTCCACTCCATTGTCTGTTGTGTGGGGAAATGACCTCACTTGTAGGATGTGAAGGACATGAATTTAAACGAGGAATTTCATCTTCTTCAGTACCAAACGTCTGATGGTTATCGTCACGTTATATTACTGAGTTTCGGTTAATGCTGCTCTATCACAAATTACACAGACCTGTCAGTACCATTACACCTATCCTAATGGAGATGCATCAACACATCACAGCAAATACAAGTCAGTGCTATTGTTCAGTAAAACTTCTGAGGGTGCATGTTAAGATTACTTGATCTCATGGAACTAGTTTCCCAGCCCTTGTCCTGAGTTGGATATTTGACTTTAACAAGGTAAAAAGCTTCATGCACAGATAGCAATGATTATGGGGATTAAAGAGATTAATCAAAGTACTTTTAGCCCAAGAGGCTTCTAAGCTGAATTATGTCCTGTGACGTAAATAGAAAAAAAAAAAAGAATTCTAAACACGACCTCCTTATGAGATAAGGAAAGTTCGTGGGTTTTCCTTAGTATGTTGTTTCTCGAGAATTTCAAGAACTAGTTGACTTACATTAAAGGATTTCATCCCAAAATGGCAAGACCGATATTAGAAATTTTTGCCATGTATACAGTATTTAAACCACTTCTTTAACAAAGATAGTTTTAGGCCCTACTATAACTATTAAGGATATTCAGACTATACTAGAATGTTTTCTGAGCTTCACGAAAGCAATGAAATGGGTTGAAATGGTGGTAAGTTCATTTTGTTAGTTAGGAACGTCATACTTGCAACTGGATCAGTGACCAGGACTAAATGCAGCGTAGCCTGAAACATTTGTGGCCGTCAAATAGAATAAGAACCACGTTTACGTTGACAAACACCAGAATATAGATAGATAGATAGATAGATAGATATACATATATATAGATAGATAGATAGATAGATAGAATTTTATATATATATATATATATATATATATATGATATATATAGATAGATAGATAGATAGATAGATATAGATAGATAGATAGATATGTGTGTATGTGTGTGTGTGTGTGTGTGTGTGTGTGTGTGTGTGTGTGTAGGTTTTGTTAATTACTAAAAGGTTTTCCACTCAGTGGATCATATGTAGCAATTACAAATTCATTGCGAGAACAAGGAATGAAAGAGAACACTGTAAAACTGCTCGAAAACATATAAAAACAGAGAACTGCTACAGTTAAATTACATAAGGACTAGGAAAAAATTAACACTGAGAAGGGTGTGGATCAGGGAGACACAGTCTCACAAGAATTATTTATACCATGCCTAGAATTTATTTTCAGGAAGGTAGACTGGGAAAACAAAAGGTTGAACATAGACAAAAGCAAAACCATTTAAGATTTTCAGATGACATTGTCCTAATCTCAGAAACAGCAGAGACATTGCAAGAAATGTTCAATGACCTGAAAAGAGAAGTACGGATAAAGATGAACCGGAGTCAAACTAATGTTTAACCCGCCGCGTCCCGGAGACGTGAATTTACGTCCTCACATGATGTGCACTCATATCCTAGAGACGTGAATTAACGCGGCAACATTGCAAGGTCTCTAATTTGCACAATTTTTAATTTTCACGAGTGATTTCGCGAGTGATTTTTGGCACGTATACACGGGACACCTTCCTCAATTCCTCTACAAGATGCCAAGCAGGGACAATGCCTTACACAGCATAACCTCTCCCTCCCCCCCTGCACGCCATTGTCTCGGCAATTCACCTGTTACCAGTGACCTAGCCAATAAAGACATTCAGGGCCAGAGTGATTCCCCAATCGATGACAATGTGGAGGACAAAGTTTACATAGCATTAGAGGAAGAAACTGTCAGAAATGATGATCAGGTAATGTGGGAAAAAAAGGTCAGGTATGGTGATGAGTTAGTGAGTGAAACAATGCTTATAATGCCTATATTACTGTTTGAAAACCAATATACTCTTGTACTACATATAAATTCGTACCAAGTAAATAAATAAATACTGTTTATGAGTGGATAAAATAGTTACCCTCCCATAGAACTCGTTTTCTTTGGTGCCAGTTAGAAAACCCAGTCAGGTAAGGAGGTACTCGTACCTAGATTGAGTATTTTAAACCTCAGGTGAGCGATATCTCCATGAATTTTCGATGTTTCTCACCAACAGCGGATGTTTGAGCAATAAAAAAAAAAAAAAAAAAAAAGGTCAAGAATGTCAGGACTGGGGCGTACCACTGCCCAGAAAACGTCGGGATGTGGCGGGTTAATCCACAAACACCAAAGACTGTCATTAGGAAAAGCGAGAAATTTGTGAAGAAGTCGAGGAGTACAATTACTTGAGGCAAATACTAAAATTAACGAAATGGAAAGATGCATTACAGTAGGAAGGAAAGATTTCGGTAAAGACACTTGTTACGGAACAGAGAGAGATAATGAACACTTCAAGTGAAAATACTAAAATCACTACTGTCCCGCAAAGTTCCAGGTTCAAAACAAAAGACTTAGGTAAAATTGCAAGTTAGAGTTTAATGCTCAAACTAACAACTAAACATTCAGGACTCATAAGGATAATGTAATGGCAAAAACAGGTTAAATGTATGGTTAACTGCAATAGCCTCTATTAACACGAATTTAACAAGAACAAATTTATCTAAGTCAGCCCTGATAAAAAAAGAGAAACGGATAATGCTCAGTTAAAGCAATATATATTATTACAGATACAAAATATTATTAATAATGGCTGACATTAAAAACTCTACATGAATCACAAAAACCTTACCAGGCCCATGAACAAACACCTTAGGCCACACAACAAAGAAACATGGCAACAACACCCATACTCAAATTATACAGCAGCTAGATGGTTGGAGACTTCCTGAGCACTCACAAAGATAATACACTATACAGGGAAGGACAGAGATGCGAACCAAATGAGGAGTAGATCTAAGTGGCAATTAATGCAGAGACTGAGCTCATTATATAGGGGCCGGCAGAGCTTGATACAACTTGTGAGAAGGACGCGCAAATGAAGCCATAGGGGACAAAGAGTTGACAATCCTGCTCTGAACAACAGAAAGAACTACTTACTCTACTATAAGGGGGAGAAGGGGGGAGTGAGGTAGAACACTCAAGCCTGGTCACTATGGAAGCCATGAGGCGAATCGTGATCAAACACACAGCATACTGTACGTTAGAATTATACAAAGGATGATGAAATCATAGGCTATGTAACACCTCCCCACAAAGAAAAGAAATTTACAAAGGAAATTTCTTATTACTCTAAAACAATCTGTCTAAAGTCTAGATAAGCAATCTGCAATAACATTTTCTTTCCCCTTGACATGTTTTATGTCTAATGAATACTCCTGAAGAAGTAGACTCCATCTTGCCAATCTCTGATTTTTATCTTTAAACTTACTAAGGAATTTCAGTTGGTTATGATTGGTATAAATGACTATGGGGTCAAAACCAGAACACAAATAAAATGAAAAATGCTGTAAACCCAAAATCAAGGCCAAAAGCTCTTTCTCAATAGTGGAGTAGTTTTTTTGAGGTGGAGTGAACTTCTTACTGTAATAAGATACAGGGTGTTCAAGACCCTGATCATCCTCTTGCAGCAAAACAGCCCCAGCTCCTGTATCACTTGCGTCAACAGCCATCTTAACCCCTTAACCGCGGGGCGTCACTTTCGTGACGCTTGGGAGCAAGGGATCATACCGCGTTGCATTTGTGATTCTGTGTTATTTTGAATTCACCCGGGCTTCCAAGTGGGGGCTTGTATCATCTATCAGTAATGCCAATGTCCAACACTAGTCAGCACTCCTAATCTCATCTGTACTCCCATCCATTGTTGACAATTTAGCCATTTCTCCCCGTTCTTGACTCCCCTCCTTACCCCCCTCCATTACCCTATCCTCTCGCCTGCCCGGCCGTGCTACACTAAGTAAATCTTCCCTGGAATTTTTCACTGATTTCATCCATTGAAATAAGCCCTATGTTCTATTCTTATACCAAATAATATACACAAGAAAGAAATAAGGTAAGTGAGAGTGCCATACACCTGGAATTGGCTAATTATCACCTGACAACACCTCACGTGCACTCGTTCGCTAATTTTCGCTGTTTTTTTCCCCTTGAAATATGCCGTATAATCTAATTTCGTAATAAATATACATGTAAGGAGGGAAGGGAGAAGCCTAAGTGATATTTACATTCACCTGGAACTACCTAATTTATAATGTATTGTCTAGATTTCCTGCCAATCATTTCAGTGCTAGACATAGCTGTTTCAAGAGCTAACATTGGTAGCTCTGAATATCCCCTAAGTAGGCCTCCACCCCAGCCCTCCGTTATCAGTTTACTCTCATCTTCCGAAATGAGGGTACGTATGTTTCTTCTTGCTGACTTCAAGGACTTTTTCACCCCCATGCAGAGGGCCCTGTGACCTTTACCCCCTACTAAACCTCGTGTGGAAAGAGGTAAAGGGCTGACAATTGATAAAAGAGTGACTACGATCTTTCTATTGAGTAAAACAGTGCAAGTGGAATTGTAAATAATGTGTAAACAGCAAGTGAAAGTAATGAATGTAAATATACGTGAACAATGGAAAATAGTTTTATAAGTTACTTCAAGTGACAGTGCATAACACAGTGTAAATAAAATAGAAATGTAAATAACGTAAAGAAAATAGAGAACGTAAATAGAAATGTAAATGAGTAGTATTATAAGAATACGAGTATATACCCTAGGAGTAATGAAAACGAAAGTTTCATTCTAGCATGTCTGAATGCTATGAGTTATGAGAGTGAAGATGAAAGTGACATTCACTCTCAATGCTAGTATACAGGACGAGAAAGTGAATGCTACGTATTTTACTAAAAGAAATTGAATCCCTACAATGATAATAAACTAATACTACTGAAGGAAACTTATGGATAAAGGCTGTAGATATATATAAGTGTTATATAGTAATAGAAGTATAAAGTGTGAGGGGTTTTATGAATAATAAATGTCAGAGTACCAAGAGCGAACTAGTGCCAGTGTGACGATCAGACGCGCTGGTAATTTCCATTGCTTTCACAGTGTTTTTTTTTTTTTTAGTATGGATCCCAAACTACTTGAAAATTGTAGAATAGTGTTTATAGTGTTTGTATCTGGCTGTGGTAATCATATTACGGGTTGTCGGGAAGTATAAAGTGGAGACTTCGTTACCCTATTGAGAGGTCTCCACAAGTCCTACGGTAACGGACGAAGGCTCAACAATCATTCCAGGAGAAAGCTGAAGGTATGTGCCATAAGCATATGTAATTTTATTATTCTAGGACTAATAACTGATTTTTGGCAAATATTTTTTGAGAGTCTGTCGGAGCCCAAATAACCTTGCGGGACACGCAAGTCATTGGTAAACAAGCCCGTGGTGTAGGGGTTAAAAGACTTAGCAAAATTTGGAGTAGCGATCACTGGCTGACTTAATAGGATAGCTTTAAGTTTACTGAAAGAGGATTCACAGTTATCGGTGCAGACAAATTTAACTCCCTTTTTCAGTAGGTCTGTAAGTAGTGATACAAGAATTGAAAAGTTAAGAACAAATCTCCTGTAATAACCTACCATTCCTAAAAATCTTTGTAGCTCTTTCCTACTTTTAGCTCTGGGAAGATCACTTATAACCTGAACCTTAGCTCCTGGTGGTGCAACATGTCCATCACCAATTACGTACCCAAGGTACTGAACTTTAGCTTGACCAAACTCACACTTTCATAAATTAGCTACAAGATTAGCCTGAACCAAACACTCAAGAAATTTACTGACATGGCATAGGTGATCTTTCCAGTTGTCACTCAAGATTAATACATCATCAATATAAACAACACACCCTGCCAAACCCTCTGTTACAACATTCATGAGCTTCTGAAAAGTGGCTGGTGCATTCTTCATACCATATGGCATTACAGAACATGCAAAAGTCTTTCCTAGTGTTACAAAACATGAGATCTCCCTAGCACGTTCAGTCATAGGTACTTGCCAGTATCCCTTTAACAAACCAAACTTACTTATGTACCTAGCCTTTCCGATCTTGTCTATGCAATCTTCCACGCGAGGGAGAGGGTAAGTGTCTGTTTTGGTTATCCGATTAACACATCTGTAGTCGATGCAAAGCTGCTGTGACCCACCTAGATTAGGGACTAGAGTGACAGGAAAACTCCACTCGTTCTGACAGGGCTCATTCATCTTGTGGTCCAACAGGCAGCCAAGTTCCCTCTGGACGAGAGGAACTTTCACCGGGTCCACACGGCAAGGAGGCAGCTCAATTGGCCCCGCGTCTCCAACATCGACACCATGCATCAACACAGTGGCTCTCCCTGGAGTGGCACGGAACACTTGCGGGTACTCCTGCAGTAATACCGAAAACTCCTGCCTTTCCTCGGGAGCTAGATGAGAAAGCTTAGTCTGGAGATCATTCATGATATCAGGATTCTTCCCCAAACTATCACTCAGGCTCATGCTGCATGGGAGAACTTCACTTGCAGACTCGGGTGGAACAGCTACAGTGCAGACTGGATTATTTTCGTCCCGCCTGTGATATAACTTTAGCATGTTGATGTGACAAAGTTGCTTGATCTTTCTACAATCTGGTGTGGTGATGACATAGTTGACATCACTGAGTTTCTTCTCCACGAAATAAGGACCATTAAACTTGGCTTGAAGAGGTTGCCCATGCACCGGTAGCAGAATCAAAACCTGATCTCCTGGCTGAAAGTGGCGTAACCTGGACTTCTTATCATACCAAGTCTTCATCTTCTCCTGAGCAGCTCCTAAATTCTCTCTTGCCAGCTGTAAAGCAGTGGACAGCCGTTCTTTGAACTTCATCACATACTCCAGCAGGTTGACGTCATCTTCCTCCGACAGCCAGCATTCCTTGAGTAGCTTAAGGGGTCCTCTTACTTCATGGCCAAACAGTAGTTCAAAGGGTGAGAAGCCCAGTGATTCATTTGGAGATTCTCTTTCGGCAAATACAACGAATGGAAGACCTCTATCCCAGTCTTTCTGATGTTCCAAACAGTATTTCCTGAGCATCGATTTGAGTGTTTGATGATATCTCTCCAACGCTCCTTGGGTCTGGGGATGGTAAGCTGAAGACGTGATCTGGGTGATGCCCAACTCTTTCAGAGACTGCTTGAAAACATTTGACATGAAATTACTTCCCCGGTCTGACTGTACCTCCTTGGGCAGACCAAACTTGGTGAAGAACCCCAGCATTTCCTTAACCACGTTCTTTGCTGAGATATTTCTAAGTGGAATGGCTTCAGGATAAAGAGTAGCCATATCAATCAGGGTCAACACAAGAAAATCCTGAAGAAGTCTTAGGAAGAGGGCCCACAATATCCACCAACACACGGGTGAAAGGCGCCTCAATAGGAGGAATGGGAACTAGAGGTGCAACCTTTTCGGTCTGACTACACTTCCCCACAACTTGACAGGTGTGACAAGACTTACAATACCAGGAAACATCTCTGAAGATACCTGGCCAGTAGAAGTGTTTCAAAATGCGTGCCACAGTCTTCCTCACTCCAAGGTATCCTGCCAAACTGGAATCATGAGCCACTCTAATGATATCCTGCCTACGAACACGAGGGATGACAACTTGATTTACAACCTCCCATTCACAGTCGGCTGATGCTGTTGAGGGTCTCCACTTTCTCATAAGTACTCCTGACTTTATATAATAACAAGTAGAAGCACTAGCTGACTCTTCCTCACTGCAAGCAGAGTCAGCTAGACCTTTCAACTCAGGGTCAGCAACCTGCAACTCAACCAACTCTTAACGAGACAAATTATCAACACTACGGGGTACTGCCTCATCTGGTGAGTGGTCCAAATTAGCAAGAAAAGTGTCAGCTAGGATAACATCATCATCATCATTATCCTCTAAGTCACCAGTAACCTTAGACTTAGCCCTAGTGACAGCACATGCAGAGAACACATCAGGGACATCACAATCCTGGGTCGCAGTCACTGGTTCACTAGACAACTGAGGAGCTGGACATACGTGACTTCCACCAATATCATTTCCAAGTAAGAAAGTTACACCTGACATTGGGAGTGTCTCAACCAACCCAACCATAACGGAACCATTAACAAAACCAGACTCTAAATTCACTCTGCACAGAGGGACAGAGAAGTACGAGTAATTATTCCCTACACCTTGTAAGATTACAGTTTCATCAGAGGAATTAACATTAGAGCCTAGAACACTGGTCAGCATAAGGGATTGGCAAGCACCTGTATCACGATATATTTTAACTGATTTCCTGTCATTGCTGTCCAGAGGACTGACAAAACCATCAGACAGGAAATTAGCACATGAACTCTTGAGAGTGTCACCCACGTTACTGCTCAAAAGAGGAGCTTCATCATGAGAATTTAATTTACTCCTCAAAGCAGGTTCAGTTAACTCGGTTAAAGAATTCTGGGAACTCTCAAGGGTGGACACTAGACCAATTGAGTGAATATTTAAAGACTCGTTTTTGTTCACATCACGCTGTCTCCTGAAACATTTCTCCGTAGTATGACCAAGCTTACTACAATAAGTACATTTACTTTTCTGAAATCTAGAGGTGAAGCTGGTATTTACTTCCTGAGAAACATCATCTTTATTCCCTATCCTGTTACCTGTACTCTGAGTAGAGGCAATGTTCTTACTCTCAGCTTTCCATTTTCTTTAGAATATCTCTTGTGGGTGAGAACATATTCATCAGCTAAAACTGCAGCATCGGACAAATTATCTATTCTTTTCTCATCAAGATGTAGGCTTACATCTTTATTAATACACCTCTTGAAGTCCTCCAGCAAAATTATCTGCTTAAATTGATCAAAATCAGAATTTACATTCTTAGAATTTAACCACTGCACTAACAGATCTTCTTTGATTTTTGCATATTCAATATGGGATTGCTTATCTTGCTTATAAGTTGTCCTAAATTTTACTCTATAGGCTTCAGGAACAAGCTCATAGGCCTTAAGAATCAAGCTCTTAACTACATCATAATTTCAGATTGATCCTGAGGCAAAGATGCATAAGTTACTTGAGCTTTACAGGTGAGAACAGTCTGAAGAAGTACTGGCTAATACTTTTTGGGCCACTTAAAACCTGTAGCTACCCTCTCAAACAACTTAAAATACTTTGTTAAATCAGATTCATTAGACAGACGGACAAGTTTAACATTTTTAGCCACATCAAAATCATCAGAGCTAGATGATCCAGTTCCACTTTGTTTCATGCGATACTCATGGTCAGCCTGAATCTTAGCAATTTCAATTTGTGCCTGTGCCTCCTGAATACGAGCCTGAGACTCAGCCTCCTTAGCACGAGCCTCCTGCAGGGCTAGCTGTAACTTAGCTATTTCAATCTGCGTTTGCTCATCTGGAGGAGTTACATTAAACAAGCTTTTATTAATCATGTCAACAATTTGATCTTTAGAATGATGAGAGTGAACAGCAATTCACAGTTGTTGAGCAACAAGCTTAAGTTCATTCTTTGTTCTGTTTTCTATATCACACACTGTTTGCACATTTGACAAAAAATCTTTGGCTTCATCAAGAGTAGTAATAGTAGACATCATGAATAAATTACAGTCGCAAAATATCAAGCAATATCCTAATGATAATATCCTGAATATCCTGATAAGAGGTCGCCAAATTTATGTTACGGAACAGAGAGAGATAATGAACACTTCAAGGGAGAATACTAAAATCACTACTGTCCCACAAAGTTCCAGGTTCAAAACAAAAGACTTAGGTAAAATTACAAGTTAAAGTTTAATGCTCAAACTAACAACTAAACATTCATGACTCTTAAGGATAATGTAATGGCAAAAATAGGTTAAATATATGGTTAACTGCAATAGCCTCTATTAACACGAATTTAGCAAGAACAAATTTATCTAAGTCAGCCCTGATAAAAAAAGAGAAAGGGATAATGCTCATTTAAAGCAAGATATATTATTACAGATACAAAATATTATTAATAATGGCTGACATTAAAAACTCTACATGAATCACAAAAACCTTACCAGGCCCACGAACTAACACCTTAGGAAACACAGCACAAGAAAAATGGCAACAACACCCATACTCAAATTATACAGCAGCTAGATGGTTGGAGACTTCCTGAGCACTCACAAAGATTATACACTACACAGAAAAGGACAGAGATGTGAACCAAATGAGGAGTAGATCTAAGTGGCAATTAATGCAGAGACTGAGCTCATTATATAGGGGCCGGCAGAGCTTGATACAACTTGTAAGAAGGACGCGCAAATTGAAGCCATAGGGGACAAAGAGTTGACAATCCTGCTCTGAACAACAGAAAGAACGACTTTAATATAAGGGGGAGAAGGGGGGAGTGAGGTAGAACACGCAAGCCTGGTCACTATGGAAGCCACGAGGCGAATCGTGATCAAACATGCAGCATAGTGTATGTTAGAATTATACAAAGGATGATGAAATCATAGGCTATGTAACACACTTTATGAACTGTAGCTTGCCAGTTTGTATAAAATAAGAAGTATATAACGAATAAACAGTTACAGCTATGACGTATGGTTATGAGACCTGGAAACTGACAAAGCCGATGGAAAAAAAATTAATCTGTTCTCGGAGAGCAATGGAAAGGTCAATTTTGGGAATCTCTGTAAGAGACAGGAAAAGATCAACGTGGGTCAGAGAGCAGACTGAAGCCAAAAATATTATAGATATTATAAAAGAACAGAAATGGAGGTGGGTAGGCCATGTAGCAATAATAAGGGATAACCGATGGAGCAAGAGGCTGACTGAACACCTAGAAATTATATATATATATATATATATATATATATATATATATATATATATATATATGTATCTTGTAGAAATATCGTAGCTTCTTGAAATGTGTTATGTAGATCAGTTATACATATATTAGACACGTGGACGAGCGGTTGTTATACACAAGTAGATTTGTAAGTAGATAATCTTAATTCCCATTGTCACGCAATGATAGGAGAGATAAAGATGAGTATGGGACTATGTATAATTTTATTTGTCTTGAAAAGATTAACTTAAGTCTCTCACACACAAGTGAAATATAGAGTCCCACCAGCTACCTCCCCGTCTTGCTCTATCTTTCTCTGCCACCCTCTCGCGCCTGTTGCTAGCCTCCTTCTCTCCACTATCTGTCGGTTCCATGGCTATCCCCTCTGTCATCTCTGATTCCTTCCTTCTCGTTTAGCAGGGGTCGTGTCACGTGGGCTATACTGTTGTGGTGTATCCCCTCCACAATATGTCTACCCCCGATGTATATATGTCCCCCCCCCAATGCATACATGTCCCCACTAAATTTGCTAGGTCAGCATGCTCTCCCACGCCTGAAGACGGCGTTATTGCATCAGTTCTTAGCAGACAGCCGACACGGGCAGACTGTTTTACTGTGAGCTAGTAATAAACTCCTTATCTAGCTGTTTGTACACGGAGTTTCTATCACCAAAGTATTGCAAGTTACATTTGGTAGCAGCGGTGTTTTGAACCATCACATTCTGACCGCCTCCTTGGATTTTTAGTGATACAACAAGATACACGACGACTCGCATCTGCCAGCCTCGCCCCTCCTCCGTGCCTCTATACCTTGGCTGTGCTTTTCGAGTGTACCATTTTTCTCTACCAGTGCTCACCTCTCAAACAACCGCACCCATAAGCCTTGTTCCTGACCGCACGTGTCACCGTCGCTGACCTACACACCTGTTCCACCTGTTCCCAGCACCTGTTCCGGACTCATCATAGCTCCTGCCCCCACGGTGCCACTTATCACTGTCTGCCCGCTGCCTGCCCACCACCATTCTCTGCATTTGCAACTCACCAGCTCTACACCTGCCTTGCGCCGACATCTGCCTCACCACCCACCACCGGCCTCCAACGTCGCCCGCATCTGGTCTGCATTACGGAGCCTCCTAGGACCGCCACTCCCTGCCGGTGATTCATCTCGGCGTCTCTTCTCCTCTCTGCCCAGCTGTCTCTACCCCGCTGCCCCGCCCCGCCCCGCCCTGCCCCGCCCCAGCCCAGCTATGCCCAGCCACCCTGCACGTCATACATCTCGACACTCCCGTTTCTACTGTGTAACTATAGTATATCTTTCCTTTCTATAGAGATTATCCTCGATTTTCTCTACAGATCGGTTATTGTAAATATTCCATCTCATTTCCATTACCCCGTTTTCATCTTCACCTACGTTTTTTATAATCCATCTCATCCTTCGCCTTTTATTTAAACCATCCATGCCCACACCTTCATTCATTTTCACACCTAGTGTATTCCATTCTCTCATTGTTATTTATACATTTCCACCTACCTATCCATCTTCATCCTTTCATCTTCTGTTGCCGCATTAAATGTCATACTTTCCACGTCAACCGCTTACCACCAGCCCTCTCGACCCAGAAACATCACCTGCTCATACCCCGTCTGCCGACTCTAACCCAATCACTCATTTACGAAGTGGCAAAGAGTGCCACTGCCCTGTCCCTGAGATTCCCGTTTCACTTCCCGCAGAATCACTTACTACCCGTCCTACCCTCGTAAATCCAGATACCTCCTCCTCTACTCCTGCCTCTACACTCCCTTCTTCTTCCTCTACTCCTTCCCCTGTCGTTCCCTCTCCTGCCTCCCTTCATACCCCGTCTTGCTCGCCCTTAACTGCCACTACCTTCTCTCTCTCCCACACCTCTCGTGCCGCCGCTTCTGCACTTCTAGCCATGGCCAACCCTCCACAGTCTATCTATCTCGATGATGCCAATCGTCCCAAATTTACCGGCCAGGACCCAACTTGGTCTGTCTATGATTTCCTCAGAGAAGTCGAAACCGAAATAAATAATAGACAAATTACCGAGGAATCGCTCAAAGTAGCTTACCTTCTCGGTCGCTTGCATCACGGTAAATCAGACATCGGATCCGCGATCCGTGCAGGACATTTCGATAGCATTCGTACCTTTGCTGATTTTCATACGGAACTCATCAGCCTTTGTTGCCAGCATTCAAATACCGCGTCTCTCATGGGATTCATTAATCTCCTAAACCAACTACATGAGGACTTGTGCGTCCCAGCGCAATATGCCAAGCTCCGCGAAGCTGCCGCCGCCATGAAAGCAACTAGTAGCGAGATGCTTCAATTACTGGTAGGCAAGAAATGGTTAGAAGACAAGAATGGCGTTCCAATGCTTTCACTCACCAACTTTGCTGACTTAATTGGTTACCTCAGATTCCTTCACTGGCTTACTCCTAAACAGCGAAAGCTAGCCTTGGAAATCGGTTTCAATCCAGGAGCCATTCATGAAAGAACAGGTTCGAACTACACGCGTCAGGGCACCACCCAACCCTTGACCTCCTCAGTCTGTAACATCTCCACTACCCCAGACCAATCTCGCTCCCGCCCCACCACACGCGGCAGACCTGCCACACATCGCTCTCCTACCGCAGGTCGTGATCAATCTAGTGCCCGACGGAACAGACAATCTTCGATTCTTTCCTGGTACTGTGGTCATCCTGGACATCGAGCATCCAGTTGCGACCGTACATACAGACGTCCTCACTCCCAAACCAGACAGCGTACGCCTTCCCGCTCACGTCATCCACACTGCAAATACCACAAATCAAGCACGACTCACACCACAGAGGAATGTCGTTACCTCAACCGCCCACAGTCGGGGGAAGCGCCGCGCCCGTATCGGACCAATATCACATAGAACCAGGAACCCAACCCCCCATCCGCCATGTAGGTCCCATAACATCCTCGGGTTTAGCCATTCTCAGAAGCAGTCATGACATACCAACGTCATTCTTCTTGGACACAGGATCTATAGTAAATCTCATCTCCGAAAATTCCTTACAAATTATTCATCGCCATCACAGCCACGTCAGTTTCCTAGAACCACCAGACATTCTCCTATGTGGTGTTAACGGCTCAGAGTTTAAAGTTAAGGGAAGAGTCACCCTTGAAGTCAAACTCCACAGAGCTTTGCCCCCTATCCTCATTGAATTTCATGTCACTAATGACTTGCAGTATCCCGCAGATGCCCTTATTGGTTTCTCCACCATGGCACAACATTCCATTGCATTATTACCTGCTTGTGGTAGTATAGACATTTCTGGATTCCCGGTTTACACTATGGAATGTCCCCGTCCTGTTCTTACGATCAAATCAGTCCTTCAATTACCTCTGTCCCTATCACTACCAAAAATTCCAACCCAGCCCAAACCACCACTATCATCATCTGAGAATACAGAGATCATTCCTTTACTGACTGCGAGCAAGGACATAAATTCCTCAATGTCCCCTGATACATCATCTCAGCCCTCGAACATGGCTCTTACATCCTCTCCCGACAACACTATCGCTGACTCAGACATGTCTCAGTTACCTACCTCACACAGTCTGCATGATCTTCTCCAACACGCAGAGACGAAACGTGCAGTAACGAATACGTGCACAATTTTGTTACCGCTTGAGTTCACCAAAGTCTCTGCTTGTGTTGCCAGTGCGAAAGAATGAGTGGATGTACTAACCCTACCTGAGACATGTTGTGTGAATGGCTTGACTTATGAGTCAGCGTGGTGTACAGTCTTAGAGGACACTTTATGCTACCTGTACTTGCTCAGTGTCACAAATGCTCCACTAAAACTTAAAAGTGGTGTCAAGATTGGAGACTTCCTAGTATACGCAGCGGCCGTAAAGGTGTGCCAGGATTCCTCAATTCCTACTATTCAGACTGATGATACGCCAATCGGTGTATGTACTATTAACTCTACGGGATCTGCGCCGACGCATTCACCCGATATGCTCTCACATCTCACTTGTGCAGATTTCCCAGAACATATGCCTCAACTCCTCGACCTTCTGACCTCGTACAGAAACGTGGTTGCCTTACCCAGTGAACCGATGGGTAGAACAGACCTTGTCAAACATACGATTGAACTACTCCCAGGAACTCAGCCGATTTACATACCAGCGTATCGATTGCCTCACAGACAGAGAAAGCAAACAGATCAAATGGTACAGAACATGTTAGACCAGGACATTATTGAACCCTCCGTCAGTCCATGGAATAGCCCACTTTTCTTAGTACCAAAGAAGGACGGCAACCTTAGACCAGTAGTCGACTATCGTAAGGTCAATTCTGTCACCGTTCCAGACCGTTTCCCGTTACCTGTCCTCACTGATTTGCTAGAATCCCTTGATGACAATAACGTAGTCTTTTCATCTTTAGACCTCCTCAGCGGGTACTGGCAGGTCGAAATGGAAGAGTCCTCTCGCCCAGTCACAGCCTTTAGCACCCCTTCCGGACATTTTCAGTTTAAGAGACTCCCTTTTGGTCTGAGAAATGCTCCTTCCGTGTTCATGCGACTTATCCATTCAGTCTTCAGCGGTATGATGGGACACTCTCTTTTTGCTTACCTAGATGATATCATTGTTGTGAGTAAATCCATCCCTGATCATTTTACCAAACTCCAGCAAGTCTTTGAACGCCTCCAGCTCGCAGGCCTGAAAATCAATCTCAGTAAATGTGACTTCCTGTGAAAGAAAATCAAATTCCTAGGCCATGTCGTAGATGCACAAGGCATTCATACTAGTGAGGATAAAACTAAGGCGATCATTAACTTCCCAGAACCTACCACTACCGACACTGTCCGAAGTTTCCTGGGCCTCAGTGGCTATTATCGTTGCTTTATCCGGGATTACGCGAAGATCGCCGCTCCTCTGACCCACTTACTCAAGCAGAATGTGCCCTTTGTTTGGACTAACGACCAGTCACAGGCTTTCCAAAAGCTAAAGACAGCTCTTGTAAATGCCCCTATTCTAGCATTCCCTGATTATACCACACCCTTCTCTGCACAGATGCCTCAGGCACTGGACTTGGTGCCGTTTTGATGCAACTCGATGAAGCATCAAGGAAGCACATAATAGCGTATGCTAGTCGCACCCTTACAACCGCTGAACGTAACTGCAGTGTCACAGATCTCGAAGCGCTAGCGGTAATCTAGTCCTTGAAACATTTCAGAGATATAGTCTATGGTTATCCAGTGCATATCCAAACAGACCACCTTCCACTATGTGATTTGTTCAAGAATCGCAACCTAACAGGTAGACTAGCTAGATGGTCTATCATCATCCAGGACTTTAATCCCACTTTTCAATATGTACCAGGCAAGTTGAATGCAGTCGCAGACGCACTCTCACGTCACGTAGCAGCAGCTATAACATCACTGCAGCCTGAAGTAACTGAAAACACTACACTAACATCAGACGTTGTTCGAAACTTTCAACGCCAAGACCCCATGTGGTCCAAAGTCATTTATTTCCTAGAATCTGGCGAGCCTCGACCTTACCTACTCTGCCAGTATCACTAGATGAGTTCATGCTAGATGATGATCTCTTGTATAGGAAAACACTGCTAACAGGCAAAGATATCCCCAATCGTGAAGTACGCCAACTGGTTGTCCCCACTGCCCTGATACCAAAGGTTCTTCATATTGTTCATAATACTCCTCAAGCTTCCCATCCAGGTAAAGACCGATGCTTGCGCCAAGCACGTCTCAAATACTATTGGCCAACCATGCGCCGCGATATCAATGCCCTCTGTGACTCTTGCCTCTCCTGCCACCGCCACAAAGGATCAACCGGCTTACCACCACCTCTCTTACAATACCCAATCCCATCACGACCATGGGAAACTGTCTCAATCGATCTCTTAAAACTACCTCTCACAGAATCTGGGGCTGAGTACTTGTTCGTAGCGGTCGACCACTTCTCCCGCTACTGTGTCCTCATACCCCTCTCCGACAAGACCGCGAAGAGCGTTGCCCGTGCCTTTGTAGATCATGTAATTTGCCCATTCAGTACCCCTCATACCATTCTTACTGACAACGGTACAGAATTCAACAATAGCCTTCTAGATGAGATCTGTCACCACTTTCATATCAGTAAGTGCAATGTCGTGCCTAACCATCCAGATTCCACTGGCCTTGTAGAACGCCACAACCGAAAAATCTTAGAGTGCCTCAGACATCTAGGCTCCCATACTTCGTCCTGGGATGACTGTATTCCCCAAGTGGCATCCTCCATCAATAGTTCCATCAATGCATCCATTGCTGAATCTCCCTTCTTCGTCCTCTTTGGTTTTGACAAGGACCTCCCATACTCTCTCTTATCCTCAAAGCCAGAACCCATCTACAACATGGATGATTATGTTAAACTAAAATTGGCCAACTTCCAGACAATCCACCAGTATGTCCAGTCCACTTTGGCTTCCTCTCAGGAGGACATGCTGCAGCGCCAACATACGTCCGCCTCTCCTATCACTATCAATGTAGGCGATCTTGTCTTTGCTCATTCCCATACGCGTTCCTCTAAGTTGGATGACAAATTTACAGGGCCCCACCGCGTCCTCACTCAACAAGGCAACAAATTTCACCTCCAGGACCTGTCCACTAGGGACACCAGATGGGTCCACGTCGATGACTTAAAGCGCGCACCCCGTGGCCTCATGTTGGAAGAGTCACTTACACAACCTCCTGCCCCCTCTTCCCCTCCTCCCGTCCCTCAGTCTACCTTGTCTACACCTATCCCTCAGTCTCCTTCATCTCCATCTCCACCTGCTCATTCATCAACCAATCAATATCGGTCCAAACTGCGCTCTGCCCATCAACCTTTTCATGACCTCCCCCATTAACTCTACCCTGATTTTCTAGGTACGATGTTAGCGATCTCCCTGCTGGCAGTGCTGACCCTCCTGGGGTCTGGGTCAGGTCAGGACGATGGTGGAGTACGTCCCGGGGCCTTGGTCGGCTCAGGAGGCAAGGTCTCCTTGCGCTACGATCTTGCGCCCCTGGCCGACGTAGCCATTGCCCTACCTGCCTACGCGCACCAGCTCCACGGAATCAGGAACCATCTCACGGCCCTCATGGGGACACACAACCCGAATGAGAATCTCTATAACCTTTTCCTCCCACTCTCCTGGCAGTTGTAATACATAAGTAACAGATTTACTGAGCTCAATGACACATTTTCCATTCAGACACCCGCGGGTCGTTCTCGTGTGAAACGAGGTCTCTTTGACTTCGGCGGTGAGATTCTGAGTGGCTTGTTTGGCGTTGCTACAGCCCGTGACATTTCTGGCTTCAAATCTGATCTCACTCATTTAGCTTCAGCCCTAGAATCACAACGTCGAGTCCTTAAAATCCAACACACTATGTTACAGAAGCTCACAACCCAACTCAATGAAGTCACGTCCCCTCTAAACAATTTCACCGATATCTTACAACGCCACCTTTCAGATTTCAACGTTATCTCTCAGTTCTTCTACCTCAAACTCAACATGGATAATCTCCAACTGGCCGTTGACTCTCTCCTGTCTGAAGTCTCTCCCTTGGTTCGTATCCTGGTCGATGCTATCAATGAACGTGTCACTGCCGACTTAGTACCTGTCTCAGCTCTCCGTTCTGTCCTGGAATGGGCTCACTCCACCTTCGGTCTCTCCCCAGTCCTCCCTTACTCCTCCCTTGAATATTATTATCCTGTTCTCGAAGCCACTCTTCTCACTACATACGTCGTCGTCCATATTCCTCTCCTTTCTGCCATAACCTTTAACCTTTTCCACATCATTCCCTTCCCTTTCCGCCTCAACAACTCCTTGTTACAGGTCTCTGTTCCTTCAGAATATTTCCTCCTCTCCCATGATCCTCTTTCCGTTGTCTTCCTTTCTTCCACAGACCTCCAGCAATGTTCCTCCCTTACTCCGACCTCTCGTCTCTGTGCTGCCCACCTTTTCGCTATCTTCCCTAGCAGTGCTACACCCTGTGAGTCTGCTTTAGTTCGCAACCATTCCATCTACTCGGCCTGTTCTTTTGTCCCAGCTCCTGACCTCCCGGTCCACCATGCTCACCTCAACCATGTCCAGTACTTCTTCTTTGCTGTTCCCATCTCTGTCACAATCATGTGTCCTGGTTCTTCCGTTCGCTCCGTCCCCGCTAGTGGTCTCTACAAAGCACCTGACTATTGTACCGTCAAATCAGAGTCCGTCATCACTTACGCCACTCGCTATCACCAAGCTGTTCGTAAACACTCCTATGACATCTTTCAACCAATCGACATGCCTTCAACCCTACCTTCTGCCAACATTACCATCACCTCCCCTCACTTGCGCATGCTCACCTTCCTCAATGACAGTGATTTCATTATGGATCAATTTTCTATGGCCTTCAGCCGTTCTTGGGTTCATCCAACAGTTGTGTTTCCCCCTGTGATTATCGCTTTCATAGGTTTTCTACTCATCATCTGAGC
Organism: Coenobita brevimanus; assembly: GCF_032717465.1. Classification (NCBI taxonomy): domain Eukaryota; kingdom Metazoa; phylum Arthropoda; class Malacostraca; order Decapoda; family Coenobitidae; genus Coenobita; species Coenobita brevimanus. The sequence continues at coordinate 26,235,081 of NC_136993.1, forward strand.
AGTGCATTGTTGTGTCAGAAAAATGGAACGTCGACTCAGGGAAATCAGAGTCGCTACAGGCATAGTACGCCCTACACACGACGTCGAATCTCCCCATACTTAGTCCCCTCGCATTCCGTGGCTACCGTTGCCATCTAACAGTTACCCAAACTGTGAACAGCACTCTGCCTACTAGAAAATGATGGTATTTCTTTCATGCATTACTCAGTGACAGTGCATCCTACAGAAAATCCACAAAAAAAAAAAAAAAAATGAAGGGAGAACAACACTAGAACTCTCATATCTACTCCTTGTTTATCATGTATCAAACTATTATTGTGTAATTCCCATTATGTTTATATATACCTCCGACCCTTACTGGATTTGTACCTATTATTCCTTGTATATCTTATATGTATATATCCTTCTAATTCCCTTCCCTCAACATGGCCATGTCTCCCCTATTGCCCCTGTATCATACTTATCCCTTGTACGAACCTCCCCGGTCCTGCCTTACTACTATAATCACCCACCATTTAACTCCTGGTGTCCGGAGACACCATCTCAGCTACCCGGGGGAGTAGTGTACCCCCTCCACAATATGTCTACCCCCGATGTATATATGTCCCCCCCCAATGCATACATGCCTCCACTAAATTTACTAGGTCAGCATGCTCTCCCACGCCTGAAGACGGCGTTATTGCATCAGTTCTTAGCAGACAGCCGACACGGGCAGACTGTTTTACTGTGAGCTTGTAATAAACTCCTTATCTAGCTGTTTGTGCACGGAGTTTCTATCACCAAAATATTGCAAGTTACATTGGAAGATTCTAGATCTCTGTATGTCTATGTGTATGTACTGCTTCCGGTGCACTTCTAGCATTCCTTCACTTAAGAGCTGCAAGCTCATTTCCTTTTTGGTTGATTCTCGCTGATACACGTCCTCTCTCACACCCTGGCTTGGTGCTTGAATCTATCTATCTATCTATCTATGAGTTGTATTATTATAATATGGAGTCCTGACATCGCTCGGTCACGGCAACTGGCGGTCCTCCAACAGCAATCATCATTGACATATGCTAATCTATTAACACATATTATTGATTATAATATTGTATTGACATTATATTGGTGATAATAGTGTAATGGCCTAATAATATTCCAGAAACATAATACATTTTAAACAAATTGTATTCATAATTGAACAAATGCACTTTAGTTAAATTGATTTCAGAATATTGTATAACATATTGTAAAATGTGTATGTATAACAGACATACGCATATAATTATGCAATGATAATACTGCTACGTCATTACATTACGTATGGAGTTATCCCTTTAGTAATGTCTAGTACTTCACCTAACTTGTGTGATGATTCTGGTAATACAGAATTGTAGTAACATTGTACGAATTGTTACATAATTGTATTGTACATAACTGTATTGTAATTGTTACACATCGTTTGTAGTTACATAACTGTAGCAGGTGTAACATAATTCTAGTAACACTGCAGTAATATTGTAGTACCATTGTTGTAATACATAACCATAACATTGTATGAATTGTTACATAATTGTATTGTAATTGTTACAGATCGTTTGTAGTTACATAACTGTAGCAAGTGTAACATAATTCTAGTAACACTGCAGTAATACTGTAGTAACATTATAGTAATACATAACTGTAACATTGTATGAATTGTTATATAACTGTATTGTAATTATTACATATCCTTTGCAGTTACAAATTGGAACAACTGTAACATAACTGTAGTAATTGCAGTCCTGACAGCGCTAATCCGGTCATGCTGCAGTCGATGATAGTGATGATGTGCCTTGCAACTGGCTCGTGGAGAACAATAACTTGCTTTTTATTTCACTTATAGAAGGAGTTTATGTGGTATTTTTGCATTTGTAGTAACACACTTATTTTCATTTGTTTGTTATGCGATCTTATTGTGTGTGTTTTTTTTTTTTTTTACTGATTTTCTATAGTTTTTTCTTCGTTTGTCTATGCTTTTTCGCTGTTGTTCGAGGTTTCATAATTGCTGGCTAATTCCCTTGGGACCCTTTTTTAAGGTTTAGTTTATATTCCACAGATATTACTGAAAATGATATTATATAGCCCCATATTTTGTTATATATAAAAAATATATATTACAATATACAGTATTACCTATATACACTGACTTGTTCATTTGTACCTTTCGTGGGCAATATATGTGTCAGCACTGTGTGGAAATCTTTGTCTTCATGATTGTGTGGAAGATGTTGTTCATTCTTGCTAACGTCATTGGTGTTGGCCATTTTTTTTTCTGGTTTTCCTTGTAACTTAATTTGTCAGTTTCCACTAGGTAGCGTTAATTAATAAATGTTTAATACAGTTATGAATAACTGTGATAGTATATTATCTTTATTACTTTGTAGACGAAATAATGTATAGCTGTATGTATGAAACACGTATTTTATGTAGGTATAAATGGTAACACTCTTTGGTAGTAAATAATGCTATAAAAGATGAATAAATATATACAGTGAAGAATATTTACTGTTCGTGTAAATATTTAGTGATTGAATTATGCAGATACCTGAAGTAGGTATGTGTATATAAGTTGTAACTATACAGCACTTTTTATATGTTTGTGCAGAAGTTTTTTGTCTACCACTGTGTGTTGCATACATGAAATAACTATGTAACTCACTAGTTTTTACCGTGGTGGAAATGGTGTGAGTGGTGGTGTCACACATGAGTTGATTGACTTGGCGTCGTCTCAGCAAACATGCACAGTGACGTTGATTTCTCACCCTCTGGTAGCTGTGGTGAGTAAATGAGTAAAGAAAGGTGATTAAAATGAGTTGTGAATATGGGCTTGGTATTTGCTTCGTCGTCTCGACCACTTCACTCCTTGTGTCAGTGTGGTGATGTTGGTGGAGGTAGGGGGCGGTTGGAGAGAAGGGCGTTGGTCTGGTGGTTGTTGCTGTGTTCTTGCTTTTAGTTTGCTTGTTTTGTTTTTCTTTCTCAATTTATTCTCGGTCCTTTTTTCTTGTGATTTACCCGTTGTGGGATGAAGAATGTCGCTACTTGTAGGTGCGTGTAGAAGATTACAGAGACGACTCGTAGACTTGTTACTTGTAGTTGATCGTAGATGGTTGTAGTTCGTTGGCTTGTCGTAGAAATTAGAAGATTGTTTGTATCAATATTTTGTTAAATTACTGGCAAGGAGTCATGTGACCTCTTCACCTCTTCATCAGCGTGATGATCGGGGAGACGGAAGGGGGGTTGGTGAGAATACTGTCAGGAGCTGGTTGTGAGTTGCTGGTTGTAAGAGGTATTGTTTGTTTTCTGTCTTGACAGTGTAGACTCAACTGTAACTTGCAATACTTTGGTAATAGAAACTCCGCGTATAAACAGCTAGATAAGGAGTTTATTACAAGCTCACAGTAAAACAGTCTGCCCGTGTCGGCTGTCTGCTAAGAACTGATGCAATAACGCCGTCTTCAGGCGTGGGAAAGCATGCTGACCTAGCAAATTTAGTGGGGGCATGTATGCATTGGGGGGGGACATATATACATCGGGGGTAGACATATTGTGGAGGGGGTACACTACTCCCCCGGGTAGCTGAGACGGTGTCTCCTGACGCCGGGAGTTAAAGGGCGTTTGATTATAGTGGTAAGGCAGGACCGGGAGGTGTGTACAAGGGATAAGTATGATACAGGGGCAGTAGGGGAGACATGGCCATGTTGAGGGGACGGAATTAGAAGGATATATACATATAAGATATACAAGGAATAATAGGTACAAAGCCAGTAAGGGTCGAAGGTATATATAAACATAATGGGAATTACACAATAATAGTTTGATACATGATAAACAAGGAGTAGATATGAGAGATCTAGTGTTGTTCTTCCTTCATTTTTTTTTTTTTGTATTTTCTGTAGGATACACTGTCACTCAGTAAAGCATGAAAAGAAATACCATCATTTTCTAGTAGGCAGAGTGCTGTTCACAGTTTGGTTAATTGTTAGATGGCAATGGTAGTCACGGAATGTGAGGGCACTAAGTACGGGGAGTTTCGACGTCGTGTGTAGGGCGTACTATGCCGGTAGCGACTCTGATTTCCTGGAGTCGACGTTCCATTTTTCTGACACAACAATGCACTGCACAGAGGATGAGGAGAAAACCTATGAAAGCGATAACCACAGGGGGAAATGCAACTTGTGGATGAACCCATGAACGGCTGAAGGCCAGAGAGAATTGATCCATAATGAAATCACTGTCATTGAGGAAGGTGAGCATGCGCAAGTGAGGGGAGGTGATGGTAATGTTGGCAGATGGTAGGGTTGAAGGCATGTCGATTGGATGAAAGATGTCATAGGAGTGTTTACGAACAGCTTGGTGATAGCGAGTGGCGTAAGTGATGATGGACTCTGATTTGACGGTACAATAGCCAGGTGCTTTGTAGAGACCACTAGTGGGGACGGAGCGAACGGAAGAACCAGGACACATGATTGTGACAGAGATGGGAACAGCAAAGAAGAAATATTGGACATGGTTGAGGTGAGCATGGTGGACCGGGAGGTCAGGAGCTGGGACAAAAGAACAGGCCCAGTAGATGGAATGGTTGCGAACTAAAGCAGACTCACAGGGTGTAGCACTGCTTGGGAAGATAGCGAAAAGGTGGGCAGCACAGAGACGAGAGGTCGAAGTAAGGGAGGAACATTGCTGGAGGTCTTGGGAAGAAAAGAAGGCAACGGAAAGATGATCATGGGAGAGGAGGAAATATGCTGAAGGAACAGATACCTGTAACAAGGAGTTGTTGAGGCGGAAAGGGAAAGGAATGATGTGGAAAAGGTTAAAGGTTATGGCAGAACGGAGAGGAATATGGACGACGACGTATGTGGTGAGAAGAGTGGCTTCGAGAACAGGATAATAATAGTCAAGGGAGGACTGGGGAGAGACCGAAGGTGGAGTGAGCCAATTCCAGGACAGAACGGAGAGCTGAGACAGGTACTAAGTCGGCAGTGACACGTCCATTGATAGCATCGACTAGGATACGAACCAAGGTAGAGACCTAAGACAGGAGAGAGTCAACGGCCAGTTGGAGATTATCCATGCTGAGTTAGAAGTAGAAGAACTGAGAGATAACGTTGAGATCTGAAAGGTGGCGTTGTAAGATATCGGTGAAAGTGGGTAGAGTGGACGTGACTTCATTGAGTTGGGTTTCAGGGAATCTGTTACTTATGTATTGCAATTGCCAGGAGAGTGGGAGGAAAAGGTTATAAAGATACTCATTCGGGTTGTGTGTCCCCATGAGGGCCGTGAGATGGTTCCTGATTCCATGAAGCTGGTGCACGGAGGCAGGTAGGGCAATGGCTACGTTGGCCAGGGGCGCAAGATCATAGCGCAAGGAGACCTCGCCTCCTCAGCCGACCAAGGCCCTGGGACGTACTTCACCATCGTCCTGACCTGACCCAGACCCCAGGAGGGTCAGCGCTGCCAGCAGGGAGATCGCTAACATCGTACCTAGAAAATCAGGGTAGAGTTAATGGGGGAGGTCGTGAAGAGGTTGATGGGCAGAGCGCAGTTTGGACCGATATTGATTGGCTGATGAATGAGCAGGTGGAGATGGAGATGAAGGAGACTGAGGGATAGGTGGAGACAAAGTAGACTGAGGGATGGGAGGAGGGGAAGAGGGGGCAGGAGGCTGTGTAAGTGACTCCTCCAACACGAGGCCACGGGGTGCTCGCTTTAAGTCATCGATGTGGACCCATATGGTGTCCTTAGTGGACAGGTTCTGGAGGTGAAATTTATTGCCTTGTTGAGTGAGGACTCGGTGAGGCCCTGTAAATTTGTCATCTAACTTGGAGGAACGCGTATGGGAATGAGCAAAGACAAGATCGCCTACATTGATAGTGATAGGAGAGGCGGACTTATGTTGGCGCTGCAGCATGTCCTCCTGAGAGGAAGCCAAAGTGGATTGGACATACTGGTGGATTGTCTGGAAGTTGGCCAATTTTAGTTTAACATAATCATCCATGTTGTAGATGGGTTCTGGCTTTGAGGATAAGAGAGAGTATGGGAGGTCCTTGTCAAAACCAAAGAGGACGAAGAAGGGAGATTCAGCAATGGATGCATTGATGGAACTATTGATGGAGGATGCCACTTGGGGAATCCAGTCATCCCAGGACGAACTATGGGAGCCTAGATGTCTGAGGCACTCTAAGATTTTCAGTTGTGGCGTTCTACAAGGCCAGTGGAATCCGGATGGTTAGGCACGACATTGCACTTACTGATACGAAAGTGGCCACAGATCTCATCGAGAAGGCTATTGTTGAACTCTGTACTGTTGTCAGTAAGAATGGTATGAAGGGTACTGAACGGGCAAATTACGTGATCTACAAGGGCACGTGCAACACTCTTCGCGGTCTTGTCGGAGAGGGGAACAAGGACACAGTAGCGGGAGAAGTGGTCAACCGCTACGAACAAGTACTCAGCCCCAGATTCTGTGAGAGGTAGTTTTAAGAGATCGATTGAGACAGTTTCCCATGGTCGTGATGGGATTGGGTATTGTAAGAGAGGTGCTGGTAAGCCGGTTGATCCTTTGTGGCGGTGGCAGGAGAGGCAAGAGTCACAGTGGGCATTGATATCGCGGCGCATGGTTGGCCAGTAGTATTTGAGACGTGCTTGGCGCAAGCATCGGTCTTTACCTGGATGGGAAGCTTGAGGAGTATTATGAACAATATGAAGAACCTTTGGTATCAGGGCAGTGGGGACAACAAGTTGGCGTACTTCACGATTGGGGATATCTTTGATTGTTAGCAGTGTTTTCCTGTACAAGAGATCATCATCTAGCATGAACTCATCTAGTGATAATGGCAGAGTAGGTAAGGTCGAGGCATCGCCAGATTCTAGGAAATAAATGACTTTGGACCACATGGGGTCTTGGCGCTGAAAGTTTCGAACAACTTCTGACATTAGTGTAGTGTTTTCAGTTACTTCAGGCTGCAGTGATGTTATAGCTGCTGCTACGTGACGTGAGAGGGCGTCTGCAACTACATTCAACTTGCCTGGTACATATTGAAAAGTGGGATTTAAGTCCTGGATGATGACAGACCATCTAGCTAACCTACCTGTTAGGTTGCGATTTTTGAACAAATCACATAGTGGAAGGTGGTCTGTTTGGATATGCACTGGATAACCATAGACTATATCTCCGAAATGTTTCAAGGACCAGATTACCGCTAGCGCTTCGAGATCTGTGACACTGTAGTTACATTCAGCGGTTGTAAGGGTGCGACTAGCATACGCTATTAGGCGCTTCCTTGATGCTTCATCGAGTTGCATCAAAACGGCACCAAGTCCGGTGCCTGAGGCGTCTGTGCAGAGAAGGAAGGGTGTGGTATAATCAGGGAACGCTAGAACAGGGGCATTTACAAGAGCTGTCTTTAGCTTTTGGAAAGCCTGTGACTGGTCGTTAGTCCAAACAAAGGGCACATTCTGCTTGAGTAAGTGGGTCAGAGGAGCGGCGATCGTCGCATAATTACGGATGTAGCGACGATAATAGCCACTGAGGTCCAGGAAACTTCGGACAGCGTCGGTAGTGGTAGGTTCTGGGAAGTTAATGATCGCCTTAGTTTTATCCCCATTAGTATGAATGCCTTGTGCATCTACGACATGGCCTAGGAATTTGATTTTCTTTCACAGGAAGTCACATTTACTGAGATTGATTTTCAGGCCTCCGAGCTGGAGGCGTTCAAAGACTTGCTGGAGTTTGGTAAAATGATCAGGGATGGATTTACTCACAACAATGATATCATCTAGGTAAGCAAAAAGAGTGTGTCCCATCATACCGCTGAAGACTGAATGGATAAGTCGCATGAACACGGAAGGAGCATTTCTCAGACCAAAAGGGAGTCTCTTAAACTGAAAATGTCCGGAAGGGGTGCTAAAGGCTGTAACTGGGCGAGAGGACTCTTCCATATCGACCTGCCAGTACCCGCTGAGGAGGTCTAAAGATGAAAAGACTACGTTATTGTCACCAAGGGATTCTAGGAAATCAGTGAGGACAGGTAACGGGAAACGGTCTGGAACGGTGACAGAATTGACCTTACGATAGTCGACTACTGGTCTAAAGGTGCCGTCCTTCTTTGGTACTAAGAAAAGTGGGCTATTCCATGGACTGACGGAGGGTTCAATAATGTCCTGGTCTAACATGTTCTGTACCATTTGATCTGTTTGCTTTCTCTGGCTGTGAGGCAATTGATACGCTGGTATGTAAATCGGCTGAGTTCCTGAGAGTAGTTCAATCGTATGTTTGACAAGGTCTGTTCTACCCATCGGTTCACTGGGTAAGGCAACCACGTTTCTGTACGAGGTCAGAAGGTCGAGGAGTTGAGGCGTATTTTCTGGGAAATCTGTGCAAGTGAGATGTGAGAGCATATCGGGTGAATGCGTCGGCGCAGATCCCGTAGAGTTAATAGTACATACACCGATTGGCATATCATCAGTCTGAATAGTAGGAATTGAGGAATCCTGGCACACCTTTACAGCCGCTGGGTATACTAGAAAGTCTCCAATCTTGACACCACTTTTAAGTTTTAGTGGAGCATTTGTGACATTAAGCAAGTACAGGTAGCATAAACTGTCCTCTAAGACTGTACACCACGCTGACTCATAAGTCAAGCCATTCACACAACACGTCTCAGGTAGAGTTAGTACATCCACTCCTTCTTTCGCACCGGCAACACAAACAGAGACTTTGGTGAACTCAAGCGGTAACAAAATTGTGCACGCATTCGTTACTGCACGTTTCGTCTCTGCGTGTTGGAGAAGATCATGCAGACTGTGTGAGGTAGGTAACTGAGACATGTCTGAGTCAGCGATAGTGTTGTCGGGAGAGGATGTAAGAGCCATGTTCGAGGGCTGAGATGATGTATCAGGGGACATTGAGGAATTTATGTCCTTGCTCGCAGTCAGTAAAGGAATGATCTCTGTATTCTCAGATGATGATAGTGGTGGTTTGGGCTGGGTTGGACTTTTTGGTAGTGATAGGGACAGAGGTAATTGAAGGACTGATTTGATTGTAAGAACAGGACGGGGACATTCCATAGTGTAAACCGGGAATCCAGAAATGTCTATACTACCACAAGCAGGTAATAATGCAATGGAATGTTGTGCCATGGTGGAGAAACCAATAAGGGCATCTGCGGGATACTGCAAGTCATTAGTGACATGAAATGCAATGAGGATAGGAGGCAAAGCTCTGTGGAGTTTGACTTCAAGGGTGACTCTTCCCTTAACCTTAAACTCTGAGCTGTTAACACCACATAGGCGAATGTCTGGTGGTTCTAGGAAACTGACGTGGTTGTGATGGCGATGAATAATTTGTAAGGAATTTTCGGAGATGAGATTTACTATAGATCCTGTGTCCAAGAAGAATGACGTTGGTATGTCATGACTGCTGCCGAGAATGACTAAACCCGAGGATGTTATGGGACCTACATGGCGGATGAGGAGTTGGGTTTCTGGTTCTACATGATATTGGTCCGATACGGGCACGGCGCTTCCCCCGACTGTGGGCGGTTGAGGTAACAACATTCCTCAGTGGTGTGAGTCGTGCATGATTTGTGGTATTTGCAGTGTGGACGACGTGAGCGGGAAGGCGTACGCTGTCTGGTTTGGGAGTGAGGACGTCTGTATGTACGGTCGCAACTGGATGCTCGATGTCCACGATGACCACAGTACCAGCAAAGAATCGAAGATTGTCTGTTTCGTCGGGCACTAGATTGATCATGACCTGCGGTAGGAAAGCGATGTGTGGCAGGTCTGCCGCGTGTTGTGGGACAGGAGCGAGATTGGTCTGGGGTAGTGGAGGTGTGACAGACTGAGGAGGCCAAGGGTTGGGTGGTGCCCTGACGCGTGTAGTTCGAACCTGTTCTTTCATGAATGGCTTTAGTGACCTGAATAATTTTATCTCCTGGATTGAAACCGATTTCCAAGGCGAGCTCTCGCTGTTTAGGAGTAAGCCAGTGAGGGAATCTGAGGTAACGAATTAAGTCAGCAAAGTTGGTGAGTGAAAGCATTGGAACGCCATTCTTGTCTTCTAACCATTTCGTGCCTACCAGTAATTGGAGCATCTCGCTACTAGTTGCTTTCATGGCGGCGGCAGCTTCGCGGAGCTTGGCATATTGCGCTGGGACGCATAAGTCCTCATCTAGTTGGTTTAGGAGTTTAATGAATCCCATGAGAGACGCGGTATTTAAATGCTGGCAACAAAGGCTGATGAGTTCCGTACGAAAATCAGCAAAGGTACGAATGCTATCGAAATGTCTTGCACAGATCGCAGATCCGATGTCTGATTTACTGTGATGCAAGCGACCGAGGAGGTACGCTACTTTGAGCAATTCCTCGGTAATTTGTCTATTATTTATTTTGGTTTCGACTTCTCTGAGGAAATCATAGACAGACCAAGTTGGGTCCTGGCCGGTAAATTTGGGACGATTGGCATCGTCGAGATAGATAGACTGTGGAGGGTTGGCCATGGCTGGAAGTGCAGAAGTGGCGGCAGGAGAGGTGTGGGAGAGAGAGAAGGTAGTGGCAGTTAAGGGCGAGCAAGACGGGGTAGGAAGGGAGGCAGGAGAGGGAACGACAGGGGAAGGAGTAGAGGAAGAAGAAGGGAGTGTAGAGGCAGGAGTAGAGGAGGAAGTATCTGGATTTACGAGGGTAGGACGGGTAGTAAGTGATTCTGCGGGAAGTGAAACGGGAGTCTCAGGGACATGGCGGTGGTACTCTTTGCCACGTCGTAAATGAGTGATTGTGTTAGAGTCGGCAGACGGGGTATGAGCAGGTGATGTTTCCGGGTTGAGAGGGCTGGTGGTAAGCGGTTGACGTGGAAAGTATGACATTTAATGAGGCAATGGAAAATGAAAGGGTGAAGATGGATACGTAGGTGGAAATGTATAAATAACAATGAGAGAATGGAATACACTAGATGTGAAAATGAACGAAGGTGTGGGCATGGATGGTTTAAATAAAATGCGAAGGATGAGATGGAATATAACTAACGTAGGTGAAGATGAAAACGGGGTAATGGAAATGAGATGGAATATTTACAATAACCAATCTGTAGAGAAAATCGAGGATAATCTCTAGAGAAAGGAAAGATATACTATAGTTACACAGTAGAAACGGGAGTGTCAAGATGTATGACGTGCAGGGTGGCTGGGCGTAGCTGGGCTGGGGCGGGGCGGGGCGACGGGGCGGGGCGGGACGGGGAGGTGGTGGAGAGACAGCTGGGCAGAGAGGAGAAGAGATGCCGCGATGAATCACCGGCAGGGAGTGGCGGTCTTAGGAGGCTCCGTAATGCAGACCAGATGCGGGCGACGGCGGAGGCCGGTGGCGGGTGGTGAGGCAGATGTCGGCGCAAGGCAGGTGTAGAGCTGGTGAGTTGCAAATGCAGAGAATGGTGGTGGGCAGGCAGCGGGCAGACAGTGATAAGTGGCACAGTTGGGGCAGGAGCTATGATGAGTCCGGAACAGGTGCTGGGAACAGGTGCAATAGGTGCGTAGGTCGGCGACGGCAACACATGCGGTCAGGAACAAGGTGTATGGGTGCGGTTGGTGGAGAGGTGAGCACTGGTGAGAAAAATGGTACACTCGAAAAGCACATCCAAGGTATGACACCACTAGAGGCACGGAGGAGGGGCGAGGCTGGCAGATGCGAGTCGTCCTGTATCTTATTGTATCACTAAAAATCCAAGGAGGCGGTCAGAATGTGATGGTTCGAAACGCCGCAGCTACCAAATGTAACTTGCAATACTTTGGTAATAGAAACTCCGTGTATAAACAGCTAGATAAGGAGTTTATTACAAGCTCACAGTAAAACAGTCTCCCCGTGTCGGCTGTCTGCTAAGAACTGATGCAATAACGCCGTCTTCAGGCGTGGGAAAGCATGCTGACCTAGCAAATTTAGTGGGGGCATGTATGCATTGGGGGGGGACATATATAAATCGGGGGTAGACATATTGTGGAGGGGGTACACAACTGTACACTCGTAGACTCGTAGGCTCGTAGACTTGTAGACTCGTAGGCTTGTAGACTTGTAGATTCGCGGACTCATGAACTCGTAGACTCGTAGCCTAAACTTGTAAATTCCTTCTTCTTGCTGTATACTCGCTTGTGGTTATTTGATCATTGATCTGTAGTTTCCTGATAGTGTAGAATCAACCATAGAACTGAAGCTGATATTGGTTACAGTCTCGCCTGCTTTTGTAGAAATTCACTGTAGAACTGAAGCTAATCTTGGTTAGAGTCTCGCCTGCTTTTGTAGAAATTCGTACTTTCACTGCCACCATATCTTGTAGAAATTTCGCAGCTTCTTGTAGTGTGTTATGTACTGTAGATCTGTTATACATATATTAGACTCGTGGACGAGCGGTTGTTATACGCGAGTAGGTTTGTAAGTAGATAATCTTAATTCCCATTGTCATGCAATGACAGGAGAAGTAAAGATGAGTATGAGACTATGTATAATTTTATTTGTCTTGAACTTAAGTCCCTCACACACAAGTGAAATATGAAGTAGAGTCCCGCTAGCTCCCTCCCTGTCTCTCTTTCTCTGCCACCCTCTCGCCCCTGTTGCTAGCCTCCTTCTCTCCACTACCTATCGGTTCCATGGCTAGCTCCTTTCTCATCTCTGATTCCTACATTCTCGTTTAGCAGGGGTCGTGTCACGTGGGCTATACTGTCGTGGAAGCTTCTAGAACTCTGTATGTCTGTGTGTATTTTTTTTTTTTTTATGCAAGGAAGAAGGAACCAAAGGCCATGAGCCCGCAGTAACAGTTCCCTCCAAGAGAAAAACAAAATACAATAGAGAGCCAAATTCAAGATCCGATCATTTTGAGATGCCTGGACACACTGCCTTTGAAAGACTGGAGATCATAGGCAGGAGGAAATACAGACAGAGGGAGACAGTTCCAGAGCTGACCTGTTGCATGAATGAAAGACTGGGAGTAACGGTTAACTCTTGCATTAGAGAGTTGGACAGAAAAGGGATGAGAGTTTCCTGCCAGACGGGTGCTACGCGCCCGTCGTAGAGGTGGAGGAATGCAAGCAGACAGTTCAGAGGAGCAGTGACCATTAAAGTAGCGATAGAAAAGAGATAAAGATGCAACAGTGCGGCGAAGAGACAGAGGTTGAAGGGAGTCAGTAAGAGGAGGAGAGTTAATGAGACGAAAAGCCTTTGACTCCACCCTATTGAGAAGAGCTGTATGTGGGGAGCCTCCCCACACATGAGAGTTGTACTCCACACAGGGGCGGATAAAACCCCTGTATAGAGTCAACAATTGTACAGGGGTAAAGAAAGAGCGGAGTCGGCTTAGCACACCCAATCTCTTGGAAGCAGATTTTACAAGAGATGTAATATGATCTTTCCAAGATAAGTCCCGAGTAAATGAAACCCCAAGCATGTTCAAGGATGATGCAGGATTAATCTGAATATTATTAAACATTAGTGGGTATACCTGTGGAAGATTTTGTCAGGTTGATAGGTGTAAGAACTGAGTCTTAGAAACATTAAAGACAACCATATTATTTTTACCCCAGTCAGAGATATGAGCCAAGTCAGACATTAGGTGTGCCATAGCCTCATCCCTTGTTTGTTGAAGTAACTGTTGAGGTGGGCGTTGCGGGAACCGAATGGAAAGCTGAAGGGTGGAGTCATCAGCGTATGAGTGGATAGGGTTAGATGTACAGCTTAGAAGATCATTGATGAATAAAAGGAAGAGAGTTGGTGATAGGATAGAGCCCTGAGGAACACCACTGTTGATAGATCTAGGAGAAGAACGATGGCCGTCTACGACAGCAGCTATAGAACGACCAGAAAGGAAGCTAGCGATGAAGGTACAGATAGAAGGATAGAAACCGTAGGAGGGCAGTTTGGAAATTAAAGATTTATGCCAGACTCGATCGAAAGCCTTTGAGATGTCAAGTGCAATGGCAAAGCTTTCGCCAAAGTCCCGAAAGGAGGATGACCAGGAGTCTGAAAGGTAGGTGAGAAGATCGCCAGTGGAGCGTCCCTGACGGAACCCATACTGACGATCGGAAAGAAGGTTGTGATAGGAAAGATGCCTTAAAATTTTTTTATTAAGAATTGACTCGAAAACTTTTTGAAATACAGGACGTTAAAGCAATTGGACGATAGTTGGAGGGTTGGGAGTGGTCACCCTTCTTTGGGACTGGCTGAATGAGAGCAAACTTCCAGCCAGAAGGAAAGGTACAAGTTGACAGACAAAGGCGAAATAGTTTGCCTAGGCAGGGTGTAAGCACAGAAGCACAGTTTTTGAGAACAACAGGAGGGACCCCATCAGGCCCATATGCCTTGTTAGTACTGAGGCCAGTAATGGCAGAAAATACATCAACTGAAGAAATTTTAATGTCAGCCATGAGGAAGTCAGAGGGGGGAAGTGATGGAGGAACAGCACCGGAATCGTCTAAGGTGGAATTGGAGGAGAAAGTCTGTGCGAAGAGATCTGCTTTATCAGTAGAAGAAATAGCTACAGAACCATCAGAGTAGAAAAGAGGAGGGAAGGATGATGAGGTAAAGTTGTTAGAAAGATTTTTGGCAAGGTGCCAGAAGGAGCGGGAAGAATTCGAGTTGGAGAGTTGAGAGCATTTAGTATGTACTGCTTCCGGTGCACTTCTAGCATTCCTTCACTTAAGAGTTGCAAGCTCATTTCCTTTTTGGTTGATTCTCGCTGATACGCTTCCTATCTCACACCCTGGCTTGGTGCTTCTATCAATCTATCTATCTATGAGTTGTATTATTATAATATGGAGTCCTGACATATATGTGCATGTATCCATCCATCCATCATCCAATCCTACATTGCCCCAAGAGGAGCGTAGGAGGCCTAGGCTTGGCAGTTGGTCCCGACATTTAAGATGAGAGTGACCAGCCTCACTTGTCCCTTAGTGGTATTACATGAACAATGAACCCCAACCAACCCTTGGATATAAACCTTCACTGGCTCAGTCCAACTGGAGCGCAATAATTACCCACTAAACCACCAGGTGCCAAAATTTGATTATATGGTTACCACTCAGCGTAGTCAATGGTTTCCTGGTGTACAGGAAACCATTTGGCTTGTCACTCAGTGTAGAGTCCCCACAGCCAGAAGGAAGAGGAAAGAATTAAGAAAAGAAAGTCAGAAGGGGAAGTGGAAAGTTACCTGTAGGTATAAGGACAAGGAAAGAATGAAGGAAAGAAAGAAGAGGATGGAAGGAAAGAAAGATGGAGAGGAAAGGGCAGACACCCGACAGCAGCACTACATCGAGTGGGTGGATGGTGAGCGCCCTCACCATCTCTCTCTCTCTCTCTCTCTCTCTCTCTCTCTCTCTCTCTCTCTATATATATATATATATATATATATATATATATATATATATATATATATATATATATATATATATATATATATATATATATATATATATATATATGAAGCATTTTGCTTCTCTGGCTTCTTCGAAATCTTTGAAAATGTGAAATAAAGACCAAAAATGGCACTGGTAAAAACATCTGCTTTTGGGGAGAAGGGTAACTTTTGCCCAGCTGCACCATGACAGTTTCCGTTGTTCATGGGACCATAGATCACTGCCGTGAGTAGTGTTGAAATTTCCTGTCACCTGCCTGCTGGTAATTGAAAACTGGCATGATTTCCGACCTTTTTATCCCTTTATGTACATCCCAAATGATCCTAAACTCTCACTCCATCTCGATCCCTGTGTAACTTTCTTTCACTTCTTATGTTGGTTGCTGCTGTTATATCCTATATGTCAATTTTTTTTTTTTTTCTCTCTGAAAGATTTAGCCGCGGCCATTTCTTCCTTTTGTGTGCTACTGTAATATCATCTACATTCCTATGCTTTCTTGTCGATGAATCTCAATTCAGTCTTTCCATGTACTACCTAGCACAGTCCATCCCTTTCCACTCAGAGCTTCCAGTCCAAGTTAGAATTGGAAGGTTACACTGACTACATAACTTTTGTACTTATACAGGTATATTCTTATCCTTGAAGATGTAACTTTGCTTAACAAAACACCTCCAACTCGTCCTTATTTTCCATTTCATTTCTCTGTCGTCAAAGTACACAAAATACTTACATATATTTGGTACATTTCTCAGTGATACAGAATGGACTCTCTCATCGACATATTTAACTTTGAGCTTACTTTCAGACTGCCCATATTCAAAATGTAATTTCACGCAGTACCTTCTCAAATTCACTGAAAGAATTAATGTCACCAGCGAATCGAAATGTGATCAAACACTCTCAGTATATGATTCCCTTCCCATCTCATTCCTTATTTCCCAAGCGCCCTCTATGAATCCACTGAATTACTCGGAGATGCTGTGTTTCCTTGTGTAATACATCTCTTTACCGGTATGTTATATTGTATATATACTTATGAAGCTTTATGTTAACAATGACATCTTCTTATAACATTAAGTTGACATATATATATATATATATATATATATATATATATATATATATATATATATATATATATATATATATATATATGAAAGAGAAAGTGCCTTCACACAAGTGCAGCAAGTGCTCATGTATAATCTAATACCTAAATATATGTTTTATTTATATACCTAGTCTTTGCATTGCTATGACTGACCCTCTAACTCAGTGGTTTTTCTTCATAATCATTTAATGTCATACACAGAAGAGTGGTGCATTCTGAAAGTGTCTCCACTGTTGTGTTTATATTTTTATTATGATCTATTCTTGAAAATCTAATAAGAATTGTGGCTTGTTCTTTGTAAAGCTAATTTGTTTTGTTTCGACATTAGCGAATACATTGTAAAGAATAGAAAGAATACTTGTTTTACCAATTTTCATTTTCGCCAGACGTTTATATTTACTTTAAGGAAATGTCTCTTTCAGTGGAAGGATTGATGAAGGTTATCACCCTCCACTCTAATAAATCTCTCCTAAACTGAAAAAAAAAAAAAAAAAAAAAAAAGATAAAATTTTGTCGGCTACTTGAAGAATAATATAAATATCGCCTGCTGTTAACACCTCCTCTACGATTACTTATTTTGTATCCTACACTTCCTACCACCAGGCATTTATTCAGCCCGCGAAAAACATGTCGTACTCAGAGTGTTCATGAAGGCTATAATTATCTATTCCCTCATTTTGGAAGTAGTGACAATATAATGACGCATGGCACTGAAGTCGGGTTTGCTATTCTGATTTTTTTTTTTTCTGGTGGACAACGAGGTCGATTAATTAAGATTTGTAAGAAGACGTTAAACAACAACTGATGTACCAGACAAAATTTTTATTAACTTTTTGGTCTTAAATGACTTTCTACTACGGTATACTTCGAGCATTTTATCATGAACTGGGTGCTGCTTTAACTTTCAGATATAGTACGTAAACAGTAGAACCAGATAAGCCATTATAGAATATAATCAAACACTTAAACCCAAGTGATTTAATATATAGCATGAATGTACCTATTAAATGTACCTATCTTACAAACTCATGTCTTGCTAGAGTTTTGAGTGCTTAAATCTTATTATAGGATAAACTTAGCAGTGAAACCTACGTAACTAGAAATTGGTCTATCGTACCCCCAGAAAACACTAATTTTCCCCCCCTAGCAGCCGGACTCGCGGGCGGTGACGACCGGGCGATTGAACACCCCACACCCGCCTTCCCTGCTCCAACCCCAGCGTATACGTTGTTGGACAGATGTGGAACGGCCAAAGCTGGTGACGTTACAGTGTGTCAGTATTGTGTTTATAGACAACCGAAACCAGTAAGGGTAAGTATATGAAAGTATTTAATGCGTAAGAATATGCTATTAGCCACAGCATGAGAAAGGTAACAAAATGAAAAACCTACAGTGTATTATGTGTTTTTGTCTACATACTTTTTTTTTATGCTAGGAAGAAGGAACCAAAGGCCACGAGCCCGCAATATCTGTTGCATCCAAGAGAAAAACAAAATAAAAGAGAGAGCCAAATTCAAGATCCGATCATTTCGAGATGCCCGGACACACTGCGTTTGAAAGACTGGAGATCATAGCTAGCAAGAAATACAGTCAGAGGGAAACAGTCCCAGAGTTGACCTGTTGTATAAATGAATGACTGGGAGTAACGGTCAACTCATGCATTAGAGAGTTGGACAGAAAAGGGATAAGAGTTTGCTGCTAGACGGGTGCTACGGGCCCGTCGTAGAGGTGGAGGAATGCTAGCAGACAGTTCAGAGGAGCAGTGACCATTGAAGTAGCAATAGAAAAGAGATAAAGATGCAACAGTGTGGCGAAGGGACAGGTTGAAGGGAGCCAGTAAGAGGAGAGTTAATGAGACGAAAAGCCTTTGACTCCATGCTATTGAGAAGAGCTGTATGTGTGGAACCTCCCCACAAATGAGAGTTGTACTCTAAACAGGGATGAATAAAACCCGTGTATAGAATCAACAACTGTGCAGGAGTAAAAAAGGTACAGAGTCGGCTTAGCACACCTAATTTCTTGGAAAATAGATTTTACAAGAGATGTAATATAATCTTTCCAAGATAAGTCCCGAGTGAATGAAACCTCAAGCATGTTCAAGGATGATGCAGGATTAAGCGGTATATTAAACATTAGTGGGTACTCCTGCAGAAGATTTTGTTGGGTTGATAGGTGTAAGAACTGAGTCTTAGATGCATTAAAAACAACAAGATTATTTTTACCCCAGTCAGAGATATGAGCCAAGTCAGACATTAGGTGTGCCATGGCCTCATCCCTTGTTTGTTGAAGTAACTGCTGACATGGACACTCCGGGAACCGAATGGAAAGGTGAAGGGTGGAATCATCTGCGTACGAGTGGATAGGATTAGATGTACAGCTTAGAAGGTCAGTGATGACTAAAAGGGAGTTGGTGGTAGGATAGAGCCCTCAGGAACACCACTGTTGATAGATCTACGAGAAGAACGATGGCCGTCTGCAACTGCGCTATAGAACGACCAGAAAGGAAGCTATAGATGAAGGCACAGATAGAAGGATAGAAACCATAAGAGGGAACTTTGGAAATTAAAGATTTATGCCAGACTCGATCGAAAGCCTTTGAGATGTCAAGTGCAATGTCAAAGCTTTCGCCAAAGTCCCGAAAGGAGGATGATCAGGAGTCTGAAAGATAGGTGAGAAGATCGCCAGTGGAGCGTCCCTAACGGAACCCATACTGACGTTCAGAAAGTAGATTGTGATAGGAAAGATGCTTCAAACTTTTTCTACTAAGAGTTGACCCGAAAACTTTTGAGAAACAGGAATTTAAAGCATTTGGACGATAGTTAGAGGGTTGGGAATCGTCACCCTTCTTTGGGACCGGCTGAATGAGAGCAAACTTCCAGCAAGAAGGAAAGGTACAAGTTGATAGACAGAGGTGAAAGAGTTTACCTCGGCAGGGTGTAAGCACAGAAGCACAATTCTTGAAGACAACTGGAGGGACTCCAACACGCTCATATGCCTTGTAAGTACTGAGGCCTGTGATGGCAGAAAATAAATTAGCTGAAGAAATTTTAATGTCAGCCATGAGGACGTCAGAGGGGGGAAGTGATGGACGAACAGCACCGGAATCGTTTAAAGTGGAACTGGAGGAGAAAGTCTGAGCGAAGAGATCTGGTTTATCAGTAGAAGAAATAGCTACAGAACCATCACAGTAAAAAAAAGAGGAGGGAAGGATGATGAGGTAAAGTTGTTAGAAAGGTTTTTGGCAAGGTGCCAGAAGGAGCGAGAAGAATTCGACTTGGAGAGTTGAGAGCATTTATTACGGATGAAATTATTTTTAGCAGAGCGAAAAACAGACTTAGCACGATCCCGGTCAGAAATGTAAAAAAGATGTGCTTCAGGAGTGGGTTGGCTCCAGTACCTTTTATAGGCCCTTTCCTTGTTACTGACAGCATTAGAACAAGCGTGATTATACCAAGGCTTTCTTGCGCTGATCCAAGGATATTAGAAAGGAATGTATGCTTCCATGCCCGAGAGAATAACCTCCGAAATGCGCAAGGCACACTCAGATGGCTCCCGGCCGTGGAAGCAATAATCATTCCAAGGAAAATCAAAGAAGTACTGCCTGATGGCCTCCCAATCCACAGCTCCAAAGTGCCACGGACGACGTTTCTCTGGAGGGTCCACAGGCCGTACTGGAGCGACAGAACAGATTAAGGTAATAAGGTTGTGATTGGAGGAGCCCAAGGGAGAGAAAAGATAAACAGTGTAAGCAGAAGGATTAGTTGTAATGTAAGGCCTAAATTTCCATGTTAATATGAATTAATGGACGTCCAAAACCACAGGTAACCTGTATTAATGATAAACAACTGTATGTCCTTGCAACACAAGGTCCAACTCAGTAGTGTGTATGTCACGTTACTCGTAAAATAGAATGAAACAGTTGGCAGGTATACTGAAGTATTGTGTGTTATTGATCTGCTGGTGGTTAATACAGAGGTGTATGATGATATAAATATAATCAATACCTGACGGATCATTTCAACATTATCTTAGTTTATGCTGGTTAACTAAGGGTGGGAGTGGGAGACGAGAAGGTAAGAGAGGCGTTTGGTGCAGACAGAAACCCAGAGAGAAAGATCGTGGAGGTGGGAGCGAGAATGGGTGAGATGAGACATCACATCTTTCAAGAGATGTTGTTCACTATACTATACTTCTTTGTAACATTATAATATAAGACGTAAGTATGTAGACAATAACACATAACACATTGTAAGTCTTTCATATTCGTGCCTTTATCATGTTGTGGATAACATCACAGTTTTACACATTAAATACATTTTTATACTTACCCCTACTGGTCCTGATTGTCTATAAAAACAATATTGACACACTGTAACATCACCAGCTTTGGCCGTTCCATATCTATCCAACATTTACACTGGGGTTGGGGTAGAGGAAGTTGGTGTGGGGTGTTCGATCGCCCGGCCATCACTGGCTGGGACTGGCTAGTACGGAGGGGGTGGGGGGGAGAGGGGAGATATTAGTGCTTTTGAGTGTACTGTGAATCCCAAAGAGAGCATATTTAAGCCGTAGTATGCAAAATAAATAGCTATGGAAAAGGTTTTTCGAGGTCCCCGAAATAATCCCAAAGCAGGTTTATGAGGCCTCCAAAGCATTCCGTTTAGGAATAGGTGTTACGAAAATATTATGCCACTGTAAAATTTAAATACTCATAACAAGACGCATTGATTAAACTAAGGAAAAAGAGGATGGGAGGGAAGATAGAGACAGATTTCAAGTAGGCTGCTGTTGTCAAAGCAAAAGATGAGATGAACCATATTTTTATACACATTTAGAGTTCCTCATTATGTCCTTTCCCTGGCTGATGAGAGCTCAGGATTTTTTTTTTAATGTGAAAAAAGCAGGAAAAAGGGTCGGTTCCAGAAGTATCATGGGTTATTTTGTGTGTAATGATGCCTACGTTCAGCATGTCTGGCGGGACTGATGTGGTGCTCCAGCTTGTGACCGTCTCTGAAGAAGGCTGAGAAAACATTGTCCTAAACCACTGAGAATATTAGGCTTACAGTATGCGTTGGTGGTGATGGGGGCAGGGAAGAGGATGTGATCGGCTGGAGATGCGATGTCGAATGAATCTCAGGCCTCAAGTGGGGCAGTTTAAATAATCTTGGCCTCCACATCTCCTGCCACTCCATTGGCTGACATGGAGGGGGAAGGAGAACGGATCTGCTCCTCACTGGTCACTTAAATACCATAATACGATTTCTTCAGCCCACACAAACTCCAGGATTTGCAGTACTTTCTTCTTATTGATTCTGGAGATTTTGCAACACCTTCCTCGGCATTTTATTCTGACTCAAGAGCAGCCTTGACTCCTTGTATTAGGCGATTTATTTTTTGTAATTAATTCCTTCTGCCTCTTGACGTCTACTGTACATTCTAGTTAGGAGAGGACCCCTAATGGTAAGGGGGTTAATGAGGACTATTTTTAACCCCTCCTGTTGGAAAGGTTTCTTCTGGGCTAAGGTAGTTTATAGAAGGCGAGAATAAAATAAAAAAAAAGTCTCGTTGAACCGAAGGGGTTAATATAATATTCTCAGCGCACTAGAACAATACAAATTCACCAAGCCATAGACGCTGAGGATTTATAGGATTTTATCAAGAGAGATAGAGAGATATATAAATAGACAGACATGCAGATAGATATACAATAGATATCGTAGATGGGTAGATAGATGGACAGATGAAAAGACAGATCGATAAATATACAGATATATAGATATACAGACAGTCATACAAAGAGACAGAGACAGATTAACAGACAGATTGTGTTTCGTATTATCTATTACACCTACTGTCATCTCGTCCTGAGCGATTTATTTTTACCTATTACACCTTTGTCCCTTTCATTAACATGTCGTGTTATATATTTTCATACTTCTATTGTCAGGCATTTTTGTGAAGTTAACACAGCACCTGGTTGTCAAAGTTATAACAAAGGCAAAAATCTATCCCCTACAAGTCTGACAATCTCTTCCAAACTAAATACAATCGCGACAGTCGTTTCACCTCAACTTGGCCCAGATTTTCGTCCTTTTGCAGATTATTTCACTTAGGTCAGTGGCAACAAAAGACAATACTACGGCTCAACATCCTTTCCATTGCAGTTTCTTCGCGTCATATTCTAGTGTTAATCTAATAATATGTCTCAGCATTAAAGATGAAGAGATGGCAGTTTTTAGGTCAAGTTAGAATAAAAGGGGTATTGTAGAAAGTGTAGTTAAAAAAAAAAAAAAAACTAATATGCGCAACTCATAATCACAATACAATATCTCCATCACACAGAAACGCTAAGATTTACATCTGTGATATAGATATTGTGACATATTCTCTTAGACTGGTATTCTTGTCGGTTAAGGAAGCTCCCATACACCTCTTCCTCAACGATTTAATTTCGATATACTTGGTTAATATTATTTTGTACATTATTTATGAAGAGTATGGCGATACTTGTAGGATTTATGTAGTACAGAATAGGACAGTAAGATGTAAAAAGCAAAATAAATTGCTAAGGAAAGGATGGTAGGGAGCTTTCGTAATCAACGTGAGTACAGGCCCTTGACTGAGCTCTCATTGGTCTGTATTTTCATCCGCTATGTAGTACTCTTTTATACAGCTGGTGGGTATAATTGTGTACGCTGTTGATGCAGAGGATGGCAATATTGCCGGTATTTAATAATATAAATTAGAAGAGGATAGTAGGTCTAATATGCAAAATAAATCTCCTAGGAGGAGGTGCTAGGAAATACGGATCGTTGACACAAAGTGACATATTTTTGGTGGCAGGGGAGGCTTCGTTGCACCTCTTCCTTGGTGATTTATTTCGCCTATTTCACAGCAACCTTCTCTTGTGTTGCTGAAGAAGGACACCTTCACGTGGTGACACAGATACAGCTGGGCGGCTCCACTGCAGTTATACAAATGTCCCTCAGTCGCCTCTGTCCACCAAGAGGAGGGTGGTTGGCAGGATGGACCTCATACAGTCTTCATTAATTCATCTTTTACTAGGGTTCTCTCCTAAGCTGAGAACTGAGCAATGAACGACGTCGTCTGTTTAATGGGTTTATGGAATCAAAACCATTATAATTATTCAGTCATATAGAAATATAATATTTACCAGATTTTTATAGCCAGTGAATGTATTCTCGTTGACTTTGCTTTTCAAACACCTTTTCTTTAGTGACTTAATCCACAAAATTGCCACATCAGGCTTGAATTCATCCTGTTGCCTGTTGTAATGGGTTAGTAACACGAACACACGATATTAATCCGATTTCACACAAAAGTTAAAGTATTTACTGGGTTCTTCTAGCAATTGCATATGTTCTCATTGATTTAGCTTTCCTAACACCTTTTCTTCGGCGACTTATTCGGCAAAACCACCAGCTCTGCAATATATATTCCCTATAAATATGCTTTGCACACTACCAAAGCCATTATAGGTGCAGTATTGTCAAGATTTTCTATATAACCATTGGTATATGGTGACAGGAGTCGACCTGGGGCCATGTGATGATGATCTACATGATCCTGTGATTTTCAGTCTTTCAAATGCAGTGTCCAGGCATCTCGAAATGAACGGATCTTGAATTTAACTCTGTTATATTGTTTTATTTTTTTTCTTGGATGGAGATGTTTGCAGGCTCCTGGATTTGGTACCTTCTTCCTTGTATAAAAAAAATAAATAAAAAATGTTCTCACTGTCCCGGGTCCGTATTTTCGTCGGTTAAAGACGCTCCCTAACACATCTTTGTTACCAGTTTGAGAGTCAAGGTTGATCCCAAATGTCCACTGGGTTTTGACGGCTTCATTCTGGACTACTGTATATTATTAATGACGTGCCCTTCCTGAGGTCTGAGGCTGAATTAACCTGGGAGCTGGTGCACTCCATCTCCCATTGAACTCAGCATGGAGTGTCCATATCTTTGAGTATAATCTCACGTAGTGGGGTGTTCATAGGGAACCTCAGCTTGAGAAGGAAGGGGACAACGAGTGCAAACGTGAACAGCATCTTTACTTCAAAAGTTTCGACATTTAAACAGTCATCATCAGTGACCTAAAAGGGCAAAAATGAAGTCAAAACCTAAAAATCAATCTCAGTATTATGTGAGTGAAAAAACACACACAGACACACATCCTAAAACATTTAACAGGGGAGCGAGTGGGAAGTGTAAGAGTACTAAAACAGAGTTACTTGACATAAACAGGTACTGCAGACATTAATGTTGTTTAGAGATTGGTTATGGATCTTACATCTCTAGCAATCTTAAGTTACTGTTTGATGTCCAAGATAATATTTTAAAATACTCTTTTTTTAAGAGTGATATAACAAGATTCTCTTACTGCTGAGTCTTCGGCCTGTCCTGCTCACCTGATCCATATGTTCGTCTCTTCTAACCTCTGTAGTATATCCAGTATCCTTAAAAGTGCTTGTCATCAGAGAGACTGGAGGAAGTAAAAAATAAATAAAACGATCTTAGGTGGCCCTGGAATTTGATCAGATTTATTTAGGTAAGATGTTACTGTAAAAATAATTAAATATAAAGTCAGTTTGTTTTATATAATTGCATCATGATCATTACCTAGCATACTCAGCTTATTAAAACTCGGCATTGCTTTGCCATTCACAGCACGTATAATGTTTAATATTTATGTGTACTCAGCATCTCATACATGTTTAACTTCCATTTTTTTAATCAAACCGCCCTGACCCTTCTGAACGGTGGTTAAAAAAGTACTTTTCACTCAATTCCTCTCACACATTCCCTCACATTTACACATTCTACGTGCCAAAAGAATGTGGATGAGATCTCAGTGTACCGTTTTTCAATGTTATCTGATGCTTGTTCTTTAACACAGTGTCAGCAACAACGAAAGGGGTCCCTAGCTACACACACACACAAATTGTATAAATCTGTCCTTTTACTGCAGAAGACGACGCCTATTATACCCACAAGGATACAATGTTTCTCGTTGTCTTGGTTGCCACCGTGTGTCACCGTGCTGACCAAAACTGGATCCTCGAACTTTACTACACAGTCGGCAGTTCGAGTCCGGGTTAGCCGGTAACACTGCTTTAATTGTGTCTCCATTGTCTACACTCTTCTCTGGCGTGGTTCCAAGCTTCATCGAAATGTTTGGTTCCTTCCGGCAGAGGGTTCACCATTATTCTTTGTCCGAGGCCTTGGTATCAAGACCTATTGGTATGATGTTGCATGTCTTCAGAGATGTCCTTACATGATCTTTATCACTCTTCTTCTGTCCCTCTGGGTTGCAACGTGCTGCAGGGAATTGGCCAAGCATAACCTAGCAGGGAAGGCGGTGTTCAGGCATGCGGAGCATTTGTCTGACATACCTTAGCTACTCTTTAGCCAGCATGGTTCCTATGCTGGGTGACTTCGCCCACTGGCGAATTTGGAACTGAAGGAATTTCTATGTGGGTCCGAAGATGCACTGCAAGCATCAGAAGTGAAACGGCTCAAGCTGTTTGATGTGAGGCTGGTAGGTAGCCCAAGATTCAGCACCATGTAAGTTTGTGGAGAGCCATATACAGCCTCTCCAACCCTATTCCTAGTCCATATTAATGATCTCTTATCTGTCACCAACAATCCCATCCATTCATATGCAGATGACTCAACATTTCACAGTTCATTCACACTCAAACGCCCATTTACACTGTTTAATATCTCTGCTTCTCAACTCAGTGCAGCCATCTCCATAAATCTACACTTATCTAAGATCAATGAATGGGGACAAGATAACCTTGTCTCATTTAATGCTAGTAAAACCAAGTATATACAATTTACTAATAGACACATACTGCCAGATTCGTACATTATCATCAATGCTACTAATATATCCCATCCCCAAAGGTATTGAAATTGTCAGTGTTTCAATTTACAATGCTCTCAGTTGGACCTATCATGTCAGATCACTTGCTAAAATCGCCACAAAGAAACTTGGATTATTGTCTACACTGACGAGCAGTTAGCTATAATATATAAATCATGTGTGCTTCAGCTAGAATACTTCTCACTCTTGTGGAATGGATGTGGAGAGGTTGCTCTAAAACAACTGGACAAAATTCAAAACAAGGTCGTTAGAATTATTAACCCGGGTGTTATATATAAAGTACCTCCCTTACATTTAAGGCATCCCACACTGCAGTTAAAAATACAAAAGAATCTATCTGACTCTTACTACTTGGGAAACATGAACCTTGCTTGATACTGACCAAGATACCCCACCATGCTGTAGGACTGCCCTTATTGCCCATGAACTAAAAAGATATGTAAGTGACATTCCTGCCTTGTATGAGACTCGCCTCCCAGGAAAGGGCAACCACGTTGGAGAAGAGTATACATATTTCTGGAGGGGATGTCCAGACAATGTAAGAGGAAACCGTGGTATTGGCTTTGCACTCCAAAGCAACCTACTACAGATGAATCAAGAATCACTTGTGGGTATATCAAAGAAGCTGATGTCCTGGTGTATACCACTCTTTAACCCATTAACCGCGGGGCTTGGGCGCAAAGGATCATACCAGGGGGCGTCACTTTTGCAATTGTGTTATTTTGAATTCTCCCGGGCTTTAAAGTGGTGGCTTGTATCATCTATCAGTACTGCCAGTGTCCAACAATAGTCAGCACTGCTAATGTCATCTGTACTCCCATCCATTGCTGACAATTTAGCCATTTATCCCCGTTCTTGACTCCCCTCCCTACCTCCCCTCCATTACCCTCTCCTCTCGCCTACCCAGCCGCGCTGCGCTAAGCAAATCTTCCCCGGAATTTTCCACTGATTTCATCCATTGAAATAAGCCCTATGCCCTAAACTTATACAAAATAATATATATCAAAAAAAAAATAAGGAAACTGATAGTGCCATACACCTGGAGTTGGCTAATTATCACCTGGCAACACCCCACGTGCACTTGTTCACTAATTTTCCCAGGTAATTTCCCCTTGAAATATGGCGTATAATCTATTCTCGTAATAAAAATATATGTAAGGAAGGAAGGGAGAAGCCACTGATGGTTTCAAGTCCCGCGTTGGGACAGGCTTTGGTGTAGTTTTCCATGATTTTAGCCGTGGTGGGAGTCTTCCTCCTTCCGCCTCTGTTTTTACTGCTGAACTTACAGTTATTTTACTTGCAGTTGAGTTGATTTTTAGTTTCCCCCCTGCTTCTTTCACCATTTTTAGTGACTCAGCCAGCGCCTTGCAAGCTTTGTCTTGTGGCTTCTCATCACACCCTCTAGTCCTGTCTATCTTGGAGTGGATCTTCTTATTACACAGACACGGATTTTCTGTACAGATGTGTTAGGTCCCTGCTCATGTGGGGGTCGTAGGCAATGAGCGTGCTGACTCTGTGGCGAGAGCTGCGGCCTCTCGCCCTTCCTCTCCCCATTACCGTGTCCCATCTGAGGATTTATGTACAAGCACAATAGAAGCTGTCCGTCTCTGCTGGCAGAGAAGGTGGGATGCAGTAGGGGCGAACAAACTCCGCAGCATTCGACTGAACCTGGGTGATGGAGGGTATGTGGGACTATCCCGACAGTGGGAAACAGCTTTGGCCCGTCTCCGGATTGGCAACACTAGGCTGACTCATGGTTTTTTAATGGAGAAGGCGCCCCCTCCCTATTGTGATTACTGTCTGGTTCCTTTGACTGTGCAGCATCTTCTTTTGGAATGCCCAAGTCTTGAGGACCTTCGTCGGCAATACCTTTCCGGGTGCCGAGCCGACAACAGACCTTATCTTCTCTCTTCGGTACTTGGGGAAGAGGCTTGTGCTATGGGAGGAGGCACCTTCTCCTTTGTGTTAAGTTCCGGTCTTCTCCACAAAATGTAGGACTTTACCATATTTTAGATTGTGTTTTATACTGTTCTCGTTTAACCTCAATCTTTCCACCACGTTTTAGTTTTGGTTGTTTCTTTGATTTTGTCGCTTTTTTTTTATGCATAATTTTATTTATTTATTTATTCATTTATTTTTTGACTTCCTTTTAATGTTTGTGTTCGGCGGCATATGACCTCTGCTGTTGCACCGCCATGTCACATTTTCATTTATTCATTCATTCCTACACCTTCACCAAACCTTAGTGGGATCTAAACTTGCTTATGGTTGCGAAGTGTGATCCTCCACTACTGTGCCACGACTTGGTGTTCTTTATTCTGTGCATGATGCTGGTTTGCATCTTGCTACTAGTGTTTTCAGATCCTCCCAATTCCGAGCTTGTTGGTGGAGGTTGGCATGCCTCCCCAAGATCTACAGCGCATGTTACTAATCATTCAATGCTGGAACAGTGTGAGACGTATGCCATACTCACTCACTGTTGTTTGTGTCACAGCATTCATTCTTCCAATAATATGGCTTTAATCCCCATACTCCACATCCCTTTGAGTACAGGAACAAGCAGATTATGAGGGATTTAGATGTGTTTGCAGAGCCTATCTTCCCTGTCTGCCACCAAAGAATCGCTCCATGGTTCCTTGCAGAGGTGCGAGTGTGAAGAGATGTTGAAGGTATCAAGTATTCTCTGCCTTCTCTAGCTCTTTATCAGCAATTTTTGGATCATTCATACATTCACATGGGCACTCTCCCTGTATATACAGATATTTCGAGGTCAGATACTGGTGTTGAGTTTGGGTTGGCTTTCCTACATTTTGTGAGAGGAGGAAGTCTTCCTCTAGATTCCACTCTTCCTACTGGCGAATCAACTGCTGTCATTTTAGCTCTTCAGCTGATTTTAACACACAAGGAGGCTTCTTTTACGATTGTGAGTGATTCTCAAAGTGACATTTTAGCTCTTGAGTCTTTTAGTTCGACACAAGCCCTGGTCCTTGACATTCTTAAATGGTTTTTCCTAATACAGAGGCGTGGTGAGCTCGTCCACTTCTGTTGGGTTCCTGCACGTGATGGTGTGGAGGGCAATGAGAAGGCAGATGCACTAACTGAGGTCATGTCTTCTCTACGGCCCCCTGCAAACTACTCACTTCCCACTTCTGATATTACATCTTCCTTGAAGTTTGCGATTCATACATGTTGACAGAGACAGTGGGATGCTGTTGTTCATAATAAATTAAGGGAACTTTTTCAGAGGGTGATTGTACCAAGGGTTATTCCCTTCATGTCTCGGCAATTGGAGGTGGCTTTTGCCCGACTTAATATTCAGTTCTCACAGGTTACTCATGGTTCCTGATGTATGGTGGGACTCAGCCATATTCACTTACTGGTCTAGTGTCCAAGTTAGTGGGACCTACATCAAAAACTCCATAGGCTTAGCGGGGCAGATTGTCCCTACTGTCTGTCCTCTATGCCTGGAAGAGCCCACGGCTATCTGACTGATGTTTCTTTTTTTACTTTTATCTTTTTATTTCTTTTGTTCTTTTTCTTTCATTTTCTTTATTCATCTTTTTTTTCATCATCATTGGCAGAGTTGCTCTCTAGAATAAGTTTGGCCATGACCTTCACGTGCTTGCCTGAAAGGGCACAGGCAGTCTCCGCACACATGGCGACAAGAGCAGAGGAATACTACTGCTGAATTTTCTGCTGCTGCTGTTATATGTGGCTGCAGCTGCGTGTAAGGCGAAGAAAGGGAGGTGAGGCATATGGAGAGCCATTTACAGGGCCTCCATCGAGTGCTGTCACTCTTCCCGCCTAGGTCTTGATGACTCCCTCGTGCTCGTAGTCGGCAAGAAGGTCGGAGTTTACGATTTTCCCTACTCCGAGTGATTTGCCTCTATTTTTGGGACTTGGCTTTAGGATTCTTGACCAGTGAATGTAACAGTCCATTCCATTCCAGTCATATTGAATTTAGACTCTTCCTTAAAATCAAACGAGGCCAGAAAACAGGGGCTCCTCCTGGGTTTGTAATGGATGGTTGTGATGGATAATGAGGTGTGGACGGTAGCTGTGATAGGCTGGCCAGGCAGGTCCCATAGGTCTCTGTGACCAATCCTTAACCCGCGGCGTCCCGTCGACGTACTTCCACGTCCTCACGTTATGTCACAGCTAATCCCATCGACGTACTTCAACGTCCTGCAATTGCAAGGTTCATAATTTCCACAATTTTCAAAATTCGCGCGAGATTTTCGATTAGCCCACGTACCCAAGCCTCCCCTACCTGCCGCCAGTCGGGCAGCGTCCTAGACCCCGCGTGACCCGTGCTCGCCCTTGTCTCGGTCACTCACCTGCTAGCAGTGACCCAGGTCAGATATGGCACGGAAAGGTCTCTCAGATGAGGAAATCGCATCCGTCCTGGAAACCTTCACTGGAGACAGTGATTCTCCACTTGACGATGATGTGGTAGATCGCGATTACGTCCAGCCAGAGGAAGAAATAAGTAGCAGTGATGAGGAGGTCCCTTCGCCCCGAAAAACGCGGTATGTGACATACTGTAAGGCAAGGGAAGGCCAGCCTGCTCCCCAACCACGTGCACAGCTATCTCTCCATCCCGAATCTGATGAGGACGAGGATGAGGACGATGAGGATGACGGAGGCTTAGGACGTGACATCGCCGCATGGTTGGGAAAAGAGAAAATATCACCACGAGGATCAGAAGGTGGGGCGAGACGACATATAAGGTATGGTGAAAGTACTTTGTCTGGGGAAGTGGCAAGTGGTGTGGTGGGATTGCTGGGAGAAAGGGAAAGTGTTGTGGTGGCAGCGCAGGGTGAAAGTGAGAGTGGTGTGGGGGTAGTGCGGGGTGAAGGGGCAAGTGGTGTGAAGGAGGCAGCACGAGCACGTGGTGCTTGTAGGCCTAGGGGAGAGGAGGTGGAGTCGCTCCCCGCACTTCTTTCGCCCCTGAATATTCCCAAACTTCCTCCCCACAGCCCCAGGATGTGGGGAAAGGAAAGAAAGGGAAGGGAAAGGGTAAAGGAAAAGGGAGAGGGAAGAGAAGTGCGAGTGATGAGAGGCGCCGCTCTCCACCTCCCCAACCTCCCCCACCACCCTCACCTCCCCACCCTGACGAAGGGGACGATGGTGACGTGGCTGGAGACGGTGGTGTCACGTGGAACTGGGAAGATGGGAGTAATTTTACTCCCATCATTCACCCTTTCACTGAGGAGTGGCGGTCAGGTTGCACGGCTCCAGGTGTAAATGCAGGTTCGTCACAGGTGGATTTTTTCAACTTGTTCTTTGGTGAGGCGTTTGTGGGGCGCATAGATGAACAAACAAATATTTTTTCACAATCACAGCGCCGTGAAAGTGAACGTTTGGGAACCACGAGCAGGCATTCCCAACAGTATGACTATCCCGTGACAATTTCAGAGATGTTCCTATTTTTGGCCCTGGTTATCTTGATGGGTGTGGTAAGGAAAAACCAAATTCCTGCCTACTGGACAACTGACCCAATCATCCTCACACCTTTCTTTGGAAAGGTGATGAGTCGTAACCGATTTCAGTATATTCTCGGCCGCCTCCACTTTTTTGATGCAGAAGATCCAGCCAATGCAAATAACACCGATAAAATGAGGAGAATTAGGCTGGTATTTGATCATTTTCGGGAAATGTTCCACTCCTCATTTTATCCCTACAGAGACCTCGTCATAGACGAGAGTCTTGTGTTGTGGAGAGGCAATATTTCCTTTAGGCAGTTCATTCCCAGCAAGAGACACCGTTTCGGGTTCAAGATCTTTGTTATGTGTGACTGTAAGACTGGTTATGTGCAAGACATAGTCTTGTACACGGGCGCACAGACAGATATAACAGAAGAGCGGAGTATAGGACTCTCTGGGGCCGTGGTGAAGACAGTGATAGAAGAGTACCTTCATCGTGGTCATGTGTTGTACCTGGACAACTGGTACACTAGCCCTCTTCTCACTAGGTTCCTCCACCAACACGACACCGGAGTCTGTGGTACAGTCAAGAGAAACCGTCGCCATATGGTCAAGATAGGGAGGAAACTTGACAAGAACGAGGTGGTTTTCTTCCAGGCCAATAACATCCTTGCAACCCTGTGGAACCACAACAGGGAAGTTTGCCTCCTATCAACTGTTCACAACCCCCTGATGCACCGCACAGACTCCGTGGATCACCGTAGCGAGAGGAGGCGCAACGTATGGTAACCCGAGTCTGTACTTGCCTATAATCTGAACATGAGGCAAGTTGATCAGTCAGACTCGATTATTTCAAGTGTTGACTGTGCCAGGACCACGATGAAGTGGTACAAGAAACTCTTTTTCCACTTGCTCGACATCACGGTCCTGAACGCCCACTACCTGGACGCAATGACCACCGGAGTATCCGAGACCTTTGAGGGGTTTGTGAGGGAACTGGCACGTGAAATAATTGCCAAGCATGCCCCAGACAGACCCACACACAGCACCCGCACCCCCATGGCTGCTCAGACTCCTGTCCGTCTTGCAGGACGCCACTATCCCAGCGCAATCCCTTCCGACCCAAACCGTCGTAAACCCCAGCGTCGCTGCCATGTATGTAAGCACTCGACAGTCAGACCATCCACTCAGAGAAAAGACACAAGATACGAGTGTGTCGAGTGCAATGTTGCGTTGTGCCTTCAGCCTTGTTTCAAGGAGTATCATAATTTCCTACACTACTGAAACTGTGTGGGAAGGCGAAATGACGCTCATGATAATGGTAAGGCCAGTCAGTAGGTGCTAAGTCAAATATAAAGTTGAAACGGGTGTTATTTTTTCAGAAAATTAATGTATAAGTTGATAATTAGTGTAAGTGGAAAGAATTGATATCAAAACTACACCCACTGTGTAAATCTGGTCAGTAAATATGTGATAGCAAGGAAATAAAGTGGAAACGGGTCTAATGTTAGCATGAATAAAACGTATAAGTTGAACAATAGTGTAAGTTGTAATAATTGATGTCACGAGTAAACCCACATTCTGGTCAGTAAGTATGTGATAGGAATTATATACAGTGGAATTTGTTGTAATGTTAGTAGTAAGGTATTTTATAAGTTGAATACTAGTGTAAGATGAAACAAATGATATCGCGATAACACTCCCTGTGTAAGTACGCGCAAATATGACGCTCAGTTCCATCGTAAGTTCAGAAATTATGTGATATCAATTATATCAAGTGTAAACATGTGCAATGTTAATGGAGAATTATTATATAAGTACAAAAATAGGTTGTAAGTTAAAATAGTTGTCATAGCGACTTCACCGTGTGTGTTATTATGCGCTATTATTACGCTATATATTTACGTAAGGCCTGAAATAATCTCAAAACAGTTCTATAAAGTTGAAAAGTGTATAATAATATTAGAAAAGTATTATGTAAGTAGAAAAAACACAATACGAGTTGAAACAACAGTCACAGCGAGTTCACTCACTACGTAAATAAGCGCTAATATTACGCTAAATGTTATCAAAAGGCCTGTGAATACATAAAAACAGTTCAATAAAATGTAAATTGGTATAATGTTATTGTAGAAGTATTATGTAAGTAAAAAAAATTATATGTATCATGATTTTAGAAGGTTAGCGATTCATCGTGACCAAGTTGGACGATTTTGCTCGTTTCGCACGATGGTACAATGCTTATTTCTGCTCTATTTTTGTATAAAATCCAATATACTCTTTTATCACATGTTTTTATGTTTGTAATAAATACATTTCTACTTACTTTCATTGGTTTCCCAGACTTATAATACCATAGAAAACGTTAGAGGCTCAGACCGCCTACGGAGAACACGGGGCCAGGTGGGACCAAGGCATACCTGGTTAAGGTAATTAGGGACCCCGGGGACCGATTTCTTTGCCACTGACCATTGTTTCTAACCAAAAGCGAAAGTTTAAGCAAAAAAAAAAAAAAGGGTCAAAAAATGGTCGGGATTGGGGGGTACCAGTGGTCGAAAAGTGGTTGGGACGGGGCAGGTTAACCTAAGTATCATCCTTACCCAGATGGTGGTAACACCAGCTAGGATACTTATTTAGTAACCAAAATATGCAAGTAAAAGTGTACGAGTATTCAAAAGCATGCATTTTCATCCTCAATCGACGTTACCTTATCTTCAAGGGCGTCCGTCTTGTCTTCAGTCTTCATCATCGTCAGATGACCTAAGTGAACTAGATAGGAACAAGATACAGGGTATACCACTGATTAATTTGGGCTGCTATTTGAGTATTATTCATGATGATTCACAGTCAGCATAGTGACTGTCCAGTGTTCTCAGTACAGGTTCAGTTAAATGAACTGAGTAGGTAGAGAGGTGACCTGCAGTCCTAATGGACCCAGGTTCGAATTCCCACTGAGGCGAGGAACAGTTTAAGGATTTGAATTTGATAAAGCAAACTTTACTGACCGACCAGAAAACTTGCCAACATGTCGTCAAAAATACCCCCGCCAATACCAGTACACCAGTCCTGTATGAGACAGCCCTAGTATGTATTCAGTATGGGTGATGGGTGTTAGCACCGAAATGGTGACATGTGGAGGTGTATGATATGTAGGAGGACTACTGGGCCTTGGGAACAGGCTGTGAAGCCAATGCCCAGAGTCGGGCACACACACACACACACACACACACACAAAGATATTCAGACCCTTTCAGGACCCATTAGGCCTATGTAGGCCATATAATGTTCATTCAGGCATATCACATGCAATGTTGGTCTGATCAATACAAGTTCATTCGGGGTCATTGTGGACCAACAAGGTCACTAAATTCACCAATGTCACCCTGAGTCTAATCAAGCCTATCAGAGCCATGTCCGCCAACTCACTGCTCCTTAGGGTCAGTTAGGTCCAGTTACATCCAGTCATTTAGGGCCAAGTTTGGTCACATCTACTCAGGTTTAGTCGGGTCCGTCCACAGCCATTTGGCTACTTCAGTCCAGTGGCACATTACATATTCTATTATTCCATCCTCCAGAATGTGGAAAGCAGGAAATCATTTAATATGCTGAGTGGTAAACATATAACCAACCAACACGTGTTCCCTGCATGTCAACAAGTGGGTTGGCGGAGGGTTAATGCCCCTCCCCGGAAAACAACTAACTAAAACTATAAATAAGACGCCTTGGATCATGACAAGGCCAACGGGTGACAACCAAGGACCGGACAAAGGACATGGTACGGATTGCAAAATGCAGTGTAAGGGGTAAGAATGATGAGGTTAAAGAGAGAGAGAATGTCCAGGTGCTTGAAGGTGCAAAAGTGGATATAAGCGGATTAACTGAGACTAAATGATTAGATGAGAGTGTGAGAGAGTGGGAGTATGGATGGGGTATATGTGCGGGGGTAGGTGGGAATGAGAGGATAAAAGAGGGTGTATGTATTGTTGTGTGCAAGGGATGGAAGGAGAATATAAGAGGGTATGAATCAATTGGTTCAAGGATTGTGTGGGTAAGATTGAAAATGGGAATACAAACGTGGGCTATTGTTTGTGTGTATGCGCTAACGGAAGATAGTGCAAGCAGAGTGAAAGATGAGTTCTGGGTAAATGAGGAAGTATGAATGGAAAACTTTGAGAGAAATGAGAGAGACTTTTTCATTAGAGATATGAAAGGAAAATAAAGGGAATGTGAAGGTGGATGGAGTGGTTGGTGAGTGGGGTGTGCCTGCAGAACTGGATGAGAATGGCAGTGCTCTAGTGGACATTTGTGAGGGGAGTGGGTTAGTGATAGCCAGTTCCCTCTTTAGGCACAAAATGATCCACAAGTATATGTAGCGAGTGATGAGAAGGGTGGGTGGTGAACTGGATGAACGGAAGGCAATGATTGATTATGTGTGTGTGTGGATGACAGAATGAGAAGGTATGTAATGAATGTAAGTGCATGCAGAGGACGGGGAAGTGGACTTTCTGACCACCACTTGGTGGTGGTGAAAGTCAAGGATCAGGTGCAATGGATGAATGGAAGGAGGGAAGGACAGGAGGAAGCAGTGCATACAGTGAAGATAGAAATGTTGCAAGAGAATGGAAAATGTGAGAATATAACAGAGAAGTGTGGGAGTGATTGGGTAAATATCATTTACAGCAGATGGGGGACGTGGAAGGTGTGTGTTAGATATTCACAGAAGAAATATGCGCAGTGTGTGGGGTGGTGTGTGGGATGCAAGGAACGGCATGGTGGAATGAGGAGGTGGGAGAAGGTGTGACTCAAAAGAATAAAGCATATAGTGGATGGATGGGAAACATAGGCATGGAGGGAGTTGAGAGAGGGAAGAGAGAGTTATATGAAGAGAGGACGAGAGAGGTGAAAAGACTTGTAAGATAAAGAAGAGTGTGGATGAGGAATTTGAAAGGAATTTAAGTGCAAAATGAAGGGAATGTAAGAAAATGTTCCAGAAGGAGGTAGATTTAAATAGGGTGATAAAGAAGTAACGGGTGAGTGAACACTAAAAATGGTAGGTTGACAGTAGAGAAGGGAGAAAATGTGAGCAGATGGAGAGAACAGTTTAAGAAACTGTTAAACATAGAGAATGAAAGTAATGCGAGTATAAGTGACTGGAGAATTGCTAGGAGAAGGAGGGTGGTGAGAAGGGAGGAAGAGATCTATAGGATGGAAGCAGTGGAAGCAATGAAGAAAGTCAAAATAGGGAAAGACCCAGTAACTGATGAAGTGTGTGGTGAAATGCTGAAGCATGGGGAGGAGAGAGTAGTAGAATGGATGTGAAAGATGTGCAGATTGGCCTGGGAGCAAGGTAGAGTCCCAGAGGATTGGAAGTAAGGTATAATTATTCCCCTGTAAAAAGGAAAACGGGAAAAGAAATGTGTGGTAATTATAAGGGCATTTGTATTCCTAGAGTAATAGGCAAAGTGTATTGTAAGATACTTATTGACAGAGTTAGGGAAGTAACAGAGGAATTAGTTGGAGAAGAACAGGGAGGTTTCAAGAAGGGAAGAGGATGTATAGATCAGATACTTATCCTTAGGTCTTTAGTGGAAAAATTCATAGAGAAGGGAAAGAAGTTGTATACAGCCTTCATGGATTTTGAGAAAGCATATGACAGAGTGGATAGACAAGCATTGTGGAAAATATTATGGATATAATAATCATAGTGCAAATTTGACGTTACTGAATGCCGTGTAGAATATATATGAGAATCCTAAGGTTAAAGTGCATGTGGATGGTGAACTGTGTGAATGTTGGATTGAAACAGGAATGGGACATTGTCATGTCTTCAGTGTTGCTCGGCCTGTATATGAGTGGGGTTATATGACAGATACAGGGTAGAGCAGTGGATGTTGGAGCGTCCCT
Source organism: Coenobita brevimanus (assembly GCF_032717465.1). NCBI lineage: Eukaryota > Metazoa > Arthropoda > Malacostraca > Decapoda > Coenobitidae > Coenobita > Coenobita brevimanus. The sequence goes on from NC_136993.1 coordinate 26,272,841, forward strand.
AATGAGGGAGGGCAGCATTTGGAAACTGCCTGTATTGCTGCTTGCATATGATACTGTATTATTAAGTGAAGACGAAGGGGAACTGCAAGGCTTGGTGAATGAGTTTGGAAGAGTGTGTTAGAAACTGAATCTAAAAGGAAATGTAGGGAACCGTAAAGTGTGGTCTTCGAGAGAAATAAAGTCACTGGTTGTACAGTGAGGTTGGATGATGGGGAAATGGAAAATGTGAGTGCATTTAAGTACTTGGGTAGTGTGATGAGCTAGGATGTAAGTTTGGAGGATGAAGTGCTTGAAAGGATACAGCAAGGAAGAAAGGTTGCTGGTTCTTTGAAAAGAGTTATAAGAAATAGGGAAGTCAGCATGGAAGTAAAAAAGTTGCTGCATCATAGTATTGATATACCAACTCTAACGTATGGAGGTGAAGCTTGGACCTTATTGGAAGGACACAAGTCATGAGTGGTGCAGTGGAACTGAGATGTTTGACAGGAGCATGTGGAGTTACATAGAGAGACAGACTGACAAATGTGGAAGTGAAGGAGTGTTGTGGTGTGGTTGTGGATGTAATAGAAAGCGTTAGGAGAAATATATTGAGGTGGTTTGGCCATGTGCATAGGATGGAGAGCGAGAGACTAATAAGGAGAGTGTATGTGATTGAGGTTGAATGAGTGGAGGGAATGATTATTGCTTCCATGGCTGGGAGCCATCTGAGTGTGCCTTGCGCGTTACGGAGGTTATTTTCTCGGGCATGGAAGCATACATTCCTTTCTCATATCCTTTGACTAACGCAAGAGAGCCTTGGTTTAATCACGCTTGTTCTAAAGCTGTCCGCAACAAGGGGAGGGCCTACAAAAGGTACCGCCAACCCACCCCTGAATCACATCATCTATACGTTTCTGCCCGGAATCGTGCTAAGTCTGTTTTTCGCTCTACTAAAAATAATTTCATCCATACTAAATGCTCTCAACTCTCCAACTCGAATTCTTCCCACTCCTTCTGGCACCTTGCCAAAAATCTTTCTAACAACTTTACCTCATCATCCTTCCCTCCTCTTTTCTACTCTGATGGTTCTGTAGCTATTTCTTCTACTGATAAAGCAGATCTCTTCGCACAGACTTTCTCCTCCAATTCCACCTTAGACGATTCCGGTGCTGTTCCTCCATCACTTCCCCCCTCTGACTTCCTCATGGCTGACATTAAAATTTCTTCAGTTGATGTATTTTCTGCCATCACTGGCCTCAGTACTAACAAGGCATATGGGCCTGATGGGGTCCCTCCTGTTGTTCTCAAGAGCTGTGCTTCTGTGCTTACACCCTGCCTAGGCAAACTCTTTCGCCTTTGTCTGTCAACTTGTACCTTTCCTTCTTGCTGGAAGTTTGCTCTCATTCAGCCAGTCCCAAAGAAGGGTGACCACTCCCAACCCTCCAACTATCGTCCAATTGCTTTAACGTCCTGAATTTCAAAAGTTTTCGAGTTAATTCTCAATAGAAAAATTTTAAGACATCTTTCCTATCACAACCTTCTTTCCGATCGTCAGTACGGATTCCGTCAGGGACGCTCCACTGGCGATCTTCTCACCTATCTTTCAGACTTCTGGTCATCCTTCTTTCGGGACTTTGGCGAAAGCTTTGCCATTGCACTTGACATCTCAAAGGCTTTCGATCGAGTCTGGCATAAATCTTTAATTTCCAAACTGCCCTCCTACAGTTTCTACCCTTCTATCTGTGCCTTCATCGCTAGCTTCCTTTCTGGTCGTTCTATAGCCGCTGTTGTAGACGGCCATCGTTCTTCTCCTAGATCTATCAACAGTGGTGTTCCTCAGGGCTCTGTCCTATCACCAACTCTCTTCCTTTTATTCATCAATGATCTTTTAAGCTGTTCATCTAACCCTATCCACTCATACGCTGATGACTCCACCCTTCACCTTTCCATTCGGTTCCCTCAATGCCCATCTCAACAGTTACTTCAACAAACAAGGGATGAGGCTATGGCACATCTAATGTCTGACTTGGCTCGTATCTCTGACTGGGGTAAAAATAATATGGTTGTTTTTAATGCATCTAAGACTCAGTTCCTACACCTATCAACCCGACAAAGTCTTCCACAGGCATACCCACTAATGTTTAATAATATTCAGCTTAATCTTGCATCATCCTTGAACATGCTTGGGGTTTCATTTACTCGGGACTTACCTTGGAAAGATCATATTACATCTCTTGTAAAATCTGCTTCCAAGCGATTGGGTGTGCTAAGCCGACTCCACTCTTTCTTTACCTCTGCACAATTGTTGACTCTATACAGGAGTTTTATCCGCCCCTGTGTGGAGTACAACTCTCATGTGTGGGGAGGCTCCCCACATACAGCTCTTCTCAATAGGGTGGAGTCAAAGGCTTTTCGTCTCATTAACTCTCCTCCTCTTACTGACTCCCTTCAACCTCTGTCTCTTCGCCGCACTGTTGCATCTTTATCTCTTTTCTATCGTTACTTTAATGGTCACTGCTCCTCTGAACTGTCTGCTTGCATTCCTCCACCTCTACGACGGGCGCGTAGCACCCGTCTGGCAGCAAACTCTCATCCCTTTTCTGTCCAACTCTCTAATGCAAGAATTAACCGTTACTCCCAGTCTTTCATTTATGCAACAGGTCAGCTCTGGAACTGTCTCCCTCTGTCTGTATTTCCTGCTGCCTATGATCTCCAGTCTTTCAAACGCAGTGTGTCCAGGCATCTCAAAATGATCGGATCTTGAATTTGGCTCTCTATTGTATTTTGTTTTTCTCTTGGAGGGAATTGTTGCGGGCTCATGGCCTTTGGTTCCTTCTTCCTCGCATAAAAAAAAAAAAAAGGATGAGAAGGAGGGATGGAGTGGAGAGGTATATGAGAGAGGGGGTGTGAGCTGGGAGCAGGGCAGTGGAGTGGCGGGGGATAGAGAGACATGGAGGCGATTTGTTTGTGGCCACCCCTTACAGGAAGAACGCATCTTGCAATAGATAGATAAACAGATAGCAGACAATTTCATTGCGATTTACTTCATTACGATTTAGGGAGCCTTTTCGACCAGGAGGAGTTAGACTCAGCCTTCATTATCCCATCATTAGTAGAAGTGTGAGACTCAGCCTTCATTATCCCATCATTAGTAGAAGTGTGAGACTCAGCCTTCATTATCCCCATCATTAGTAGAAGTGTGAGACTCGGCCTTCATTATCCCATCATTAGTAGAAGTGTGAGACTCAGCCTTCATTATCCCCATCATTAGTAGAAGTGTGAGACTCAGCCTTCATTATCCCCATCATTAGTAGAAGTGTGAGACTCAGCCTTCATTATCCCCATCATTAGTAGAAGTAGTTGAATACGTCAAAGAAAGACGTCACCGTATTCAAGGGGTTAAGGCTGGTACTACAAGCAACACAGGTGGCTTCATAACACCTCATCCTTTACGAATTGTTTTGCCTGAGTGTTATTTTGTGTTCTTTATATCGTTTTAACATCGACATCATTTGCATCAGTAACACTCGAGGATGCTGGACTAAGTGAATAATAAATCGCCAAGGAAGAGGTATTACGAAATATCCAGTCGCTTGTAAGTCCGACGAGTTCTAATCTGGACCTTCACATCAAACTGGGCCAAGTCAGATCGGTTCAAGGCCCATATTCTCGTCGGGTAAGGAAGCTCCCTAACAACTCTTCCTCAGCTATTTATTTTTGGATGTGGCTGCATAATATCTTTTTGTATGTTATTTATACAAATCATGATAATATTGAAAGGATTTATGCAACACAAAAGACAGTATGGTACATCAAGCAAAATAAATCGCTTAAGAAAAGGTGTTAGGGAGTTTCCTTAACCGACCAAAATACAGGCCCGGGTCTAGTTATATACGTTTACTTCAGTTCAGATCCATTCAGCTGACACTGGTTCATCCAGTCATGTTCGGACTCCAGTCCATCAATTATGGACTGTTTCAGGTAGTTTAGGTCATGTAGGGCAATGCAAGTGCAATTAAGTGAATTCTCGTAATGCTGGAATTATTTAAGTCTTCCACATCAGCATTCAGGCTCAGCTGGCTCATCCTGTCTCCATTCCTGGCCTTCATGTCCAACTGGGTCCAATCAGAGTAATTCAAGATCAGTCGCGTCCAGTCAGTTCAGCTTATATCCATTCTTGTCATTCCAACTCATTTCAGCCATGTTTAGACCTGAGTAGATCAACTCACGTTTATTTAAGGACATTAATATTTTATTATGGAAGCCTCAGTGGGTCCAATTATGACCCTCTGAGATTCGCCAGATCGTTCCAAGTTCTTCTCGGCGATTTATGCCTAGCTGGATAATACTAGACCTCTTCAAAGCCAGCCAGCTCTGCCTATAGTCCCTAAATCTTAAACATGGCCTATAGTTTCGTCCATTTGCAGCTTATTTCACGTAGCTCAGTGTCAGAAAAAGACAATACTGCGACTCTTCATTCTTTCCATAGCACCTCTTCGCGAAAAGCACCAAATTCTAGTGTTAAACTATACTCAAGATAGACGGCAGTTTTAGGCCAAGATAATGTTAAAAGAGTATGGTTCCATTCCAGGCTTCTACATCCAGTAGAACCCAGCCAGGTCAGTTCTAGTCAAGTCACATCCATTCAGGTCAACATATATCTGTCTTAGCTCACTTTAGCCATGTTCAGACCCAAGTAGATCAAATCACGATGTGTTCGGGCAAGTTAAATATTTTCACTCCTTCCTCCTCCGTTAAGTTAGTTAAGATCTTATGATGTTGATTCGTGACTTAGCTATGAAAGAGTGTTTCGAAAATGCAGTGTTTTTTTCGATATTTTTTTTGAGTTCTCGAATCTTTTAAATCCTTCCAGATCCTTCGGGCCTGTCAGATCGATTCAGGTCGGTAAAGATCGATTCAAGCCATGCCACATCAAAGAGTATGAAAAAACTCATTCTTATGGATACCATAGTTTGTGATGTGGATTCAGGTCTCTCGTGAGTGGACTGAGTGGGCGGAGACAGGTGGCTGGGATGGGCTGGAATTGTGGTTATTGGTTGATCACGCCAGGCTGGGCATACCCTGTCGATATATACTGCAGTTTATTATTAGACTGTGTCTGAGGAAGTGATTTTCATTATAGTCATAACAAAAGGTGGGTGGGATACGTGGACGTGAGTGGGCGGGATGGACTGGGTTGATAGTGGGGCATTTGGTGCAAGGCAGTAAGCAATGACAATGAGGGCTGAAGGTATGCTGGTAAGGTGAAATCAAAGGTGAGGAATGGAGTAAGCTAATATGATGGCGAGATTTGGGTGAGGGTGATACGAACACTATCTATCTATCTATATACCTAGGTTGCTTCCCCCAAGAAAAGGGAGGTAGCCGAGAGCGTACCACACTCTCCCCCTTTACTCATCCATTCAAACACATTCATTCGCATCTTAGCCCCAAAGGGGAGAACGGACAGAGCCTCACCGCACCACACCGCACAAGGGTCAACTGTGCAATGCAATCAGTGACATCCGCAGCAGGGCCCGACAGCAGAGCTGGTTTACCCCTGCCACATCATAACAGACTCATCCCCTTACCCGCACCTGACCTGAAATAGCTGATCAGACCAAATGCGGGAGAATATCCCCTCAGGGCTGCGTCATCACTTATTCATTCACAATTTCTCTCCATTTATTTCTGTCACGCACGGCCACTCTTCCTTGCTCAACAGACATCCCTCTCGCATCCAGCGCTCTCTTCACACTGTCCATCCATCGTATTCGTGGTCTTCCTCTCAGCCTTACACCTCTCACATCAGATCTAGTTATCTTTTTCACCAATCGCTCATTATCCATTCTCTCCATATGCCCAAACCATCGCAACACCCTCTGCTCAACTCTACCAGCCATCTCCCAAACAACTCCAGTTCTCCTTCGCACTTCATCATTCCGCACCCGATCCATACGCGTCACTCCACACATACTCCTCAGACACCTCATCTCCATTACATTCAAACTTTTCCTCTCTGCTACACCCATATTCCATGTTTCAGCCCCATATAATGCAGTCAGTACCACAACACCCTCATACAACCTTCTCTTTACATCCATTCTAAGCGAACGACATCTAAACACTTTTTTCATTCCTCCCAGCACCTTTCCTACTTCATTTATTCTAAACTTCACTTCTGCATCTATTCTTCCATCCACAGCAACATGGGACCCTAGATATTTAAAACACTCTACCTCCTCAAGCAACTCGCCATTCAAAACTATATTCATCCCCCTACCATCTACCAACCTCGTACACTTCATCACTTTACTCTTATTCTCATTTACTTTCAATTTCTTCCTTTCACACACCCTTTCAAACTCCTCTACCAACTGTCTCAATCTCTCCTCTGAATCAGCCACCAGTGCAGTATCATCTGCAAACAGCAGCTGCTTCAGATTCCACTCTCCACCATCAACATTCACCAGACTCAGACCTCCACCTAAAACTCTTGCATTCATCTCCCTTACAACACCATCCACTTAAATATTAAACAACCAAGGCGACATCACACATCCCTGTCGCAGCCCCACTCTCACAGGAAACCAATCACTCACAGCATTTCCCACTCTTACACACACTCTACTATTTACATAAAAACTTTTCACCCCTTTTAGTAACCTACCATCAAGTCCATACAATCTTAAAACAGTCCACAAAGTCTCCCTATCAATTCTATCATACGCTTTCTCTAAATCCATAAATGCCCAAAACACATCCTTGCCTTTCGCTAAATACTTTTCACACACTTGTCTCACGGCAAACACCTGATCCACGCATCCCCTCCCTCTCCTAAAGCCACACTGCTCATCACCAATCACTCCCTCTGTACCCTCTCTAACTCTCATAATTAACACTCTACCATACACCTGACCTACAACACAACAGACTTATACCCCTAAAGCTAGTACATTCATACTTATCACCCCTGCCTTTATACAACGGGACCACACAAGCACTTGCCCAGTCAACTGGCACCATACCTTTCACAAAGCACACATTCAACAATCTTACTAACCAGTCAACAATAGTCACTCCACCACCTTTCAGGCATTCCACAGCACACCCATCCACACCTGCAGCTTTCCCTGTTTTCATCTCCTTTACTGCCTTCTCCATTTCCTCCTTCGTGATCAAAGAATCATTCAACTCTCCCAACACATTTATTCCTTGCATCCTTTCATCCGCCTCAATCTCAGCCACCCTTTCCTCCTCTACATTTAACAATCTTTCAAAATACTCTGCCCATCTCTTCCTTACTGCATCAATCTCAATTAACATCCTTCCATCCTCTGCTTTTACTAGTTCTTCCTTCCCAGACTCTCCCTTTCGCACCCTTTTCACCTCCTTCCAAAACATTTTCTTATTATGTTGAAAATTCTCCGTCAGCTGCCTACCCCACCTTTCATCTGCTGCCACTTTAGCATCACGCATAGCCCTTCTCGCTCTATTCCTCTTTTCCTTATACCTTTCATATGACATCTCATCCTTCCTCTGCAGCCACACTTCATATGCACGTCTCTTCTCAGCCACAGCCATACTTACTTCCTCGCACCACCATTCACTTCCTTTTCTTACACCACCACCCACACGTCTCACACCACACACCTCTTCTGCATGCCCCACCACAGCACTCTTAAACAACTGCCATTCCTCCTCCACGCTGCCATTTTACTGATCTTTCACTGCGTTCCACTCATCTTTCAATTTCTCCTGATACTCTATCTTTTTCTCTCTTTTATCCAACTCACTCACTTTCAAAACCTCCCTGCCACACCTAACCTTCCTAGCTCTCACCCATCTCTTACCTACTCTTAACTTTCCCTCCACCAGGTTGTGGTCAGACATACCTCCACTCTCCCCTCTCAGAACTCTCACATCCAACAATCTTCCTATTACATTCCTAGACACAACCACATAGTCCATCAAAGCTCTATCAACAACCCTTCCACCCTCCTGTCTCACCCATGTATACTTATAAATATCTTTCTTCTCAAACAGCATATTTCCAATCACCATCTCTTGCTCAACACACATCGCTATCATTCGCTCCCCATTTTCATTTCTTCCAGGCACACCATGCATACCAACTACACCTTCAACTGCTACATTTCCCACTCTAGCATTCAGATCTCCCATCATTACCACATTCATATTCGCTCCAAAACTCTGCAGACACTCATCAACATCGTTCCAGAAAGACTCCCTCTCTTCTTCATCCCTTTCATTACCAGGCCCATATGCACTCACAAACACCCACAACTCACGTTCAAATTTTGCTTTCACCCACATCAGTCTCGATGACACCTCCCTCCATTCAATCACACACTGCTGTACTTCCGGACTCACTAACAAGGCCACACCTTCTCTTGCCCTTCCTCTATGAACACCTGACAATCTTCCATTCACACTTCCAAACATAGACTCACCCTTCCCTTTCATCTTCGTTTCACTCAAAGCTAACACATCCAACTTTCTTCTCACAAACATTTTCCCAATCTCCTCCTTTTTAGCCTCAATCGTACTACATCCACGCACATTCATAGACCCAATCTTCAGGGAACGGGGATAACTCCATCCCCCATCCCTTTCTCTGGCCTGTCTCTTTTTAGGAACTAAAAAACAGAGGAGGGGGTCCCTAGTCCCCTCACCCCGCCCCTTTTAGTCGCCTTTTACGACATGCAGGGAATACGGTGGCAGTATTCTTCCTAACACAACCTGGCCGCAGAGTAGTAGTACCACCCCATAGTGCGGCCAGATTGTGTCCCCCCTGCCGCAGGGAGGGGTAGCGTTGTCGTGGGAACATTTCTTTTAATAATTGGGTATGGGTAGGGAGTAGAAATAAATTGGGACATGTGGAGAGGGATAAATGGAATGGGCAGCATGGTTGTGAATGGTGAAGGTAAGTGTTATAGAATGGGCAATATGGGTGTCTGTTGGGTGAATTTATACGTACTACAAACAGATGACCAAGAAGAACACCAACAAGAAAGCAATCGCGAGAACAAGAACAAGACCCCAACAACAAGACAGGAACAACAGAATGCATTATAACAAGAACAACAAGACAGCAACCACCAGGGGTGCAGCCAGAAATATAATTGGGGGGGGGGCACAATGACTAACCATGAGAAATATAAAAACTGATGCTCCTGAAACGGCCACTTGCTGCCGATTGCTGGATGACCTACTGACAATTACGAGATATTAATCTCAGAAAAGGTGCTGCTAAATAGTTCATTAAATCTAACTCCTGGCACTGGCATTCTCCTACTTACTCTTTTAAAAAAGTTTGCATTGAACGAGGTGAGTTGGGACAGGTAAGTATATATACTGTTCCCCAAGATAAACTACAAAAGATACTTGTTTCATCTTGCTCTATGAGTACCTCCATATGACATAGATTTATCATACCAAGTTTCAATCTGAACACATTTTGTACACTGATAGTGAAAGTACTTTTGTTTCATCCCTGACATGATGGGGTGAGTTGGGACAGTTTTGGGATATACTTGGTTTAGCTGGGACGTACCAATTTTTAACTTAAAATTTCATTTAAAGAGCCACTAATTTCAATGTATTAGCTGATAAATAATGTAGCACAAAAGTTAAATTTATTTCTCTTACCTTATATAAAATGCAATATCAAAATTAAATGAGCATTATTGCTAAAAAAAAAAAAAATACATTTATCCAATTAATCAATCTGAAGTTCGTTTAGTTTTCGTTTCGTTTTTAAACGCTCAACACTGTTTGATCCGTCGGCCTTGGTCATCTAATGGCGGCTCTCCATGCTGCTTAATCTCTGGCAGCTTCCCTATTCGGTCCCTTATCCCTGAGGTCACTCTCATTGAACTTGTCCTGGGTCCTTTTCGGTCATACTCTTCCAACCCTACCCCTAACATCAGCACTAATCAATTTCTGCACCCCATTATCATCCCTCATCCTCTCCACATGCCCAAACCATCTCAATCTACCCTCCCTCATCACAATACCAATGCAATCTAATCCCCTCCTACCTCACAACTCTTCTATCATAAACCTAGCCTCTCCCCCCCCCCCCACGCCTCGCACATAAGGACGCACGGCACAATACATATTCCGTAGTTAAGAGTTCCAATAAGTTGCCTGCAGCTATTTATGCTGAAAAATTTCACTGAAAATATGCTTTTTATAATCACGAAAGGTTTTGTCCACCTCTTGCATCATAAATGGTACAGTTAATGCTAATAAGACAGGTCTACCAATGATATAGGCTACTGCCGAAAATCATCATCAGTATACAGTATATCATCACAAACTGGCCAGTTGCATTTCTCAGTTCCTCTCCTTTCCAAAAATGTCATTGTTCAACTCCTTTTCCCTACTTTTAACACTGTACCAATAGAGCTTTTTTGCCATAATCCACATCATAGTATTTTCTCTCTTTAGGGCATGCCTGGAACCTGATAATGATAAATATCTACTTGTTGACACCCAAAACCACCATAAATACAGCAAACTATAAAATCTAGTAGTATATAATGCATGAAAAATAGGTTTTTCCTGGTAAAAATCACAAATGAAATTGTTGTCCCAACTCACCCTGGGTAAAAAAAAAAAAAAAAAAAAAAGTGGTGGGCGAGTTGGGACAATTGTCTATTAATCCTTCAGCACTGCTCTGCTGTAAAAAGGTATATTCTGGATGAATCACAAAAACTAAAACAATTGAAGATTTCACCCACCAAAAAAGTAGACCTTTAGCTCTAAAACTGACTGTGGGAGAGGAAAACTGGCAAAATACGTGTATTTTTCACAAATGAAATTCTACAAAGGTCAAAATGCTGCCCTTTCATATATGCACATTTTTCATGCACTATTCATGGTTCTAGAGAAAACTAGTATTAACAACATTTGTAAAGTTGGGGCAGGGCTATTAAATTGGCACCATAAAATGGAAATATCTGGCATCTGGCAATGCAGTGCCCACTGTTCCAACTCACCCCATGTCCCGCACTGTCCCAACTCACCACACTCAACACTAATATCTATGAAAATCCATTGTATGTTAAATACTTCACTTAGTTCAATGATGATTAGTTTACTTTAATGATGGTTGCCACGCAGGGCACAGGTAACTAAAGCCTGATAAATATCACAAGGAAAATCTGAAGCAATCATTGGCTTCCAGTTTCTGCGTGCACATACACTTATGTAGAGCTCATGGCATGACATTATCATTTGATATTATTACTGGCAGTAATAATATCCTCTACAATGTAATGCATTTGCTGAACATAAACTGACCTTTTAGAACTTGAAATCATGAAGTCCTATATACTTGATTGCTGCGGCTGCTTCTGTTTCATAAAGTGATCCAGGGAAACCCACGGAAAACGTCTTTTCACTTCTTGTCACAGTACAGCATCCAAGTAGCGTAATTAGCGAGTTGTATGGATTGGTCACTGGTGCAACATGATCTGATGAGAGATGACTGATGGCACAGGCGGTTGGTGAACGAGAGACACTCAGCTGATGGCCGGTAAATGTTGCCACGATAGTTTATTTTTCTTGCTATTCTGCCACATGTAGGCCTACATGCCCACAGGTACTCCTAACTGTTTAATTACATAAACCTATTAGTAGCGGAGTTTCCCGTTTTGAAGATAATGTGTCATAAGGTAAAAAAAAAAAAAAAAAAAATCACAGAGCGGCACACATTTCTTGTTTCCTTTCCTGCTTCCTCTCCTCACCGATCCGGGCGCCAACGGCTCCCAGTGCTTAAATTCGAATATCTGTGTCTTACCTAAAGTAAGTCTTAAAAAGTATAATTGTATACAAGACTTTTTAACTCAAAATTGCACATTTTTCCAATTCTCCAAATATGTGACATACCGAGTATTACACCCTGGATTAAACAAGTATTCGACATTTAAGATTCTCAGTCTATTCTTGAACACACATACAAATTTTTGGGGGGCCTGGGCCCCCTAGGCCCCCCCCCCTGGCTGTGTCACTGGCAACCACAATATCAAGAACAACAAGAAGGCAAGAATAAGAACAAGAACAAGATGCACCATGCACAAGAACAAGAACAACAAGAAAACAAGCACAAAAACAAGAACAAGAGGACAACCACAAGATCAAAAACAAGACAGCAAGCAAAGGAACAGGAACAAGAGGGTAAGCACGAGGACAAGAACAAAAAAACAAGCACAAGATCAAGAGCAACAAGACAGCAAGTAGAAGAACAAGACAAGCAAGCACTCTTCTTGTGCATTGACCTTGTACGATATCGGTAATAAATTGGAATTAAACAGCAAGAACAATATTAATACTTCTTCATTGCTTTTAAAGGATTCATGATAAAAAATATACATCCAGTTAACTAAGAAAGGTTTCTAGTAGACTGATACTGTTTCTCTAGTGATGGACATAAATTAACGATAAATATGTCACATGGTAGATAGGACCATGTCTTCTTTATTGCCGCTGCCTACTGATGAAAGCTTCATTAATCCCTTGTCAACTAGTGGCTGTTCAAAATCAAAAAATGATTTTAATAACAGATAGGTGAAGGCTCCCACCATCCACTCACTCGATGCAGTGCTGCTCTCAGGTGTCTGCTCTTTCCTCTCTTCCTTCTTTCCTTCCTTTACCATTTGGTTTTATTTCCTTCATTCTTTCCTCTACCTTCTACCTACAGGTGACTTTACACTCTCTCTTCTGTCTTTATTTCCTTCATTCTTTCCTCTTCCTTCTGCCTATGGATGACTTTACACTGAGTAACAAACCAAATGGTTTCCTGTACACCAGGAAAGCATTTACTAAATTTGGTGGTAACCATATAACTAATTATGGCACCTGGTGGTTTAGTGGGTAATTTAACCCATCCCATCTGGGTGACATGTATACACGTCCTCCCGGGGCCATCCAGGGGTCATGTCTACATGATCTAGTAATTCGCGCCATTGTTTGAATATACCACACCCGCTGGCAACCCTCCCGCACACATCCCAGTCATGCTTCAGTTGCCTGCATACCTCCATGATGGATAAACCTATGCAAATAGATATTCCTGTGTCTGAACCCTCGGCCGACCACCCACGCCCATCAACTTCAACATCAATGAAGTCCAAAGGCCCTCGGAGGAAAGGCCTAAGTGACAGTGCGATAGGGAGAGTTAGATATACCATTATTGCTAGTTGTGAGTGGGGAAAGTGCCTCTTCCTCTGAGGAACCAGATTTAGCGATGCTGAATATCAAAAATACACATCAGAGGAGAGTGACTGTGAATTCTCCACTGTGTGGTGATATTTTCCATCTGGGAGATCATCAGCCTTTTCTGATGATGAAGGATCAGATGTAGTTTTTTTTTTTTTTTTTTAAGTTAGAGGGGGGAAATAAGGAGTGGAGGAGGAAGGAAATAGTGAGAAAAACAGAAGGAAAGTCCGAGAATAACAGTTGGTGGGCTGACCACCTTGCTGTCTTTTGTGTTTTTGTTCATTGTTTCTTTTGTTTTGTTTGATTGATTATTAATTTATGTATGTATTTATTTATTTATTTATATTTATTTTGTTTTATCTATTTGTTTATTTATTTATTTATTGTTATTATTTTTAGTTTATTTGGTTTATTTATTTATTTATTATTTTTTTTTTATATTGATTATTATTATTATTATTTTATTTATTCATTTATTTTATTTTATTTCATTTATTATATTTTATTTATTTATTTTTATTTATTTATTTATTTATTTATTATTTGTGTGTGTGTGTGTGTATGTGTGTGTGTGTGTGTGTGTGTGTGTGTGTGTGTGTGTGTGTGTGTGTGTTGGAAGCTAGCTAGCTAAGTGTAAATGGGCTGTGGCTCTAAGTGTAGTAGGCTTAGACTACTAGGAAAGTTTCTTTTAGTGTTTATAGTGTTTGCAAGTTGTTGTTGCAGTTTATTAAAAGTTTCTCTGTCTCTGTCCTCTATTTTTTTCCAGATTTTCTTGGCTTGTTTGTGGAGGCGTACGTTTATCGGTTCTATGTTGGTCATTTCATGTAGCTCTTGAGTATTGTGCGTGTAAGGATATCTAGTGTTTGTAGCAAATCTTATGGCTTTATATTGTACTCTCTGAAGTTGTAGTACTTGTGTTTTACTCAGTGTATGAGTAGGAATTGGAGGTTAGTCTAATACTGGAAGAACAAACGCTTTTATCATGTGTATTTTTGTTCTTATTGGTAAGTCCCGAAATCTGAAAAGTTTAGATAGGGCGTGGTTGGCCTTGCCCTTTCTGTCTTTGATGTTATCAGTGTATCCATTCTTGGTGATTTTCAGTCCCAAAATTTTCCCAGAGTTTTTGAATTCTATAGGTTCGTTATTGATGTTGATTGGGATGTTTTGTCTTGAACCTAATGCTATCACTGTGAATTTGTTCGTGTTAGTTTTTATTTTCCATTTTTCTTCGAAGTTATTAATTAATTCTATTTCTCTCTTAGTTTGCCTGCTGATCATATTTTTTGATTTGCCCCTATAGGGGATGATTTGTATAATATCATCAGTATAGCTTATGTTGAGTCCTTTGTTTGGAGGGGGAATATCTTTTGTGTATAAAGTAAAGAGTGTTGGGGATAGGACACTGCCCTGAGGGACTCCACAGCTAAGACTGAATCTGTCACCCATGAAAGAGCCAACCCTCACACTTGCACCCCTGTCGTCTGGGAAATTGCAGAGCATCTTCTCCAGTACGACAGGGAGTCCCAAGTGCAAGATTCTGTACGAAAGCCGTATTGATAGGGATTGTTTATGTCTTCTGCTTCTGTGTGTATTCTTAATCTGTTGTTGATTACTCTCTCTAAGATTCTCCCAGGCACTTCTAGGAGAGATATTGGTCTGTGATTTTGTGGGTGGCGAGGATCTTTGTCAGCTTTAGGAATGAATTTCAGTGTAGAGTGTTTAAATTTGGTAGAGAAATATCCTGCTGAAAGTGTTGCATTTAATATGTGGGTTAGTAGGTGAATGGCTGAATCTGGGAGGTTTTTTAAAATTGTTTTATTGAGCCCACTTTCGCCTGGGCATGTCTTTTTCATTTTATTGATAATGTTTGTGATTTCTGTGTTTGTGATTGGGCGTGTAAGGAATGAGGTTTGATTTAGGCGTGTTGGGTCTGCTGTGTTGTATGGTGTGGTTCTGTCCTTGTGTACTGTGAGGTACTGATTTACTGTCTGCTCTGTTTGGGGCAGGGGGCCTCTCCTAGGTTGATCCTCTGTAAATATCTCTTTCCAGATGTCTTTAAGCAGGGCTTCTTTGATAGGGTTAGAGTATACTTTTTCATTCTGGGAGTTGAACATGTAAGGGGGTTCGTTGCTGTTATTTCCAGATAGAGACCTAATTTTCCTCCAAAAGATTTCTGGCTCCTTGTATATGTGTGAGAGGTTTTGCATTATGTTTGCCCAAGTCTCTGTGTGTTCTGTTTGTAGCGTCCTGTGTAGTTGGAGCTGCAATGCTTTATATGTTGTGTAGTGTTGTCTGGTCCATCCGTTTGTCTGTGCATGTTGTCACAGTGCATTGAATTGTGCTGTGATGTTTTGTGTTTCTTGACTTGGTGTGTATCCTGCTAAAGGTTTATTTCGTGTTATTGGGATGTGTAGTGTTATGGCTTGCTTGATGACGGTGTACCATGAATGTATTATGTTGTCCAGCTCAGTAGGTGTGGCGTATTGTAGGTGTGTTATGTCAGGGAGGTGTGCATCTATGTGTCTTTGAAAATTTTCCCAGTCAGCAGCAGTGAAGTTTGGTCTTGGTCTGCAAGGCGAATACAGTGGATAGGTTGAAACGTCTGCGATTTTGGGAATATGATCGCTTGTTGTTAGGGGTCCTTGTTTGACATGTATGTTGTGGTAGGTAGTCTGGTGATGTAGTCTGGCGTGGGTATGAAAGGTCTGCTAGGTGGGATGTAATCTGTGGCAAGTAAGATGATTCCTGTTTGAGTTTGTATTTCTACTGCAAGTGTGTTGATGAGAAAGTCGTCAAGTATTCTGTGTTGTATGTTGTGCTTGACTGCAATTGCTGTCCCATCCGTGATTCTTTCGTGTCTGTTTGATTTGTAAACTCTGTACCCTGGAATTTTTAACTGTTCGTCAGATTTAACCCCATGGCTGTTGAGAATGATTATGTGGGGGTCTATGTGTGTGTAAGTGTTGTTTAGATTGTGTTTCCTTCCCCTCCAGTTGAGGACATTATGTTGTATTATTCTTAGTGTTTGGGCCGTTTTGTTCGGGATTGAGAGAAGTGTTTGTTTTTGGCAGCTTGATTTGTTGCTGTGGGGGGGTTGAACACTTCCCTGGCTTTTTCCTTGATGGCATTGGCCAGTTGCCTAGAGTCTGAGTGCTGCTGGTCGTGACGCTTTTCTGGTTGGTGGGTGGGATTTGTGGATCTGGTGTGTCGTGTTAGTGGCTCTGAGATTGGCGTGATGTGTTCTTGCTGGTGTTCTGCGACAGCTTCGCCTGTGATTGTTTCCGGGATTTCTGTGTCTGAGCCCTCATCTGCATTAGATGATGAGTCTGATTCCTCAGATTCGGTAGAGGTATTTAGCTCCTCGTTGTCTGGTTGTTGAGTGACTGCTTCTTGCATAATTTCACTGACTGGCATAATAGTTTTGATGATTGCTGCAGATGGCTGTTCGTCTGGGAAGTTCATAGTAGGCAGGTTGTTAGCTGTAAGGTATAAGTTTAGTTTTTGGTTAAATGTGCCTGGTGCTACGGCGTTCTGCAGATGAGCATTGAACAGGCACATCATGTATTTAGCTAAAGTGTGGTTGTTGCTAAAGAGTGGGTTAGCAGAGATGTTGCTGGTGGCTTGTGTAGCTGCTGTCTTTGCAATATTAGCATAAACTTTGTTTTGCTTAGTTTTGTTTGCCTTATTGATTTCTTCTTCCTTTCCTTTTATTGCATCTTTCCTAATCTTGCATCTCATTGCAAGAGTGCGGTGGTTGTCGCCACAGTTGTGGCATTTTTTGGTTCTTGCTGTGCACTGCCTCCAGGTGTGGTCGTGTGAGCCTTGTAGTCACTGGGCTTGGGGCAGTCTTTGGTTGTGTGGTCCTCTACCTGGTAGCACTTGAAGCAGGTGATGATTGGGGTATAGGTCTCTCTAGTGATCTGGCTCCTTCCTACAGACATAGAGAAGAGTAGGAGACCTTCTTCTGCCTTTTCAGCCATTTTTACATCCTCGAATTCAACCTTCAGTGTGT
The DNA here is from genome assembly GCF_032717465.1 of Coenobita brevimanus. Classification (NCBI taxonomy): domain Eukaryota; kingdom Metazoa; phylum Arthropoda; class Malacostraca; order Decapoda; family Coenobitidae; genus Coenobita; species Coenobita brevimanus. Next base: position 26,290,080 of record NC_136993.1, read on the forward strand.
TTATTTTCTTGTTGTTTTTGTTTGGAAATTTTGTGATTTTGGCTATTTTTGCCCAGTCCTGCAGCCTTTGAAGTTCTTCTTTTATATCATCTTCTTCGTTTTCGAAGATGAAGTCATCTAGACGGTGGCAGATTATGGTCCTCTTGCATCTCAGTTCTGTTGGTATGAGAGGGGTAAATCCTGAGTTTCTCCACTGGGTGCTCGTTTCATGTCGTAGAAGGAGGTCTATATCCTTGTCTTCAGATGTTGTGATTATTAACCCATCATTGCAAGGGTGTATGGCTGTGATCTTAGCCAATGTAGGACCAGCGATTTCTAAAATTTTGAGTTTGGTTTCTCTGCTGTTGGGAGATCGTGTTTAAATTTTATCCTAGCCATCGTGGAGTCAGTGGGTGTATCTGATTCTGGCCGCCTGCCTAACCCATGGGTGCTCCTAGCCTGAAGGCAATCTCTCCCACTCACTAGTGAGCGTCACAGAGAGGACCTTCAGGTGACCCTGAGTCTTCCCTTTTTTGGGCTGCCTAACCTAACTCTATCCAGCGGTTTGCCACCCTTTCCTTCTCCCTCCCAACCTCTGCTAAGAGGCCCCTTCCAGCATATAGCGTCAGGGTTCGGTTCGGGATACGGTAGGGACTCCATGGCCAGGCCAGTATGAAAAGTTTAAGAGGAATGGGTTTGAAAGTGGGGAACGGTTGGATGTGGGAGGTCTCTTGGTTTTGGCTGGTAATCGTGTAAATCACGAGTGTGGATGGCTATGTAGAGCTCTGTTCATGCTTGGTAGATCTATCAATGCATGTTGTAATTTATAAGCTCAATGCTCATTGTAGTTGATATGCTCTCGGCTCCTTAGGTTGGTAAATGCGGGAGTTGGCGACGCCGAGTCAGACGGTGTGTGCACGGTGCGGGAGCGAGAGGGTGATATATGCACAGCGGAGAAAGTGGCGGGGGAGGTAAAGAGTCAAGCAAGCAAGGAGGCTGGTGGGAGGAGAAAACGCCACAGGCTGAGCTGCCGGGCATGAGAGCAACCTAAGGTGGAATTTTTCGCCCATACACCATCATCACCACCTTCACCCACATGGCCTGCATCACTTTATTCATCACCACATGCCTCATCACGCCAGCCTGCATCACTCTAGGCCTCACCACGCGCCTCACTGCCAATCTGCCTCACCATGCCGACCTGCCTCACCACGTACCTCACCACACCGACCTGCCTCACTACATACCTCACCACACCGACCTGCCTCACTTCAGGCCTCACCAAGTGCCTCAGCACACCAGCCTGCATCACTACAGGCCTCACCACGTGCCTCACCATGCTGGCCTGCCTCACAACGTGGCATGCCATGCCGACCTGCCTGACTTCAGGCCTCACAACGTGCTTCACCATGCCGGCCTGCATCACAACAGGCCTCTGGCCTCACCATGCTAGCCTGCATCACTACAGGCCTCAACACATGTCCCACCTCGCCAACCTATCTCACCACGTGGCATTTCACCACAACCTGGCCCTTCTGGTTATGTTGGTGCAGGTGCATGCCGCCAGGCACGTGCCCGCTTTCACCAACACCATCACCACCACGATCACCATCACCAGTACCATCACCTGTCTCATCTAGTGGTGAGTCGGCGGAATCGCCACCATTCTGCCATGCTAGGGGCCGTGGCAGGGCACGGGGCAGGCTATGTGCATGGCAGACACGACAAGAGACGAGAACAGGTTAGAAACCTTTGTGTGGGAGGAAGGGACGGGGTATCAGCCTGAAGTACCTGTGTTCGATGATGCGATCACAGGTGTGCAGCCAGAATTTCCCTGCAATAGCGCTTCTTCTGCAATGGACTTCTTCCTTGTTTTTTTCACAACAGCAGTGGTGGAGTTCATTGTGAAAGAAGTGAACAGTTTCAGGGATTTCTTCTGCAATTGGGCTGAAATTTCACACCTGAGAGAGTGTGCAAAAATGAAGGAATGGACTGCAACAAATGTCAGCAAAATGTGTTTGGCTAGATTGACAATATTGATGCCTCATGTCAGAAAACATAACATACACGATTATTGGCTTGTGGACGATATTGCTGCGACTCCTGCATTCGGTAAATATATGCCACATGACCGATATCTTGACATCCTGAGGTACTTGCATTTTTCCACGGATATGGGCCCACATCCGAACGATAGGCTGTGGAAAATTCGCTCGAATCTGGAGATGATGTAGGAAATTTTCAATCTTTTTTCAGGCCATTTCAGAAGGTTGTTATCAATGAGTCGCTTGTTTTGTTAAGGGAACATCTTGCCTTCATTCAGTACATTCCATCAAAGAGACATCATTTCGGAATAAAGTTCTTTGTATTGCGTGATTGCAAGACTGGGTACGTGCTGGATTTCATTGTGTATACAGCGAGTGATGCAGTGTTGTCAAAGGACGATCCCCATGGTTTCTCTGGCTCTGTGGTCAAGAACTAACAGTGAGGTACTTCTGTGGCAACCACATTCTTTACACTGATAATTATTACACGGCACCTAGTCTTGCAAAGTACCTGCAAGAACACTAAATTGGATCATGTGGCACTGTCCGTGCAAAGAGGAAACATTGACCATCCTATCCTAAAGGCACCGTGAAGGGGGAGTGCAGGACTTTGCAATCAGGTAAACTCCTGGCAATTCACTGGCATGATAAGAGAAAGGTGAATGTCCTCTCCACGGTCCACGAATGTAAGTTAACTGACACAGGCCAGGTCGATAGAAGAACAAAGCAGCCAGTCTTCAAGCCTGATGCTATTGTTGACTATAACGTGAACATGCGACTCATCGATAAATCATATATGCAGAGCGGCACAATCAATTGTCTGAGGAGGTATTGTAAGTGGTATAAGAAGGCATTCCTACATGTACTGGACATCTGTGTACTGAATGCCTTCATTCTGTACAAGGATGTTACACAGACCACCACATCCCTCAGTCAGTTCGAGAAGGATGTAATTTACGGCCTTCTGGAGAGGTATAGACAGGTCAATCCTTCCGTGAAATGTAGGCACAGTGTTCAGTAACTGCCTGACTGCCTGCAGTACAGGGACTACCTCAGCAGGCAATTCATGGAAATACTACCTCGCACACCTGCAGGCAAAGAAGCCTTCTGGCCTTGCTATGTTTGGCCCAGTTCATCACGCCAACCACAGCAACGCTGTATGACGAGGTGGTGGTGTGCTGAATGTGAGGTGGCACTGTGTACTGACTGTTTCTTTGATTTCCACACAAAGACCGAGTGGTAGAAGTCTGGGTATTATGCATAAGTTAGTTTTGTACATACCGGTATGTTGTTTTTTGTTGAAATAGAATATATGGTTTCACTGCTCTGGGTATATTTATGTTAATAATGGAGGCGGAAAGTATGTTACATGATAAACTCACAGCCTTATTTTATTTGGAAACCATTTGTTTATACATATTTCTTATGATGAAAAAGTTTAACTCAGAGGAAAGAGAAAGTCATAGTGGTAAGTATTTCCGGTTATGGGCAATACGTAAATGACTACCGGTACTTGGTTCATATTTTATTTGTAGTAGTACTTGTAGTGGCAGAAGTAGTGGTAGTATGTGTTGTAGGTGTGGTAGTAATAGTAGTAGATGTGGTAGTTGTAATAGTAGTAGTTGCAGTAGTGGGAGTAGTACTTGTAGTAGTGGTAGTTGTAGTATTAGTAGTAGTTGTTGTAGTGGTAGTTGTACTTCTAGTAGTAATAGTATTATATCTAGGATTTGCAATACCCAGACTTATACTCGCTCACCAATGCCAGAATCGAGCAACAATCCTAGCCAAACATACATTTCCGTGTGCAATTCACCGGGTCGGTCAGGATCACTTGATGGTCGTGATCGTCAGTTTTTACCCTTCCGGAAGGGAGCTGAGAGCTCATATAGTCCGATCTAAGGGCAAGGCTGTGACCTTCACACATGCACACACCCGTCCCCTTGCTCAAGGGGGACAGTAACCACCCACTTCGTCAGTGAAACTTCGCAACCTGAGCGAGGCGCGAACTCCCGTCTATCAGATGGCAAGCGAGAACGCTACCACTGAGCCAGCGAGCGTGTGTGAGAGAGAGAGAGAGAGAGAGAGAGAGAGAGAGAGAGAGAGTGAGAGAGAGTGCGCAAATGTCTGTCTGTCTGTCTGTAACGAGGAAAGAGACAGCAGCCTGAGTTCAAGGTTGTTGCTACTGCGACTGGCCTTCATTCACCCAGTAAGACCGATTATGGGAAAATATTCACGGAAATAGCGTTTGTAGTGGATTTTGGTCTCCTGGAAGTGTCATGGAAGTGATACCAGTGTGGTGAGCTAGTGTAAGCCTTTGTTGTGTTCATCCAACCTCTGCGACGCATATGGATACCTGTAAAAAAACACCATAAAATTGCCCTCATTCCCCACTCACGTACTCTTCCTGCCTGCATTTCACGGACAATCTGATGCCATCAACTTGAAGTCGAAGGATTGATGAGTAATATGAAACCTTATTTTTATAATTGGTTAAGTATTAACAGAGCTATGAAGGTTTAACCCCTAGGGTAAGCATTTCACCAGCCTCGACTGCCCCCCTGGACGCAAAAACAGGCCTATTTTTCGACTTTCTCAAAGGTTAAAAGTTTTATACCCGATTTATAGAGCTTCAATTTACACACCTGAAAATGCAAACCCCACCCTCCAAGACCCAATAGTTACCGAGCTATGGCCCGTCAAAGTTGATAATAGTTACCCGTCACGGCCCCGGCGAGAAAGAAAATACGCCGCTCGCACCTGTTTTCTTCACAAAAATACAAAAATCATCAAAGTCAAAATTTTTTGGTGTTTATTGATGTTATAAGCCATTATAATGTGCTTAGAAAAAAATAATATGGTGACAAACACCCCCTCCAATAAATATGATTAATAGTAAAAATTATCCTCCCCTCTTCTCCCATCCCCATACCTCCAATCCCCTCCCTCCAGTTCCCCTCCCTCCCCTCCTCTTTCCTCCCCTCCCCTCGCCTAACTTCCCCTCCCCCTTCCCCTCCCTGCCGAGCTGTCAAATCTAGCTAGGGATAATGGTCATGAACCCCCTAATAAAAACATGATAAATAGTAAAAATTATCCTCCCCTCCTCTCCCCTCCCCATACCTCAAGTCCCTTCCCTCCCCTTCCCTTCCCTCCCTTCCTCTTTCCTCCCTTCCCTTCCCTCCCCTCCTCTTTCCTCCCTTCCCTTCCCTCCCCTCCTCTTTCCTCCCTTCCCTTCCCTCCCCTCGCCTAATCTCCCCTCCCCCCTTTCCCCTCCCTTCTCCCATCCCCTCCGAGCTATCAAATCTAGCTAGTTTTCGTTTCGTTTCTTTTCGTTTTTGAAGGTTCCAACATGTTTGCATGCGTCCGCATAAAATAAAATTTATTTTTCGAGTGGGTTTCGAATAAAGACAGCTAAAATAATTGTGGTGTGCATATCTGTATGCAAAGACACGAATAAATTACGGGTAATGATTCAAAAACATGCGCCATAAAGCATAAAAAATGTGCAATTCTCGAGGCTGGGGATGTAAAGATACTGCATGCAAGGGGGTGGTGGTGAGGGTAAGGGGTTGGGGTGGGGGGTTTGGGGTGGTGGTGGGAGGTGGTAAGGCCAGGAGGGGGAGTATGGGGATGGAGGGATGGGAGGAGACCACCACCAGACACTAAGGAAGGGCCCTAGTGGAGTACAGGGACATGGAGGGAGAGTAGGGAGGAAATACCCTCCCCCAGTCATGGGAGGGGGGGGGATGGATGAGGAGGGTGCGGGAGTGGTGGTGGTGGTGGTAACAGTGGTGGAGGTAGGGTAGCAACAATGTAGTGGGGTAGAGGGACGTGGCGAGAGGGAAGTGGGGATACACCCCCCACCACCTGGGTACGGGCCTGGGTCCCCTCTACACTTAGTTCTGATTGGTCAGAAGCCATCTGCATCACAGTTGGGGTGGAGTCACCTGCCGCCATTTTTTTGTGGATGTTGCACGATCGGTGTTGCCCGTCCGTTTAAGAAATTGCACAAAAAGCCCGATCGATGAATTAGTACTTTAGGGGTTAAAGATAGACAATTTTGCCAAAGTTTGTTGGGAATGCCCGGCTGTGGGGAGTGATCCCGACAACAGCTGCCGGACTGGTGGGGTTAAGATGTTCCAGTCGGATTGAGCCTGTGCAGGTTTGTATCCAAGGAATGGTTGGAGTTTATTGCTGGCGTAATACCACTTAGGGATAAGTGAGGCTTCTCACTCTTATATTAAATGTCAGGACCAAATGCTTTGCCCCGGGCCCCTACGCTCCTCATGGGGCAACATAGGATTGGAAGATGGATGGATAATAATAATATTAATAATAATAATAATATTTATTATTATTATTATTATTATTATTATTATTATATAATTATTATTAGTGGTAGTAGTAACAGTAGTAGTAGTAGTTGTAGTAGCACTAGTAGCAGTACTAGTAGTATATGAGAATAATGAAAATAAAACTAATGAAGTCTGATAACAGCCAGACCAAACTTTAAAAAGGCCTCAGGGTAGTGATATGCTTAACCTCTCTTGGTCGGCACAGTGGTACTATTATGTTCCAGATACCACCAGGCGATTGAACCTGGTGGCATCACCATCAACCACCAACTGGATGTAGTGCTGCCCACTTCTTTCTTCATCTTTATCATTCTTTTTATATGTCCCCTCCTCCCTTCCTATTTCTTCCATCTCTCCTATCACCTATTTATATTATATTCATCTTTCCTCTTAAGGTGGCTTTAAACTGAATGACAAGCCAAATTATTTCCCTTAAGCCGGGAAACCATTTACAACACAATGATAATCATATATTCAATCCAAATTTGTTCCATACATGTCAACATCTGGGTTGGTGGAGGTTAGTGCCCCTTCCCGTAAAACAACTATCTCAAAGGCAAACGGCCATTCCTTACGGGATTATGGCATCTGACTATAGACAGATAGACTGAAAGAAAGAAGCCTGAGAGCTTTGATGCTAATAGAGTACCATGGCTCCTAGCATGGTCGAAAAAAAATTAAAACGAAAATTCAGATCACTACAAACGTGATAAAACAAATTTCATGAGTCACAGATCATGGTAGAAGGACACAAATCAAGAATGAGAGCAGATGATATGATTACTTGAGAGGATCATGTATAGTTATGTGAAGAGAGAGACGGATAGCGAGGAAGTCGGTGTTGATGTGGGTGTGCTATACAATATTAAGGGACATACTTTGAGATGGTTTGGCCAATCTGAGACGGAACATTAGAGACTGACTAGGAAAGTGTATGTCAGTAAGGTGGAAGGGAAGACCGTGGATGAGATGCAGTGATGGGTGGATATGTAAATGAGAGAGGGGGTGTGAGTTAGAGCGAGGGAAGACATGCGGCAGCAAACAGGGTGACACATACGGTTCGTTTATGACGGGAATAAGGCGTCTGACAATAGACAAATAGATAAGACATTTTTTAGGTAATATGCTTGATTCATCTAAAGGCATTACCGTGATGAAAGTTCGAAGGAATGTGGTGCAATTTACATAAAGCTGAGAAAAAGTGGATGATGAAATATGAACCCAGACAAAAAAGCATGTCGATTAGACGGAGTCTCCCCTGAGATATTTAAAATTATTCTGGTGTTTGGTTGCTTACTGCACTTTTCAATCATGTCTTTAGTTCAGGCTACGATCTTCAAGAAAGGTAATAGATCATTGGCTAAATTTACAGAGGCATCAGCCGGAAGTTGTGAAAGCAATGAAGAAAGTCAAAATGGAGAAAGCCCCAGGAATTGATAGTTTGTGTGGTGAAATGCTCAAGCATGGGGGAGAGATAGTAGTAAAATGGATGTGCAAGATGTGCAGATTGGCCTGGGAGGAAGGTAGAGTCCCGAAGGATTGGAAGTCAGGTATAATTATTCCCTTGTACAAAGGGAAAGGGGAAAAACAAGTGTGTGGTAATCATAGGGGCATTGGTCTTCTCAGTGTAATAGGAAAAGTATACGGTGGGATACTTACTGACAGAGTTAGAGAGAGAACAGAGGAATTAGTTGGAGAAGAACAGGGAAGTATTAGGAAGGGAAGAGGTTGTGTAGATCAGATATTCATTCTTAGATCTTTAGTGGAAAAGTTTCTAGAGAAGGGAAAGAAGTTGTATGCGGCATTCATGGATTTGGAGAAAGCATATGACAAGGTGGATAGACAAGGATTGTGGAAAGTATAAAGAATATATGGAGTACATAGGAAGTTACTGAATGCTGTGAAGAGTATGTATGGGGGTGCTATGGCTGCAGTGCGTGTGGATAGTGAACTGAGTGAGCTTTTCTATTTGAAGGTTGGGTTGAAACAGGGATATGCCATGTCTCCATTGTTGATCAATCTGTATATGGATGTGGTTATACAAGAGATACAAGGTAGGGCAGTGGATGCTGGAGTGACCCTAATGAGAGAGGGCAGTGTTTGGAAACTCCCTGTACTGTTGTTTGCAGATGATACTGTATTGTTATGTGAGAATGAAAGGGAGCAGCAAGGCTTGGTGGATGAGTTTGGGAGAGTGTGTAAGAAACGGAATCTAAAGGTGAGTGTAGGGAAGAGTAAAGTTATGGTCTTCCAGGGAGATGAAGTCAGTGAATGTGCAGTGAGGTTGGATGTTGAGGAATTGGAAAATGTGGGTACGTTTAAGTACTTGGGTAGTGTGATGAGTAAGGATGGACGTTTGGAGGGTAAAGTGCTTGAAAGGGTACAACAAGGAAGAAAGGTTGCTGGTTCCTTGAAGGCAGTGATAAGAAACAGGAAAGTGAGCATGGAAGTGAAAAAGTTTTTACATGATAGTATTGTGATACCAACTCTAACGTATGGAAGTGAAGCTTGGACGTTGTTGGAGGGACAAGTCAAGAGTGAGAGCAGTGGAAATGAGTTATTGGAGAGGAGCCTGTGGAGTCACATGGAGAGAGACTGACAAATGAGGATGTAAAGGAGCATTGTGGTGTGAATGTGGATGTGATAGGAAGCTTTAGGAGAAACATGTTGAGGTGGTTTGGCAATGTGGAGAGGATGGAAAGTGAAAGACTGACGAGGAGAGTGTATGTGAGTGAGGTGGAGGGGGAGAGAGGGATGGGAAGGCCAAGGATGAGATGGAGGGATGGACTGGAGAGGTATATGAGACAGGGGGATGTGAATACGGAGCAGGGCAGTGAAATGGCAGGGGACAGAGTGACGTGGAGGCGATTTGTTTTGGCCACCCTGTATGGGATTAAGGCGTCTGGCAATAGACAGATAGATAGATAGATCAGCTTGATGAGTAATATTGCCAAATTATACAACATAATCCTATGTTTCCGATTATAAATGTGGTTTAAGCCATACCGGGAACATGTCGGTGCACAAGAAAAGAGGGGTTAAGAATACATTGTATGTTTGCGTCTGCTATATGACATGGTAAGAAAAAAAAATATGTACATTATTAATAACCTTTGTTGACTTTTCCCAGGCATATGGCTTAGTTCCAAGGCACGTTTTACTCCGAGTGTTACGTCGCCTAGGGTGTGGGGCGGTGATGCTGGCTACCCTGGCTGTTGTGTATTTGGGAACCCAAAGTACTATTGGTTCAGTTATGGTTACAGGAACACTAGGAGTGAGTCAGGGGTCAGCCACATCGTGCTTTCTTTTCATAATCTTCGTCAGTGACCTCATTGAAACGATTAAAGGTGTGGATGTGGATAGATTCTTGGCATGACTGCACATTCTGGTTCTTATGGACGATGCAGTACTTGTGGCTACAACTAGAAATAGTATGATGAAAAAGGTTGAGACCCTTCAAAACTACTGATTTTTTAAAAATAACAGAACGGAGGAAGGAAAAACAAATGAATAAAAAAAAATAATCCATATACCAGAATACAGGTGTCCTCCATTCGTGAAAAAATCTTTAACAGTTGGGCTTGAACAGCCGTGAGATAATTTTTAACCTGGTTGTGGTGTAGTGAATTGCTGCCTGGCTCTCACCTGAGAGTCCCGGGTTCGAGTCCCGGCATATTGGTAATATACTGGATGATTTTTCCTATGTAAAGTACATGTTTCTCTATTCAGCCGTAGAGTGGAGTTTGGTGTCTGGGGAAGTGAGTCCCAAATAGCTACAATTCAGGGAATAAAATAACTCTGATATAACTTCGGCAGTGTGACAGTCCAATCGTGAGTGCTACCAGATGCCCGTGTAGCGCGGGGGAAGGCATGGAGAGGTGGCACAATGGATGCAATTTCATCTAAGCATTTGCCATAAAAGTATCTATAAAATAATGCAAGCGAGGCAACATTTCTTCTTACGTGTATGGGATGTAGTTCATTTGTAATAGTAGGGTTATTAATAATTCCAATTGCCTTGTTCTGAATTTTGTCTAGTTGTTTTAGGGCTACCTCTCCACATCCATTCCACAAGGGTGAGCAATATTCCATCTGAGAACGCATATGACTCTTGTAAATTATAGCTAGCTGCTTGTCAGTGAAGATGTTACGGACTCTGTACAATAATCCAAGTTTCTTTGACGTGGTATTAGCAAGTGATTAAACATGGGAGGTCCAGTTGATGGCATATATGGAATATGAGATGAAAGTAAAAGAAACCAAAAATTTTTGTATTGAATGAATGTGAGGGAGATGTATTACCCCTGCATGTGGGCAGGTTGATGATACAGCAGCGCAGTGTAACTGGTATAGTCAAAGACAAAAGACGTGTCATGAAATTTGGTAAAAATATCCGCTGAAAGACTACTGTTTTGAATCGGTCTGCTTTGTGTCGAACGATCGGTTGGTAGCACTGACTTTCTCCAGCTGGTTGGCCTGCGGATGCCAGCATATACTTTTTTTGTAACAACGAAACTAATCTACATAATTATTAAATCTTTCTCACTGCTTTTTTTATTTAGTATTTATGAAACGTTTCTCATTTATTTCTTTTGATCACACTCGCAAAGTTACAATTTATTTAGCTAAACAGATGTTCGGAAGTCAGTTCTCCATCTTTATTAACTGTAAATATGCTAATCAAGTTGATAATTATGACCTGGGACATTATATAACAGTATTGTAAAACAAAGTTCACTACAGTATTCAACATATGAGAACAGAGTTATGCTATTATGATAATTTACTATTTTTTCTTTTAGAGTGGCTGAGAAACTGAATCCCACAGACGAGTTCGAACACATAAACCAGACGACCGAAGTCAACATACAACTGTTCGTGTGCTTCATTCTAGGTGCACTTTGTTTCTTACGGCGTAAGCACTGCTTACGGGTAGTGCTTCCATTGTTGTGATTATTTCCTGGTCCTACAGTATAGTGGTATAGTAAGATGAGGACGACCTGAACGATGACGGTTCTCCGTTGTGCCTTCCTGGTGAAATTCTAATCCACCTTTCTGTGGTTATGCCTATACCAAATGTTTGAGCTTTTTGTTCAGACTTCACTTCCCGTAAATAAAGGAAGACCATGGCACCTCTCATATTCCTATTACTTGGATGCATGTTGCTTGACCTCTCCATACCATGGTATAGTAGGTCTTCTTGACGTTTTTTGGTAAGATGTAAGATGAAATGTCAGGTGATCATCGCCTAACCGATGGCATTTCGTCTCTCATTCGAAGTTCAGACTCATCAACTCTTGTGAGTCGATGTTAAGGCTTCCGAACTTCATGGGTTCATTCACACCATCATCCCATCAGCAGCAGATATGAAGCTTGAAGAAGTCAGGCTAGCCAACCACGAACATGTAACCAACTGTGGTAGAGATTTCATAATGTTTCAAATGCCGCACTTAATCTTTGGACAAAACCGCGACACGACTCTTGTCTTCGACTGTACATGTATTTAGGAGCACTGATCACAGCAGATGGGCCCGCAGGGTCCACTATTAAAGTGTATGTTCTTGCCAAGATACAGCATGTCCTCAAGTTGTAATCATTAATATAGAAAATTAATGGCATACCATTCCCTGTAAGAAAATGTCTGAGTCAGCATGAATGACATCGCTCATATATGAGTGTGTCTTGGTTAAAGCAGACCTTAGGCCCATGAATACATTACAAAACTGATGCCTGAAAGAATTGCCTGATGTAAGGAGAACACCATGTGGCGATGTATGTCACCATGAAGCAAACTACCCTACATTACAACAATTAATAAGATATAAACGACATGAATTCTTCCATAAAACATGGCACAGTAGGTCTGAGTTAAATGACGATCCCTTTGCTTTTGTAATTAATCAAGTAAAGGACAACAATATAGTGATTTCAAGGCATGTCAGAGAAATTATAATAGTGCATTAAGAGATCTAAATATTGGGAGACATGATATCATATCTAAAATCATATATAACATCAAAACGGAAGACTAAAAGTTTTAAATTCCGAGATTTTTATCCACTATGTGTATAGCAAGAGACTGAATGTCTCATATTATACACATAGTGTATAGAAACGTACGTAATATCACTTACACGTTTTCTTTAAAATGGTCACAATCTGGCATGTGAGACGGGTCAATGGAATACGTAGGGTCTGGGAAAGTGTTGCCAGTATCTAATGATATATCTAATAAACGATGCTGTGATTACTCCCCACACAGCCCCATGGCTGTAAAGGTTCTGTAGTAGTGTAAAGTATCACGATGAGTACTCTAATTGTGCCCCCTCCTCCTCCGCCCCCAAAATGGACACAACAAATAAATTCGTCTGGGCGTGGCAAGGGGAGGGTGTCAGGCTGTGCTTTTGGGTTCAGGGAGTTAAACAACAATCAGCCATTATTTGTGCATTTGAAGTTGAAATCAAACTCATTGTTATTACTTGGACTGCAGTTATTTAATAGAAAATATTATGATAAATTTGATTTAAAGTAACAGTTTCAGAGCTGTAAGAAGAATGTATGAAAAACTATACTGCTGTGGTCAATAAAATGTGTGTGTGTGTGTGTATGTGTGTGTGTGTGTGTGTGTGTGTGTGTGTGTGTGTGTGTGTGTGTGTGTGTGTGTGTGTGTCTGTGTGTGTGTGTGTGTGTGGTTATTTGTTTATTTGTTTGAAGCAGTGCACCCATAGCATGAGGGCTGGGCTGGCTGTTGTTAAAACCCGCTGCGTCCCGTTGACGTATGGGTACATCACAACTTTTTTTCATGCTGAGACCTGACGACATACCGGTACGTTCTGCAATTGCTAGTTCCTTAATTTGCGCACTTTTCTAGTTTTATGGGTGATTTTTGGTAGGCATATGTGGGAGACCTTCCTCTACCAGTCATCAGGTGGTGACACTGCCTGACCCCGCGTGATCCCCACACCCCAATGTCTCGGCAACTCACTTGTTAGCAGTGACATGGCCAGTAAAGACATGCTTTTCTGACGACGAAATTCAAGCCGCCCTTGATGCCTTCACAGGCGAGAGTGAATCCTCAATCGATGAAGAAGTGAAGGACAAAGATTACGTGGTGCTGGAGGAAGAAATGAGCAGAAGTGATGAGGAGGTAACATTGCCAAGGAAGGTGCGGCATGTTGATGTGTTTGGTGAGTGAAACAACGCTTATATCCCCTATATTATTGTGTGAAAACCAGTATATTCTTGTACTACATATAAATTTGTACCAAATGAAGAAATAACTACCTATTCTGAGTGGTTTGCAATAGTTATCCCTACCAGAGAAAATGTGACAGCAGCAGCACAGCTTCAGAGAAGAAGGTATCAGATGTTCAGAGGGATACCTGTATAATGCACTTATAAGCTCATGTGAGCATTTTTTTTTTTTCCAATATTTTTCATAAAAAGCAGAGGTTTGAGCCAAAAAAACTTTTTGAAGATCTGCCAGGATTGGAGGGAGGTCATTGGAGAAATATCTGCTGGGAGTCGCCGGGTTATTGTTTTACTGTCAACGTGTAACGCATTCATTTCTTGTTGCAATGAATTGATAGTTATATCATATCGTTGTTAACATATCTTAGTGTTTTATGTTTGTGTAACAGTAGTATGGCCATATGGCCAAGAGTTTTATGTACAAGTATGATGTCAGCCAGAGATGTAACTGCCAGTTAAGAACTATGAGAGGGGGGTTGGGTGGGGGTATGGAGGAGTGTTGTGAGCCCGGGGTAGAGGCAGGTGGAGCCCCTTTCTTCCTCACCTCCCCTCTTCCTTGGGTATACAGAGGTAGGAAAGGGGCACCCCAGTGCAGAAATTAGTGATTGTGAGTGTGCAACTCCTCCTTTCCCTCTTTCTCTGCAATTAAGTTTCAAAAACTCCGCCGTAATGTCCCACCACCTCTTTTACGTACATATACTGTAACACCAATGATGCCGCTCAGAGCCTGCTAAATTGAGAACCGTTTCTGACCCATGCTTCGTTTTGCTTGAAACCAACGATTGATGCATCGACACAGGACTAAGTGTTGAAAGGCTGTTATGCATTTGCACCAACAACCAATGGGAAAATTAGGGGTTAATGTACCCCTTCAGTATATATCATTCGATTTGGTATTGAAATCATTCCAACCTTCCTGCCAAGTTTCATCATTTCTACCCTCCACCTGACAAAGTCAGAGAAGGGTATTGTTATCACTTGTGTCGGTCCATAGAGTTAAGTGGCAGGGCGCTGGTCGGGCAGCATATTTATCTCCTGTATATCGGTTCAGCACCACCGCCCTCAACTAGGCAGCCATAATAGGAGAGGTTAATGCTAGACTTAAAAAACTGGTAATTTTGTCTGGGAAACTTTTTGAGCATATTTCCAAGAATATCCTATGGTTAGTTTTGAAACTGTGGGGCGAGTGTCATTCCAGGCTGACATTCCCGGTGATTGTGCTGAACCGTAATTCAGAAGGGAAATATGCAGTCGGGCATAGAGATTTCGTTTCTGAAGCAAATCTCAGAAAGTGTTAACTATACAGTCATGAATTGTCACATAGTTAGGCTATGTGTCTTCTAGTGAACTGTTGCCCTTTGATAGGTAGAATGTGGTGTCTTAAGTATTTTTTTAAAATAATGAAAAAGTAAAAAGGCGTAGAGATTTCGTTTCTGGAGCAAAACTCAGAAAGTATGAACAATAGTCATGAAATTTTCACATGCATATGTATTTTATAGTAAACTGGTGCCTTTTACAGTAATAGGTAGAATGTTGTGTCTTTCGTAGTTTTTTTTTTTTTAATAATGAAGTAAAATAAAAATCTCAGATTTCAGTGTGCACTGTGCAAGGAAACAGAAGGGACCAGGTTATGTTTACCAGGATAAACTACTGAAATGTGTAAGTTTTAATATCTCTGTGATATACGCATGGGGAAGGTGAGTGCCGTTATGCGCTTGGTTAGGTGTGCAAGGAGGTGCGGGGTATATGCTTGGTCAGATGGAGGGTTGCAACGATGTCGACGATGATGATGATGTTAGCTGACATGATGACGATAGCGATTATGCTGATGATGGTAGTGGTGGTGGTGGTGGTGGTGGTGGTGGTGGTAATGACGAAGATGGTGATTGTGATGATGATGTTGATGATGATGATGAAGGTGGTGGTAGATGACGATGATGGTTAATGATAATGATGATGACAGTGATGGTGATAACTGAGATGATGATGATGATGATGATGATGATGATGGTAGTGGCAGTGTTCGTTAAGATGATGATGATGGTGGAGGTAGTCAAAATGATGATGATGATGATGGTAGTGGTGGGAGTGGAGATGATGATGATCTAATGATGATAATGATGATGATAATGATAGTGATGATGGTTTATGGTTTATTGAGATGTTGATGGCGGTAATGATGGTGGTGGTAGTTGACATGACAATGATGATGATGATGATTTTCTCTGTCGTTTTTTTAAGCTTTAATGCCTCTGTGATATACAGAGAGGGCGGGGGAGAGGGAGGGAGGGAGTGCCGTTATGCGCTGGGTTAGGTTTACAGGGAGGTGGGAGAGGGTATCTACTGTACTTGGTCAGGTAAAGCGTTGCAACAGTGTACCGTTGCCTAGATTTTTTCCTAGCCTTGGTTGCACTACAAACACACACACACACACACACACACACACACACACACACACACACACACACACACACACACACACACACACACACACACACTCAGGATTATACACACACACACACACTCAGGATTATACTGTAGTATATTAGACTGTTTCATCATAATGCAAAGTCCATGGCTTAACAATAATCAGCGAAAAGATTCCTCCTATATTCTTTCAATATTGAACGTCTTGGTATAAACAGAATCATACCTCGATGTGTAGAAATTCAGCTGGAAGGCTAAAAATATAAATATTTTACTATTATAACTGTTGTTTGTCTTCGTCTTCTTTATTCCATTTGTTTATTATTATTATTATTATTATTATTATTATTATTATTATTGTTGTTGTTGTTGCTGTTGTTCAGAAGCGGGATTTGCTACATAGGAAGTGCCGGAAGGTTCTCAGCATTTCTCGTATTTTTCTGGTACAAGTGAAAATTGCCAGTTAGCCTGTTGTTTATGAGTGGAGGTATTTTGTAAGTTATGCATTCAATTTTGTCCTCTATTTTCTCTGTAATGTTTTATGTGATTATTAAAATATGTAATTTTATTATGGTCGGTATGCTAAAGCATTTAGAGTTTTATGTAATGTAAGGAAACTCTGTCATGTTTTGGAGGTCGCCGATTGGTAATTGTGTGCTAGGGACAGGTACAATACCATCACGTCCTAGAATGTTGGAGAAGGGAAAGCTATATAAGGAGGTGGTTTAGCCTAAAGGAATTAGTGTCGCTTCAGTTTTAGTATCAGTGCAGTTCAGTGTCCGTGCGGCCTAGTGAAGATTATGTATCTCCTGTACTTGTGAAAAGAGTGTTGTTGGCAAGCATTAAGTGTAACTGCAGTTAGTGAGGGTTGTATAATATCTCCGGTATTTGTGAAAATAGTGAAGTGTAGTTGGCAAGCATTAAGTGTAATTATTTGGAAAATAAAAACAGTGAACTTAAGAAGCCAGTGTTTTTTTGCTACACCTCAGCTGATCTAGTTGATGATGCACACCCAAAGGCTGACAATAAGAACAGCTCACTGGGCAACGTCCTTCTTATACTGAACTACTGCTGCTGATGCCTGTGGCAATGTGGGACAGGGATGTAGCAGTACTGTGGTTCATTCATTTTAATCTGACCCTGACTTTCGCCCCATTGCACCTTATTTCACGTACCTCAGCGAGACGAAAACACATTTATAAAGCTCTACATGTGGAGGTGTATGGCATATAGGAGGACTACTGAGCCCTGGGAGCAAGCTGTGAAGCCTATGCTCAGAGTCGGACACATAAAAAAAAAAAATAAATAAATAAATGGCACTTACTGGTGGCTAGCATCCTGTCTCAGTGTCAATTACTGTCTCAATTCACCGATCAAGATGGAGAGATGGCAGTTTTTTGGCCAAAAGAAAGTAAGCAGAATACAGTATTAGCACATTTAGTCTTCTTTGTTCAGACTTAGCTACATAAAATCGTCAAGTGCAAGTAAGAGTAAAGCAGTAAGGTTGTACCACGTGTGAGAGGGTACAAATAAATGACAGGTTTTATTGACACCTATATTAAACTTACATACTTAGATGTAGATATGAAGGGGTTAAGGGGTGTTTACCTTTTCATATCTATATCAGTTTATCTACTCATCGATCTGCCTGTCTTTCTGTTGCCAGACTCCTTATTCCCTTAAGGAGTGGCCACAAGCAAATCGCCTCCACTGATTTCCAAAGTCAAAATAATTTTTTTTTATCCTGAATATTTTCAGAAAATTTGGCCTAAATCATGTCAGAACTGTTTTATTTGGCCTTCCCATGTGACATTGATCTTTGACCTGTTGCTCACAAAAGCAGTAAATAAATGTATTGGGTGACCCTTAACCCTTCCAGTTAACTTGTTCCAAATCTCATCAAATTTGTTATTTTGTTCACACAGACATACAGAGGTCTAACTGTGACCTTGTCTTTCGACCTTTACCTTTGACTAATTGTTTACAGATTTGTAGACTAGAGACTACATAGCGCGTAGTTATTCCTCTTCTGCCTTTCCTATAAAAGTTTCCATGTCAGTTCCTTCTTACAAGCATGGTGTTTTCCAATATTTTCCTGCCAGTATTGCTGGATGGTGTGGTAGGTGGGGGAGAGCCTTCCTCTTTTCTGTCCTTTTCTCTTAAACGTTGGTTAGATAATAGTTGTAGTTTTTTTTTTCCCCAACAGATAACATCGTCATGGGCCAACAGGCCTCCTGTTATCTATACTTCCTATGTACTCTTCACCCATACGCCAAGATCGGTAAAATTCAGGTCAAAACTGTTAAAACTGACCTTGCCATATGACCTACTCTGACCGATCATTCTCAAATTAGATAGTCAGCTCCTGGAAAGACCCACAACTCCTTCACCAAGAGTGGTCCACACTGGATGAGAACTGTTTTAGTTACACACACACACACACACACACGTCTGGTGAAAGCGATACGGTACCCTGTTCTCACTTCGTGAGCGTGGATGTAATAAATTTTTATAGATTAAACTGTGAGGAATATGGATCAGATGAAAATGTGCAAGGAAAGTTAAACTTGGTTTAAAATAATCATATCAGTCCAATGATGCTACTAATTTATTTGTTTATCTAGTTGTGTACGGTATTTACTTATTTATATACAACAGTATTTATTAAATTTTGTACTCCTTATTCCAGAAAACATAGTCAACTTAGGAAAGACGTCCCGTACCAGACTGGCTGTTGAAGCTCCGTCACATACCTGCCGTTCGAAGAGTGTCAGTTGGGCCGGGTAGTTTTTAGTGACAACATAAGGATTAAACAGCAGTAGTAGTTGTAGTAGTAGTAGTAGTAGTAGTTGTGGTAGTAGTAGTAGTAGTAATAGTGGTAGTAGTAGCAGTAGTAGTAGTAGCAGCATAAATATTGTAGTAGTATAGCAGTGGTATAGTAGAAATGCATTAGTATAGTTTTGATATTAGTATAGTAGTAGTACAGTAGTGGGAGGAGGAGGAGGAGGAGGAAGAGGAGGAGGAAGAGGAGGAGGAGGAGGAAGAGGAGGAGGAGGACGACGACGACGACGAGAACGTGGACGAGGAGTACAATAGTGGAAGTAGGAGTATAGCACAATGCAGCAGTAGTTTAGTACAGTACAGTAGTAGTAGTAGTAGTGGAGGTGGTGGTGGTGGTGGTGGTGTAGCACGAAATAGTATTGTACAGTAGTAGCAATAGTAGTAGTAGTAGTAGCACTAGTAGTAGTAGTAGTAGCACTAGTAGTAGTAGTAGTAGTAGTTGTTGTTGTTGTTAATGTTATTGTTGTTGTTGTAATTGTTGTTGTTGTAATTGTTGTTGTTGTAATTGTTGTTGTTGTAATTGTTGTTGTTGTTATTTGTTGTTGTTATAATGATAGTGTAGTATGGTACTGTAGCAGTAGTTGCCGTAGTAGTAATAGAGTATAGTACTGTATAGTAGAGTAGTAATTTCATTTCATATCATTTCACTTTATTCCGCAATATATTTACATAACTTTATGTTTATATATATATATATATATACACACTGTGTAGGCTATATATAGATAGATAGATAGATATAGATATAGATATAAATATAGATATAGATAGATAGATAGATATAGATAGATAGGATACATATTCTTAATATCCTCCATAATGTTAATGTTCAAGATCAGTGTTCAGTGTACTGTGCACAGTATACATACTGTATCTGGATATACATAACAGTACTTCATAGTAACACTTTTCCTGACTGACTTTAGAGTATGATATTAATTTTAATGTACATAAATAAACCACATGTCAAATATAAAAGTATAACTTATTATTTTAAATCCCATCCATTAATAAAATAATCGTTAAAATAAAATATCAACATAATACTTTGCTCTTAATTATAAACATCGACAGTCAACGAGTTCCAAAAACTAGAAGTGGTATGGTATGAATAAAAACAAAAACAAATTGAATAGCATTAAAAAACTGTGTTAATATAGAATTATAAAAATACAGTAAAAACTTCCATGAAAAAGTAAGTTAAAATGCTACTGACATTTAAAAAATTATAAAATATATGTGCTTATCCATTAAAATCATCAGTCTCATAGTAACCTCAAAAATGCACTAATATCCATTAAACAAACAAGGACCCAGCCTGCCCTCATGTCTTTGTACCCATAATACCCTAGAACACTAACCCCGGGTGATCCCCACCTGACCTACATGACGTCATTGCCACTGTGCATGGTTCCCGTGCTCCCAGGGTTACCTCCAGTAACTTCATTTGGCAGCCAGTTATGGTAGAGGAAGGATACACTGTCACTCTCTGCATGTGGGTCTCTGCTGTAGGCCTTGGTTCGGGTGTGCAAAGGTCGAACATCAAAATGAACATCGGGGGTTTACCACTGCAGCAGTGAAATGGCAACCCCTTCAGTGGTGGTCCAAAGGACCTAAGAGGACGTGGGTCGTTTTCGAAAAACATATGATGAATTTTTTTTGTTTGTGCGTGATTTTTCGTGAAACTAGCCAAAATTTCCCTACCTTTAGTCACTGTTTTTATTTCTCATTTTCCATAACAAAGTGATAAAATTTTCATTCCTTTATAATGTTACCTGAAAGTACAAAGCCTGAAGTTCAGTCATCTACATTTATTTTATTAAAACACTGTATTTAGTTTTTTTTTTTTTTCCAATTTCCGGTGTGAGACACCCGGGGTTAGTGAATATATTACTAAAATGTAGGGTTAGTGTTCTAGGGTTAACAGAGAGATTATGATATATAAACTTTCTGTAAGAATATGCACTTTATACTCGTTTTTAAACAGGGTATTAACATTACTGATAATCTTACCTTTAAGTAAATATGGAATATGGTTGTTAATACGGGGTTTATGGTTATTCAATAGTTTCTTTATGTACCCTTGCTTGGGTCAGAACTGTGTGGTGAACCAACAGGAGCTGAATGGAGTTACTGGCTGTGATGTGGATGCTAGCTTGTACAGGAACACCACACACTCGGCTCAGAGCATTATTATACACCGCTTCAATAAATTTAAATATACTGCTTTTAAAACTGATTTTTCCATTCCTTAATGGATATTCACCAAGGAAATCTGTGCAGTGTTTGAGATGGTGTGTGGGGTGAAGAGAAGACAAAAGGGGATGCAGGGAGAAGCATGGTGGAATAAGATGAGGCAGGTTGTGACAAAAGAAGAAAGCATATAGTGAGTGGATGAGAAACAGGGGTGTGGAGGAAGCTGAGAGGCAGAAAAGAGAGATATATGTAGAGAGGAAGAGAGGTGAAAAGATTAGTAAGAGAAAGAAGTGAATGGATTAAGAATTTGGAAGGAATTTGAGTGTAAAGTGGCAGGGATGTAAGAAAATGTTCTGGAAAGAGATAAAGAGAGTTAGACAGGGTGTTAAAGAAGTTACCCGGGGAGTGAAAGATAAAAATGGTAGATTACTAGTGCAGAAGGGAGAAAAGTGAGCAGATGGAGAGAACACTTTAAGAAGTTGTTGAACATAGAGAATGAAAGTAATGCGAGTATAGGCGGCTGGAGAATGACTAGGAGAAGGAGGGATGTGACAAGAGAGGAAGAAATCAATAAGATAGAAGTTGTGGAAGCAATGTAGAAAGTCAAAAGAGGAAAGCCCCTGGAATTGATGGAGCATGTGGTGAAATGCTGAAGCATGGGGGAGAGATAGTAGTAGAATGGATGTTGAAGATGTGCAGATTGGCCTGGGAGGGAGGTAAAGTGCCAGAGGATCGGATGTCAGGTATGCTTATTCCCCTGTACAAAGGGAAGGAGGAAAAAGAAGTGTGTGGTAATCATAGGGACATTTGTCTTCTTAGTGTAATATGAAAAGTATATGGTAGGATACTTATTGACAGAGTAAGAGAAATAACAGAGGAATTAGTTTCGGAAGAACAGGGAGGTTTTAGGAAGGAAAGATGTTGTGTAGATCAGATATTCATTCTGAGGTCTTGAGTGGAAAAGTTTCTAGAGAAGGGAGAGACGTATGAGTGTCACAAATCAACTGAGATAGTCTTATTTTGTACTTTGGCTGTGAATCTTGTTTCGGGGTTCAGGGTTCGCATATGGTAATATTATGTATAACTGTATTAATATTTAATGTTATAATTTAATACTGTATCAAAGTTGCTAATACTATTTTATACAGTAGGTTTGTATGATTTTGATACATCTGAGACATGTAAATAATGTATATATAATTATGTATGCAAAGTTGGAAACTGACAGGGTTAGCAGTTACTGTTAATGGTAACGTGTATAAAACAGCCTATGTGCGGGCTAGAGGGGGGACTTTTGATGCATGGTCGTGGAGAGTATAGATGTGTTTTTCTTGCTCTCCTCTAGCATAGGGCTGCCTCACCGGCATTAGTGTTTTCCTCTCCGCCACTAGGGCGTTTTTTAAATAAAGTTAGGATTAGTTAGTACTCATTTTCCTCTCCTCCCTGTTAGAGATACAATAGGCGTTTGTATCTTTTTCTGAGTTTACCTTTGCTTATCGCCCACGGAGGGTCCCCCCCACTAATTGCTCTGGGGCGTGAACTGACACGGTGGGCCTCCCTGGAGTGGTTTGAGAGGGCAACCTCAGACCTAGGTGTTCTACCCAGGTTACACTGGCGGACACCCCTACCGACCCCCGACTGAACCACGGACAGACCGATCCCAGACTGAACGGTCCCAGACGCGCACCCCGCTAGACATCAATGAAAATAACGCCTCCTTCGTACTACTACATGCGGTTGGTTCCACTCCCCTGTCCAGCCTCAATCCCTTCATTATCAAGAAGGTGATTGATGGGTGTGCCGGTGAGGTGGAACAGGTGAAAAAACTTGCTAGTGGGGACCTTCCAGTAAAGACTGTAAACTCGCGCCAGGTAAAAGATTTGATGATGTTGAGTAAATTCCACTGTTATGATGTGCCGACGATCCCTCACTCCATGAATTCCTGTAAAGGTATTATCACCTGCAGGGACCTCATGGTAATGGACAAGGACGACATCATCCATGAACTTGCTCAGCAAGCTGTAATTGAGGCCCGATTCATAACCTGTTGCCAGGAAGGCATAAGGACGAAGACAGCCACAGTAGTTTTGACTTTTGGCAAAGTATCTCTCCCTACTAATGTGAAAGTAGGATATGAAATTATTAATGTGCGACCTTACATACCCAATCCCCTTCGTTGTGGAAAATGTCAGCTCTATGGACATCATGAAAAGGCTTGTCATGCTTCAAACGTAGTATGTGGCAAGTGTGCTACTGTAGGACATTCTGGTGACCGCTGTACATCAGAGACGGAATGTTGCTTCCATTGTCAGGGTGCTCACTCCACTTCCTCTAGGATTTGTCCCAAGTGGAAGGAGGAGAAAGAGGTCTGCACAGTGAAAGCGACTGAGGGCATATCCTTTTACGATGCTAGGAAGAAGGTGAAGGAGTTGCATGCAACACCCAAGCCTAATGTCTCCTATGCATCAGCGGTTGTGTCCCGTCCCGTGATGTGCACCGCAGAGACACAGACTGACCTTACCTTCGCTCCACATGCCACTTGACCTACCTCTCAATCTAGACCCCCTGTACATTCCAACTCTCTTACAGACATCCCTGTCGCTACTTCTTACTCTCAGGCTGCCGCTGCTCCTTCGCAGTTGGTGCGGCCAAAATCGAAGTCTGACAAGTCTGATAAGATTAATCTGACCACCCTCACCAAGCCGGCATGTCCTCATGTCCTTCCCGTTCCTGGTCCAGCGAGGGAGAGAAAGAATAGCTATTCCTCGGTGAAGTCTGGGAGCCTTGTAATTGATGAGAATATGGAGGTTTCCATGAGTAAGCACCGGGATAGGTCCCCCGGTAGTCGCTTGCCTGCTGGCGGGCGACAAAAAAAGACCAAGCACACAGGCCCCCAACGAATATCTTAAACCACCGCATTCACTGTGTTACAGTGGAATTGTAGGGGTTTTGGAAATAAATTACAAAATCTAGCAATCTTGCTATCTATACACAGGCCAGACATTATTTGTTTACAGGAGAAGCGCCTGGCGGATCACCCTGATCCCCCATAGTTAAAACACTACCACTCATATAGAAGATATGAAGGTTACAGAGTTGCTATATACACACACAAATCACACCCACAAATGGAAGTGATTCTAAATTCTACTCTGGAAGCTGTCACGTGCAGAGTAAAATTTAATAACACGTATCTGTCTATTTGCTCTCTCTACTGTCCTCCACATGGCCCCATTGATAGTGATGCTTTAAATTCACTATTTGAACATCTGCCTGGAAATAAGTTAGTGTTGGGCGACTTTAATGCCCATCACTATCAAAGGGGTAGCTTGAGGATCTATGGTTGTGGGGAGCAAGTAGCTGACCTAATACTACAGTCCAACCTCTGTTTTCTGAACGATGGTAGAGCGACTCGTGTAGATGATCGTACTGGTAATTTTTCGGCCATTGACTTATCTTTGGCCTCCCCTGGTATACATCAAGATTTCTCATGGGACCCTTATGACGACTCCTTGGGAAGTGATCATTTACCCATCTGTCTTTCTTATACACGTGACATTGTTTCGGACCCTCCACCTCCAAAATTTAACTATAAGAAAGCAGATTGGGGATCCTTCTCAAGGATTGCCAATTTAGATATATCTGGGGAGACCATACATGTTAAGTTCGAAAATATAACGACTTACACGCAGCTGAGGCTGCTATTCCCAAGACTTCTACAGTTCATGTGAAGCATAGAGCACATTGGTGGACGCCGGATTGCCGACAAGCATTAAGAAAACGCAATAGGAGATACAGGATTTTTGATAGTCAGCCCACTGAGGAAATTTTTATTGCACGGGCTGAGGCAAGGAGAATAATAAGAAGGGCCAAACGTGACTCCTGGCGGTCCTTTGTGTCCACGGTGACTCGTACAACACCATTAAGTAAAGTCTGGTCCACCATAAGAATATTAAATAATAAAGGCCCATACTTCCCTATTACAACCCTGCTGGTAAATAATAACATCTATGACGAGCCCATGGACGTTGCTAACATCCTCGCCAGGAGTTTTTCTCATGTAAGTAGCTCAGCCAATTATAATCCGCGTTTCCAACATCATAAACGCACGGCTGACCCACAGATTATTGACTTTGCCACAGAAGACGTAGACTCCCCGTACAACAAAGAGTTTATGCTAGATGAACTGCTCCTTGCCCTTAAATCCTGTAAAGACACCAGCCCTGGACCAGACACCATCACGTACGGTATGATCCAGCATCTTAATCAGGACAACCTGATTAAGATGTTAGCATTGTACAATGAGATTCGGGTGTCTCGAACGTTCCCAAACTCATGGCACTTTGTGTTGACTTCTTGTCTGTGTAAGGTCATGGAACAAATGGTAAACAATAGGCTTCTTTTTGTTTTAGAGTCGAAGAATTTGTTAAATGACCAACAATGTGGCTTCCTTAAATACAGAAGTTCACTAGATCATTTAATAAATTTGGAGCATTGTATTGCAGAGGCATTTGCCAATAAAGAATTCATGATAGGGGTGTTCTTGGACATCCATAAAGCCTATGACATGACGTGGCGACACGGTATACTAATGAAGCTCTATGCTTATGGTTTAAGAGGAAATTTGCCTATTTTTATTTCAAATTTCTTAAGAGACAGGACTTTCTCCGTCAAATTGCCCCGTAACGTAACATCGGATATATTTATCCAGGAAAACGGGATGCCACAGGGAAGTGTGCTTAGTCCTACTTTATTTAGTATTATGATCAATGATATTCTGTCATCAGCTCCCATCCCGAGGAATCTTAAATACCCGCTCTATGCTGACTATTGTGCGATATGGCACTCTTCCCGTAATGCACAATTTTCTGCTGGGCGGATTCAAGCATCCCTTGACTCCGTCCACCAATGGGTCTTGCAGTGGGGAGTTAAGTTTTCCGTCCGTAAGTGTACCTATGTACTTTTTACGACTCGTAACGTACCTAATTTGTGCTTAACTTTGGATAATCAGCCGGTACCTTTTCAAAATTCTATAAAGTTTTTGGGAATTCATTTTGATCATCGTTTGATCTTTAAAATTCATCTTAATACTTTGCTTTCTAGTTGCGATAAACCAGTAAATGTCCTCAAGTACCTAGCGGGTACTACATGGGGTGCCGACAGAAAATCTTTATTCTATCTATCTATTGCCAGACGCCTCAATCCCGTTTGGGGTGGCCAAAAACAAATCGCCTTCAAGCCGCCCTGTCCCCTGCCATTTCAATGCCCTGCTCCCAACTCACACACCCCTCTCTCATATACCTCTCCACCCCATCCCTCCATCTCATCCTCGGCCTCCCCCTCCCTCTTTCCCCCTCCACCTCACTCACATACACTCTCTTCGTCAGTCTTTCAACCTCCATCCTTTCCACATGGCCAAACTACCTCAGTGTGTTCCTCATAACGCTTCCTATTACATCCACATCAACAACACAATGCTCCTTTATATCCTCATTCGTCTGCCTGTCTCTCCATGTGACTCCACAGGCTCCTCTTAAATAACTCATTTCCACTGCTCTCACTCTTGACTTGTGTCCTTCCAACAACGTCCAAGCTTCACTTCCATACGTTAGAGTTGGTATCACAATACTGTCATGTAGTAACTTTTTCACTTCCATGCTCACTTCCCTGTTTCTTATCACTGCTTTCAAAGAACCAGCAAGCTTTCTTCCCTGCTGTACCCTTTCAAGCACTTCACCCTCCAAACCTCCATCCTTACTCATCACACTACCCAAGTACTTAAACGTACTCACATTTTCCAATTCCTCACCATCCAACCTCGCTGTACATTCACTGACTTCACCTCTCTCAAAGACCATCACTTTACTCTTCCCTATATTCACCTTTAGATTCCATTTCTTACACACTCTCTCAAACTCATCCACCAAGCCTTGCAGCTCCCCTTCGTCTTCACTGAACAACACAGTATCATCTGCAAACAACAGTACAGGAGGTTTCCAAACACTATCCTCTCTCACCAGGGCCACTCCAACATCCACTACCCTACCTTGTACCTCTTTTATTACCCCATCCATGTAAAGATTGAACAACCATGGAGACATGACACATCCCTGTTTCAAACCAACTTTCAAAGAGGAAAATTCACTTAGTTCACCATCCACACACACTGCAGCCTTCGCACCATCGTACATACTCTTCACAGCATTCAACAACTTCCCATCTACTCCATATATTCTTAACACTTTAAACAATCCTTGTCTATCCACCCTGTCATATGCTTTCTCCAAATTCATGAAAGCTGCATACAACTTCTTTCCCTTTTCTAGAAACTTTTCCACTAAAGATCTAAGAATGAATATCTGATCTATACAACCTCTTCCCTTCCTAAAGCCTCCCTGTTCTTCTCCAACTAATTTCTCTGTTCTTTCTCTAACTCTGTCAATAAGTATCCTACCATACACTTTTCCTATTATACTAAGAAGACAAATGCCCCTATGATTACCACACACTTCTTTTTCCCTTTTTCCTTTGTACAAGGGAATAATTATACCTGACTTCCAATCCTCCAGGACTCTACCTTCCTCCCAGGCCAATCTGCACATCTTCCACATCCATTCTACTACTATCTCTCCCCCATGCTTCAGCATTTCACCACACACTCCATCAATTCCTGGGGCTTTCCCTGATTTAACTTTCTTTATTGCTTCCACAACTTCTATCCTACTGATTTCTTCCTGTCTTCTCACCTCCCTCCTTCTCCCAGCCATTCTCCAGTCACTTATACTCGCATTACTTCCATCCTCTACGTTCAACAATTCCTTAAAGTGTTCTCTCCATCTGCTCACTTTTTCTCCCTTCTCCACTAGTAATCTACCATTTTTATCTTTCACTCCCCTGCTAACTTCACTGCCACCCTGTCTTATTCTTTTCACCTCTTTCCAGAACAATTTCTTACAGTCCCTCCACTTTACACTCAAATTCCTTCCAAATTCCTCATCCACTCTCTTCTTACTCTCTCTTACTAATCTTTTCACCTCTCTCTTTCTTTCTACATAAAACTCTCTCTTCCGCCTCTCAACTTCTTCCACGCCCCTATTTCTCATCCATTCATTGTATCCTTTCTTCTTTTGTGCCACAGCCTGTTTCACCTCTTCAGTCCACCACGCTGTTCCTTGCACCCCCCTCCGTCTTCTCTTCCTTCCACACACCACATCACATGCTGCACATATTTCTTCTGTAAATATCCTACGCACACACCTTCCACGTCTCCCATCTGCTCCAATTCATATTTGCCCAATCGTTCCTCGACTTCTCTTTTATACTCTGCCTTTTTCTCATCCTCTTGTAACCTTTCCACTCTCCTTGCAACTACTCCTTCCTCTCGTCTTTCCCTTCTTCTATTCCTCCATCTTACTTGAATTTTAATTCTGGCCACCACCAAGTAGTGGTCGGAAAGTCCACTCCCCCAACCTCTATAAACTCTTGCATCCATTACACATCTTCGCATCCTTTCATCCACACACACATAATCAATCATTGCCTTCCTTTCATTCAGTTCACCACCCACCCTTCTCATCACTCGCCATGTATACCTGTGGATCATTTTATGCCTGAAGAGGGTATTGGCTATCACCAACCCCCTCCCAGCACAAATGTCCACTAACGCACTCCCATTCTCATCTATCTCAGCAGGCACACTCCACTCACCAACTATTCCATCCACCTTCACATTCCCAACTTTACCACTCATATCACCAATCAAAAACACTCTCTCATTCCTTCCAAACTTTTCCATGCACACTTCTACATTTGTCCAGAACTCTTCTCTTACTCTTCTAGCACGATCTTGCGTTGGCGCATACACACACACAATCGCCCACATTTGTATTCCAACTTTCAACTTTACCCACACAATCCTTGACCCAACTGATCCATACTGTCTTATGCTCCTCTTCCATCTTTTACTCACAACTATACATACTCCTTCCTTTGCCCTCTCATTCTCTCCTACTCCTGCACATATACCCCATCCATACTCCCATTCTCTCACACTTTCTCCTCTCCATTTTGTTTCAGTTATTCCACATACATCCACTTTCGCACCCTCAAGCACCTGGACAATCTCTCTCTCTTTCACCTCAACATTCGCTCATTCAATCAAAGCTAGACTATGGCGCACAGGTGTATGGCTCGGCAACCGATGCCACACTGAAAGGATTGGATGTGCTACAGAAAAAATGTTTGCGAATGTGTCTTGGAGCCATCCGGTGTACCCGTGTAGCTCGTATGGAAGTGGAGGTGAATGTGCCTCCCCTCTGTATTCGCCACGAACAACTGGCCTTGTCCTTCGGCATAAGGACAATTAGGAAAAGTTATATCGGCAATGTGGCCTGTACCCCCATGCGTCAATACCACCACCTTCTGTGGGGGGTGCATCGGCCACTTGCTGTTCGCCTCCACTTACTGACTCAGGAGCTTGGTGTGGACCTCAGTGACTGTGACAAGTTGGTGTTTAAAAATATAGCGCCTTGGGAGCCACCCGGCTTTACAGTGGATGTATCATGGCTCCCAGCACCAAAGGCCAAGGCACTGGAGGCGGAGGTCCATTACTTGTTTCGTAACATCATTGTTCGTCACTTGGGGTCCCATCAATTGTACACCGATGGCTCCAAGTCGAGTGAATGTGTGGGTGCAAGTGTGTGGTCGACTGAATGTGCACTTAAGTATCGGTTGCCGACTCATACATCTGTGTTTACCTCCGAACTTTTTGCTATTGACGAAGCCATAGACTATGCTCTCAGTTCTAGGCATGACTCGTTTGTCATATTTTCGGATTCAAAATCAGCCCTTCAGGCAATTGCATCTTGTACTACGGACTCTCACGAGATCCAGGGCCGCATCGTTAATAAGATGCATTCATGCAACAAGTCATTCACGCTGATCTGGGTGCCTGGTCATTGTCGTATCTACGGCAGGCTGACTTACTTGCAAAGTCGGCTGTAGAGCTCGAGGAGACTTGGGACGTTCCTCGTGATCTACGGTCGAGTCTCTCCCTCAGAAAGAAATCAATAAATCTTCTGTGGCAAGGTCAGCGGACAAGACTAAATATTCCAACTTGTAAACCGCACCTGGGCGACTGGGACACTGCCAACCGCCCCAGCCACCTTGAAGAAAAAGTATTAGCGAGAATACGGCTCAATGCCACCGTTTTAACTCACATGAAACCATATATGGAAAGACGCTTCCCACTGCACTCTGACATCTGTAATGCAGTCTTATCTATAAGTCATATCATCCTGCGCTGTCGGCGATTTATTCGTGAATGTGCTTCACTTATAAATTACTGCGGTGCAGTAGACGTCCTCTTCACCCTTTCCACCATCCTGGGTGATGGGGACATTGTTATGACTGATAAATTGATGGCTTTCTTGAGAGAGACCGGACTGATCAGAGTGATGTGACTTTTTTACTGTATGGTTATGGTTTTTATCAACTGTAAATATGTATATATTGTAATATTAATTAGGGTTGACTGTTGACATGTTTGAAATAGTTCCTCTTCCCACTGACCTATTTCTAATATTGATGTCCCCTACATTACACCCTGTTCCTCGACTGACAGTCACCAGCTGATGAGTGCAAGTGTGCAATATAGAAAGGTACTGGGCACTTGCAATCGATGGTGGTCTGTTGGGCGAGGTTCTCCACTTTTTGTACATAGTATGTAAATACATTATACCATGTTCCTAAAGTTACTAATTAGGGCCGACAGCTGATGTTTATGGAAATGTTCCTGACTTGTCTGGTTCTCTTTCATATATTGATGTCCCCTACATTAGGTTGTGCCTCGACTGACAGTCACCAAGTGATGATTGTAGGTGTGTAATGTAGAGAGGCATTACATATCTGCAGTCGATGGTGTTCTCTTGGTCGAGGTCTTTCTACTATTAGTGAAGGGTTAGTTGTTTGTCTCTTTAGGACTTAGTATAGGTTAGTGATTTGTCAGTTAGGTGATTAGTTTCAGATTCTTTAGATTAGGCATTTTTGTTTATAATGTAAGGTCAAAAAATACAAAAATATAAAAAAAATTAATAAAAATAAAAATAAAAAAAATAATAAAATAAAAATTATTATGTATATATATATATATATATATATATATATATATATATATATATATATGTACGTGTGATTGAAAGTATGTCTGTATATATGTATTGAAGTGTTTGTGTGTGTGTATATATATATATATATATATATATATATATATATATATATATATATATATATATATATATATATATCCTTAATGACCAGGGGCTTTGCCCCAATGGTCGATAGACCAAGGAAAAAAAAAAAAGGCTAGAGCGTTTCCCTTGATCGAGGCATTTTTACCATTAGTGTAGGTCTAGTTATTTGTCTCTTAAGATTTAGTATAGGTTAGCGATTTGTCTGTTAAGTGCTTAGTTTTAGGGTCTTTTTATTAGGCATTTTTGTTTATAAGTAATATAGGGTTAAAAAAATAAAGAAAATTAAAAAAATAAAAATAAAAATACAAAAAAATAATAAAATAAAAATTATTTTATATATATGTACGTGTGCATGAAAGTGTGTATGTATGTATGTATGTATGTGTGTATATATTGTTACATACCCTATGATTTCATCATCCTTTGTGTAATTCTAACGTACAGTGTGCTGCCTCTTTGATCACGAGCGTGTTCTGCCTCAGTCCCCCCCTTCTACCGTTATAGTAGAGCAAGTCGTTCTTTCTGTTGTTCAGAGTAGGATTGTCAGCTCTTTGTCCCCTCTGGCTTCATTTGCGCGTCCTTCTTACAAGTTGCATCAAGCTCTGCTGGCCCCTATATAATGAGCTCAGTCTCTGCATTATTGCCACTTAGATCTGCTCCTCATGTTGTTCACATCTCTGTCCTCCCCTGTACAGTTATTATTGTGAGTGCTCAGGAAGTCTTCAACCATCTAGAAGCTGTGTGTAATTTGAGTATAACTGTTGTTGCATTTTTTCTTGTACTGTGCAGCATAAGGTTGATTCTTAGGCCTAGTAAGGTGTTTTTGTAATTTATGTAAGGTTCTTGTTGTCAGCCATCATTAATAATATTTTGTATCTGTAATAATATATCTGGCATTCACTGAGTATTATCTGGTATCTCATTTTAACAGGGCTGACTTAGATAAATTTACTCATGCTAATTTCGTGTTAATAGAGGCTATTGCAGTTAACCATATATTTAACCTGTTTTTTGGAATTACATTATCCTTATGAGTCCTGAAAGTTTTGTTGTTAGTTTGAGCATTAAACTTTAACTTGTAATTTTACCTAACTCTTTTGTTTTGAACCTGGAACTCTACGGGACAGTAGTGATTTTTAGTATTCTCACTTAAAGTGTACATTATCTTTCGCTGTTCCGTAACATAAATTTGGCGACCTCTTATCAGGATATTCAGGATATTATCATAAGGTTATTGCTTGATATTTTGTGACTGTGATTTATTCATGATGTCTACTATTACTACTCTTGATGAAGCCAAAGATTTTTTGTCAAATGTGCAAACAGTGTGTGATGTAGAGAACAGAACAAAGAATGAACTTAAGCTTCTTGCTCAACAATTGGGAATTGCAGTTCACTCTCATCATTCTAAAGATCAAATTGTTGACATGATTAATGAAAGCTTGTTTAATGTAACTCCTCCAAATGAGCAAAGGCAGATTGAATTAGCTAAGTTACAGCTAGCCCTGCAGGAGGCTCGTGTGAAGGAAGCTGAATTTCAAGCACGTGCTAAGGAGGCTGAGTCTCAGGCTAAGGAGGCGCAGTCTCATGCTAAGGAGGCTGAGTTTCAGGCTCGTGCTAAGGAGGCTGAGGCACAAGTTGAAATTGCTAGGATTCAGGCAGACCATGAGTATCGCATGAAACAATGTGGAACTGGATCATCTAGCTCTGATGATTTTGATGTGGCTAAAAATGTTAAACTTGTCCCTCCTTTTAATGAATCTGATTTAACAAAGTATTTTCAGTTGTTTGAGAGGGTAGCTACAGGTTTTAATTGGCCCAAAAGGTATTGGCCAGTACTCCTTCAAACTGTTCTCACCGGTAAAGCTCAAGTAACTTATGCATCTTTGCCTCAGGATCAATCTGATAATTATGATGTAGTTAAGAGCTTGATTCTTAAGGCCTATGTGCTTGTTCCTGAAGCTTATAGAGTAAAATTTAGGAAAACTTATAAGCAAGATAAGCAATCCCATGTTGAGTATGCAAAAATCAAAGATCTGTTAGAGCAGTGGTTAAATTCTAAGAATGTGGATTCTGATTTTGGTAAATTTAAGCAGATGATTTTGCTGGAGGACTTCAAAAGGTGTATTTATAAAGATGTAAGCCTATATCTTGATGAGAAAAGAATTGATAATTTGTCTGATTTTGTAGTTTTAGCTGATGAATATGTTCTCACTCACAAGAGATATTCTAAAGAAAAAGGGAAAGCTGAGAGTAAGTACGTTGCCTCTACTCAGAGTACAGGTAACAGGAAAGAGAATAAAGATGATGTTTCTCAGGAAGTAAATACCAGCTCCACCTCTAGATTTCAGAAAAGTAAATGTACTTATTGTAGTAAGCTTGGTCATACTACGGAGAAATGTTTCAGGAGACAGCGTGATGTGAACAAAAAGGAATCTTTAAATATTCAGTCAATTGGTCTAGTGTCCACCCTTCAGAGTTCCCAGAATTCTTTAACCGAGTTAACTGAACCTGCTTTGAGGGGTAACTTAAATTCTCATGATGGAGCTCCTCTTTTGAGCAGTAACGTGGGTGACACTCTCAAGAGTTCATGTGCTAATTTCATGTCTGATGGTTTTGTCAGTCCTCTGGACAGTAATGACAGGAAATCAGTTAAAATATATCGTGATACAGGTGCTTGCCAATCCCTTATGCTGACCAGTGTTCTAGGCTCTAATGTTAATTCCTCTGACGAAACTGTAATCTTACAAGGTGTAGGGAATAAATACTTCTCTGTCCCTCTGTGCAGAGTGAATTTAGAGTCTGGTTTTGTTAATGGTTCCGTCATGGTTGAGACACTCCCAATGTCAGGTGTAACTTTCTTACTTGGAAATGATATTGGTGGAAGTCAAGTGTGTCCAGCTCCTCA
Source organism: Coenobita brevimanus (assembly GCF_032717465.1). Taxonomy (NCBI): domain Eukaryota; kingdom Metazoa; phylum Arthropoda; class Malacostraca; order Decapoda; family Coenobitidae; genus Coenobita; species Coenobita brevimanus. The sequence goes on from NC_136993.1 coordinate 26,324,329, forward strand.
GTTGTCTAGTGAGCCAGTGGCTGCGACCCAGGATTGTGATGTCCCTGATGTGTTCCCTGCACGTGCTGTCACTAGGGCTAAGTCTAAAGTTACTGGTGATTTAGAGGATAATGATGATGATGATGTTATCCTAGCTGACACTTTTCTTGCTAATTTGGACCACTCACCATATGAGGCAGTACCCTGTGGTGTTGATAATTTGTCTCGTCAAGAGTTGGTTGAGTTCCAGGTTGCTGACCCTGAGTTGAAAGGTCTAGCTAACTCTGCTTGCAGTGAGGAAGAGTCAGCCGGTGCTTCTACTTGTTATTATATAAAGTCAGGAGTACTTATGAGGAAGTGGAGACCCCCAACAGCATCAGCCGACTGTGAATGGGAGGTTGTACATCAAGTTGTCATCCCTCGTGTTTGTAGGCAGGATATCATTAGAGTGGCTCATGATTCCAGTTTGGCAGGACACCTTGGAGTGAGGAAGACTGTGGCACGCATTTTGAAACACTTCTACTGGCCAGGTATCTTCAGGGATGTTTCCTGGTATTGTAAGTCTTGTCACACCTGTCAAGTTGTGGGGAAGTGTAATCAGACAGAAAAGGTTGCACCTCTAGTTCCCATTCCTCCTTTTGAGGCGTCTTTCACCCGTGTGTTGGTGGATATTGTGGGCCCTCTTCCTAAGACTTCTTCAGGATTTTCTTATTTGTTGACCCTGATTGATATGGCTACTCGTTATCCTGAAGCCATTTCACTTAGAAATATCTCAGCAAAGAACGTGGTTAAGGAAATGCTAGGGTTCTTCACAAAGTTTGGTCTGCCCAAAGAGGTACAGTCAGACCGGGGAAGTAATTTCATGTCAAATGTTTTCAGGCAGTCTCTGAAAGAGTTGGGCATCACCCAGATCACGTCTTCAGCTTACCATCCCCAGACCCAAGGAGCGTTGGAGAGATATCATCAAACAATCAAATCGATGCTCAAGAAATACTGTTTGGAACATCAGAAAGACTGGGATAAAGGTCTTCCATTCGTTTTGTTTGCTGCAAGAGAATCTCCAAATGAATCACTGGGCTTCTCACCTTTTGAACTACTGTTTGGCCATGAAGTAAGAGGACCCCTTAAGTTACTGAAGGAATGCTGGCTGTCGGAGGAAGATGACGTCAACCTGCTGGAGTATGTGATGAAGTTCAAAGAACGGCTGTCCACTGCTTTACAGCTGGCGAGAGAGAATTTAGGAGCTGCTCAGGAGAAGATGAAGACTTGGTATGATAAGAAGTCCAGGTTACGCCACTTTCAGCCAGGAGATCAGGTTTTGATTCTGCTACCGGTGCATGGGCAATCTCTTCAAGCCAAGTTTAGTGGTCCTTATTTCGTGGAGAAGAAACTCAGTGATGTCAACTATGTCATCGCCACACCAGATCATAGAAAGAACAAGCAACTTTATCACATCAATATGCTAAAGTTATATCACAGGCGGGACAAAAATAATCCAGTCTGCACTGTAGCTGTTCCACCCGAGTCTGCAAGTGAAGCTCTCCCATGCAGTATGAGCCCGAGTGATAGTTTGGGGAAGAATCCTGATATCATGAATGATCTCCAGAATAAGCTTTCTCATCTACCTCCCGAGGAAAGGCAGGAGTTTTCGGCATTACTGCAGGAGTACCCACAAGTGTTCCGTGCCACTCCAGGAAGAACCACTGTGTTCATGCATGATGTCGATGTTGGAGACGCAAAGCCAATTAAACTGCCTCCTTACCGTGTGAACCCAGTGAAAGTTCCTCTCATCCAGAAGGAGCTTGGCTACCTGTTGGACCACAAGATGATTGAGCCCTGTCAGAGCGAGTGGAGTTCTCCTGTCACTCTAGTCCCTAAGCCAGGTGGGTCACAGCGGCTTTGCATCGACTACAAACGTGTTAATCAGATAACCATAACAGACACCCTCTCCCTCGCGTGGAATATTGCATAGACAAGATCGGAAAGACTAGGTACATAAGTAAGTTTGATTTGTTAAAGGGATACTGGCAAGTACCTATGACTGAACGTGCTAGGGAGATCTCATGTTTTGTAACACTAGGGAAGACTTTTGCGTGTTCTGTAATGCCATATGGTATGAAGAATGCACCAGCCACATTTCAGAAGCTCATGAATGTTGTAACAGAGGGTTTAGGAGGGTGTGTTGTTTATATTGATGACATATTAATCTTCAGTGACAACTGGAAAGATCACCTATGCCATGTCAGTAAATTTCTTGAGCGTTTAGTTCAGGCTAATCTTGTAGCTAATTTATCAAAGTGTGAGTCTGGTCAAGCTAAAGTTCAGTACCTTGGGTACGTAATTGGTGATGGACATGTTGCACCACCAGCAGCTAAGGTTCAGGTTATAAGTGATCTTCCCAGACCTAAAAGTAGGAAAGAGCTACAAAGATTTTTGGGAATGGTAGGTTATTACAGGAGATTTGTTCTTAACTTTTCAATTCTTGTATCACCACTTACAGACCTACTGAAAAAGGAAGTTAAATTTGTCTGGACCGATAACTGTGAATCCTCTTTCAACAAACTTAAAGCTATCCTATTAAGTCAGCCAGTGCTCGCTACTCCAAATTTTGCTAAGCCTTTTAAGATGGCTGTTGATGCAAGTGATACAGGAGCTGGGGCTGTTTTGCTGCAAGAGGATGATCAGGGTATTGAACACCCTGTATCTTATTACAGTAAGAAGTTCACTCCACCTCAAAAGAACTACTCAACTATTGAGAAAGAGCTTTTGGCCTTGATTTTGGGTTTACAGCATTTTTCATTTTATTTGTGTTCTGGTTTTGACCCCATTGTCATTTATACCGATCATAACCCACTGAAATTCCTTAGTAAGTTTAAAGATAAAAATCAGAGATTGACAAGATGGAGTCTACTTCTTCAGGAGTATTCATTAGACATACAACATGTCAAGGGGAAAGAAAATGTTATTGCAGATTGCTTATCTAGACTTTAGACAGATTATTTTAGAGGAATAAGAAATTTCCTTTGTAAATTTCTTTTTTCTTTGTGGGGAGGTGTTACATAGCCTATGATTTCATCATCCTTTGTGTAATTCTAACGTACAGTGTGCTGCCTGTTTGATCACGAACGTGTTCTACCTCACTCCCCCCCTTCTACCGTTATAATAGAGTAAGTCGTTCTCTCTGTTGTTCAGAGTAGGACTGTCAGCTCTTTGTCCCCTCTGGCTTCATTTGCACGTCCTTCTTACAAGTTGTATCAAGCTCTGCTGGCCCCCATATAATGAGCTCAGTCTCTGCATTATTGCCACTTAGATCTGCTCCTCATTTTGTTCACATCTCTGTCCTCCCCTGTACAGTTATTATTGTGAGTGCTCAGGAAGTCTCCAACCATCTAGTAGCTGTGTGTAATTTGAGTATAACTGTTGTTGCATTTTTTCTTGTACTGTGCAGTATAAGGTTGATTTTTAGGCCTAGTAAGTTTTTTTTGTAATTTATGTAAGGTTCTTGTTGTCAGCCATCATTAATAATATTTTGTATCTGTAATAATATATCTGGCATTCACTGAGTATTATCTGGTATCTCATTTTAACAGGGCTGACTTAGATAAATTTACTCATGCTAACTTCGTGTTAATAGAGGCTATTGCAGTTAACCATATATTTAACCTGTTTTTTGCCATTACATTATCCTTATGAGTCCTGAAAGTTTTGTTGTTAGTTTGAGCATTAAACTTTAACTTGTAATTTTACCTAACTCTTTTGTTTTGAACCTGGAACTTTACGGGACAGTAGTGATTTTTAGTATTCTCACTTAAAGTGTACATTATCTTTCGCTGTTCCGTAACAATATATATATATATATATATATATATATATATATATATATATATATATATATATATATATATATATATATATATATATATATATATATATTTATATTTGTGTGTGTGTCAATATATATAAATATATATTTGCCTGAATGAGCAGGGGCTCCGGCCTCAATGGTCGATAGGCAAGGAAAAAAAAAAAAAAAAGGCTATAGGGGCACTTCTCACCCATATGTCGTCTTGTTCACACAGCTTTCTTTATTGTTACACTGTATATATTTGTTGAGTAAGAAAGAAGAAATGACTGACCGAGTTTTTCCTCCACCACACTTTTGCCTCTAGTTTTCCCGTGACAGTATTATGGTGCCCAGACCCGGGAAGTGAATCACAGGCGAATGTCGGCAAATGTGGCTGTCAAGAGAGAGAAACTTGGAATGACACTGTGAACCATGAACTTGGAGACCCTAGTGAAAACTAGAAAGGAGCTGGGGTATGATGGATCTGATCTTCAGAAATTTGTAACCGAACAACAGGCGTTTGCTAGAGATGAGACACAAAGTGAAAGAGATCGACGACAGCTTGAAGTGACCAAAATTGAAAAGGAAATGGAATTGCAACAACATAGAGCAGTTGAAAATGAAAAACAGAGAGATCATGAACGATTCTTGTTCAGTGTAAAGGGCTACATGAATTGAGTGAGTGAAACTGTGTCATTGGGTTCAGTGTCGTGACCAAAGTTGCCCAAGTTTGACAAGAGCTGTGATGATATTGATGCATATTTGGAGAGCTTCGAAAGGTTTGCCACGTCAGTGAACTGACCACGAAGCCAATGGTCAATTAATCTCTGCCCACTTCTCACTGGAAAAGCACTTCAGGCATACATAGCCTTGTCACCTGACGCTGCTGAGAACGATAACACCGTAAGGAAGACTATGCTCGAGCGGTACACCTTAACTGAGGAAGGATACCGTACAAAGTTTCGTGATATTATTCCTGAGAACGGAGACACCATCACACAGTTCTCTTTGAGTATGGTTAGATACTTTGACCGATGGATTGAACTCTCTGGCATTATGCAGGATTATGAGGGACTGAAGGATATTATTTTATATGAACAGTTTGCTAGATGGTGTCATGCTGACCTCAGAATGTTTTGAAAGAAAGGACACCCAAGAGCTTAAAGGACGTGAGGGATTTGTCTGAACGATACCTTGCAGCACATGGAGGACCAATGTAGAAGACTTTCAAACCAAAGACAAGGTTTGTAGGAAAGCCTAACTCTTCTACCGAACCAGCCGTGGAAACTACTACTACTGTACAGCACGACTAGTGTATAGAGAAATTGGCTGTAGTCAGGTAGTTTGTTTTCTGTGTAATAAGACTGGACACATTGCTAGAAACTGCCGATCAGCCAAAGTGAAAACAAAGGGTGGTCGAGGAAGAGGAAACCCAACCACACGAATAGAAGAAACTGCTGCATGTATGGCTGAGCATGTTGATGAACCGAAAGTTACCCTTCATTCGGGTGAATGTATTCCACTCGTGATTGGTGTCAGTTCTATTGGGGAAGGTCTGAAGTTGACTGAAGGGTATGTTGGTGTACAGCCAGTGACTCTTGTGCGGGACACGGGATGTACAGGTGTTGTTGTCAAGAAGGAATTCGTTCGTCCTGAGGACATGACTGGGGGAACCAGACACTGTCCTCATCGACAAGACTGCTCGAGTTTCTCCGGTAGCACACATATTCATTGACACACCCTCCTACACTGGTATGGTAGATGTTACCTGTATGGAAAATGCTATATGTGATTTGATGGTTGGGAACATAACAGGTGTACATCCAGCTAATCTCCTATCTCCGGCAACAGACCAAGACAAGTCACCACCAGCCTTCAAATCTGATTGTTCAAGAGTTGACCCTACTAAATCAGTAGGAATTCTTCCCAAGCAGAAAGTGCAGTCACCATCAGTGGAAAAGCCAGGGACTCATCTACGAAGCCTTGATTATGTATCCAAGACCAGGAGGAAGCTCAGCAAGAGGAAACCGCCACTGTGGATGAGAATGCAAACCTTATCACTAATGTTGTTGCAGCAGTGCAGACACGAGCCCAACAGAAGAAGATACGCGCCTTCAAACCTCTGAAAGTGGACGGAGATGGGAATGCCATGGCTGAAGAGAAACAAGTCAGTGCTAAGGAGCAAGAAGCAGATGATTCTGTATGTGGGTATCTTCAAACAGCTGCTCAGAGAAAAGTTAAACTGATGAAAGTTAATAATGTATGGTATAGAGTAAGTACTTGCTGTAATGGGGAAGAAGTGGAACAGCTTTTACTTTCCAAAGACAGACATCATTGTGTACTAAGACTAGCACATGAATCATTAATGGGTGGTCATTTGGGGAGTAAAAAGACACAAGATCGCATTTTGAGTTCATTCTATTGGCCAGGGGTTAGCACTGATGTTAGAAAGTGGTGCAAAAGTTGCGATCCTTGTCAGAGGACCGTACCCAAGGGCAGAGTAAACAAAGTTACACTAGGGAAAATGCCAATAATGACCGTCCCTTTTCATAAGGTAGCTATTGACCTGGTGGGGCCTTTCTCACCACCTTCATCGCAAGGTAACAGATATGTATTAATCATTGTAAATTATGCTACACGTTGGCCTGAGGCTATAGCTTTACCCAATATAGAGACTGAGAGGGTACCAGAGGCAATGTTAAGTGTGTTATCTAGGGTGGGATTCCCTCAAGAAATACTCAGCGATCGAGGATCACTTTTTACCTCTCAGATAATGAATGAGGTCTGTCAACTTATGAGTGTCAAACAGTCTTTTACTACCCCATACCATCCCATGGATAATGGTCTTAATGAGAGATTCAACAATACTTTCAAATTAGTGTTGAAAAGGATGTGTCAGGAGAGACCTGCTGATTGGGATGGGTATCTGCCTGTTGTCTTATTTGCAAACAGAGAGGTACCTAAGCAAGCACAAGGTTCTCTCCATTTGAGCTTTTATATGGGAGAATAGTAAAAGGTCTAATAGGGTTACTTATAGACGTATGGACAAAATCGGAGAGTCAGCCAGAACTGCATAATACATACCAGTATGTAGTGGATTTACGTAATCGGCTAGAAAAAACATGCGAGTTAGTGAAGGATAATTTAGAGGCTTCATCAGTTAGACATAAGCACCACTATTATAAAAGGGTACGTGTGAGGAACTTGGAAGTTGGAGATAAAGTTTTAGTTTTGTTGCCTACAGGTCTTAAACTTTTAATTTACTGGAAAGGACCTTATGAGATTACTGAGAAGGTAGGAGACTATGAATATAGGGTAAGCTTAGGAGATTTTAGAAGTAAGGTTTTCCATATAAACCTGCCAAAGAAATATGAATCCTGCAGTAATGATGTGGTGGCAGCAGTTTCTGTGATTCCCTCTACTGTGTCTGAGGAAGATGGATTAATACAGGTACCAGAGGTTCACGGATGTGTCCTACCAAGATGTGCTCATAAATCCAGCCTTGCTAGTGATACAGAAGAGTGAGTTATCCATGTTGTGTAAGAAATCTGAAGATGTTATGACTGATAAACCTGGATGTACTAGTTTGGTGAAACATAAAATTGAATTAAACATAGATGGATATGTAAGAGAGAAACAATATCCAATACCATTTGCCACTCAGGAAGCAATAGAGGAAGAGATGAGTGTAATGCTAGAACAAAGTATTGTTGATCATTCTAATTATGAATTTTGTGCACCTGTTGTGAACAATATTTTGAGGTTCTGGTAAACAAATCGGGGCTCCTCACTCGGGGCACCAGAATGTAAGAAATTTCTAGTATTTTCTAATAAACAGCTCGTAGGTCATTACTCGTCCCTAAAGTTGTCCTTAGATAAATTCAAACAATTCTCATAGGGTTAGGTGAACCGTAACTTAACCTTAACTCACCCAACTATTGCTCTTCTATCTCCTAGCTAATCTCCCCTTGAATTGGCCAGTTCTTAAGGTTACTTAGCTAGGAAGTTCGGACAGTAGAATGACGATGAGCTGCTTTTTCTGTAGTTGCCTGGGCTGTCAAGCGTCCTTGAGTGTGTATGTACAAGCTAACTCGATGAGGTCTAGGAGCACAGTAACCTCTACAGCTGGCTTTTTTCTCCCTCATCGGATTCAAAGGTGCCAACTATTAATAAATTACAGTACTAAATACGGTTAGATTACATCATGATATACACAGGGCGAACTAACAAATTAATCTTAGTTTTAATTAAACTAAAGTTAACCCAAATATTCTCTTTAACTACGTGACTATCTTAAATCCATATCTGCTTAACATGAGAAACTTTTCATCCTCGCCACGTCATCTAACGTAGAGACGTAGTTTACGTCAGTGGATATTTCCATATAATTACATGTATTTACATTATAGTTGTCCATGAGGGTTAAACACAGTAGCATTTAATTTATCAATAATAAGAATTACTAAGGAGAACGTAATTTCTGGGTCGTAAAAACCGCTTGAACAGGTGACAACGATCTTCTGGTTTTCCTCTGCTCCTAACCAGGGACGACTATTATAAAAAGTAGAGAGCGCAACTGCTCTGGGGGAAAATATTTCCCACAATTTTGGGGCTGGGTGTAAAATGATACGCTGTATCATGTAATTTGACCCTTAGCCAGGATTTCCCTCCATAGATCACGAGAACCTTGTGCTACGACCCTTCTAGGTCGCGCATCCTGACCCGTTTGATCTTCACCATCCCCTGTATCCTGAGTAGCCGCTAACTCAAGGGTTACCAGTTTAACAATAGTTTTTTTACTGGTATGTCCCCTACATTTTATTTTTGCAAGACTCAGCATCTACTCTGAATCTGGGTGCGTGAAGACCATCTTAGCTAATGGCCACTGGGATCTTGGTTGTTCGGTTTTCACTAAGACCACATCCCCTATGTTTATTATAGATTTGTTGCTGGCAGTGTATGTCCCATAAAATCATTCTCATAGGCTCAAAAGATATTCCTCATTCCAATGTCTATTCCAAGTATCCAACACCCTTTTCAGACGTTGATATCCCTCCCACAGATATTGTCCTAAATCATTATTTTCTATGGTAGGATCATCTACTTCCTGGATATCCACACAAGGCACTGGATGGAGCTTCCTGCCATATAACATATGAGCCGGTGTCAAGGCCTCTAGCGAGACGCTAGTGTCATCTAGATAAGTCAGGGGTCTATTATTAATCTTGGTTTCAGTTTCAGTTATTACTGTTCTTAATTCTTCACTCGTGATCTTAGTTCTGTGTAATGTTTTCCTCAAGGAGTTCTTAACCAATCATTCGTTCGGTAAATCCATTTTGCCATGGAGCTCTTGGAGCTGTGAACTGCCAGGTACAATTTCGGATTTCCAGTGCCAACTTAACCTTTGGGTCATTCATTATGCTCATCAGTAAAGGTGCTGCTCCAACGAAATTAGTTCTGTTGTCGCATATTAACTTGCCAGAACAAGATGTTCTAGTGGCAAATCTTCGAAAGACATTGAGGAATGTCTCTAAGCTCAGATCTTCCACCATTTCTAGATGGACTGCCCTTGTGTAGGCACAAGTAAATGGACAAATGTAAACTTTATGGGGAGTTCCCTCACACGTAACAGTTATAGCCCCTGTGTAATCCACTCCAGTTACTTGGAAGGGCCTACTTACATTTACCCTACCCCTTGGTAGGGCGGGCCGGTTATCCTGGAGAGTCATATGGTCGTTGTTCATACCTCCTACAAATGATGCAGTCTTTGAGATTTTTTTTTTTTATGACCTTTCTACCCTTAGGAATCGAATACCTCTCCCGAATTTAGGCCAAAGTTTGTGGCACACCTCCATGGAGGGTGGAAGCTTAGGCTTCCTTTATAATTAATTGTACAAAGTATCCGCTCTTGGGTAATAAAATGAGGTGTTTGGTATGGAGAGGCAAATCATCCTTTATTAATCGGTTCCGACATCTAAGCAGACCTTTTCTGTCTAAGAACAAGCCTAAATCCTTCATCAGCTTATTCTTGCTCCCAGTTCCTTGGCCTAAAAGACTATATATTTCCCCATAATAGTTTTTTTTTTATTCTTTTCAGTCAATATTCCAAGAGATCTAACTTCTGAAACCCCACTTTCTTATTCAAAAACTCAACAACCAATTTAGTAGTGTTTATAAGTTGTCTTATTGATGAGAATCGGCTGATGTCAGTTACTTCTGGCTCAGGTACTACAGGATCCAAGTTCACTACACTAACCTCAGAAGTTAACTTTGATTAGTCTCCTTACGGTCGAACCTCTCGAGAGCAGATCAGCTAGATTTTGTTTGGAAGATACATGCATGAAATTAAATTTGGAAGACAGCTCTTTAATAGCCTTCACTCTGTTACGGACGAAAGGAATTTTACTGTCTTCCTTTCCTATCCAGCAAAGACAAATCTTACTGTCAGTCGATACATAGATATCCTCAAACTGAGTATCAAGAGTAGTGGTTATATACCTGGCCAATTTAATTCCTATTCCTATGGAAGCCAATTCCATTTGAGGTAGGGTTCTTCCTTTCATTTGTGCAACTCTGGCTTTGGACATAATAATCTTACTATCCTCTCCTGTTACGCAATAGGATACTGCTCCATAGGCCCTTTGAAAGGCATCACAAAATATGTGTAAATGTGACTTCTCATTACTGTTTATTTTTCTGGGAATACATATGTTTGATGTGGTCCCAAACTCTTTTATAATCTGTTTCCATTGTCCCACATATGTCTCACCCAATCAAGTGTCCCAGTCTAACTTTTCTTGTCAAGACTCCTGGACTAAACATTTGCCCCTATTAACTATAGGACTGACCAACCCTAATGGGTCAAAAAACATGAAGACCTGACTTAACAAGGCTCTTTTGGTGAGAGTGACATCAGGGAACTTATTTGGTTTCAGATTTTGGGAATGTCAAATTTTGGACAGTCCTCTTGTTTTTTATTCCTCAAAAGCGGTGAATTTGTATTCCAGCTCTGCAACGGTAAATTTGCCTTCCCACATTCGGAATTGACTACTTCATAAGCCTTCAATGCTTCCGACTCTGAATCAGCAACACCTTGCAAATTATCCATATAAAAGGCCTGCCCTATTCTTGGCATTTGGCATTTTCAAAATGATGCTTTAAAGTGTTGCATAGTAGGAAAGGACTAGCACAAGAGCCAAAGAGCACTGATCGGAAACAGTAGGTTTTCAATGGACTATCCTCATTTTGAGGATCATGAGGCCAGAGGAATTTTGTAAATTTCCTATCCTCCTCTCTCAGTCTTATTCTAGGAAAAGCCTTACTAATGTCTGCTGTGTAAGAATAATGTTTCTCTCTAAATCTTAGTAACATATTCCCTAGCTTCTCTGTTAGTGTAGGTCCAGAGTATAGGCAAACGTTCAAGCTAGCTGATCTCTTGGACGCTTTACTACTACAATTGAATATTATCCTTATGGGAGTAGTTACTGAATCCTTGCTTACAGCATGATGTGGTAAGTAATGTCCTTTATGGTTAACAGGGAATTCTACCTCTTCTATAAATTTATTCTTCAATTGATCCTTTATAATACTATCACAGTTATATTGTCAGATGTTCTGGTTACCTCCCAACTTCCTTAGAAAAGAATTTAACTGAGCCTTAGCTGCTTGGTAATTTGTTGGTAACTTCGATTGGTTTAGTTTTCATGGTAATCCTACCCAATACTGTCCATCCTTAAATTCCACAGACTGGTCATACAACTCTGAAGTTATTTTATCTTCAGGGGTTGGTTCCTCAGAGTGTATTCCTACACTGTCCAGGTCCCACAATTTGTGTACAGGTTCAATATTTTCATCCAACAAGTCATTTATCTGAGTAGGTTCTAATTCTGCACCTATTCCAGCTACCATCAGTAACTGTGTGGGGATAACAAAGACCGAGTCTACTAGTTTGGCCTCTCCTCTTGTTTTGGAAAAGGCAACTGACCTATAATAAGGTTACCTCCTGGACTCTTGAATAACTGTACCTTATTCCTTTTGAAAGTCCTATGTAGGAATCTTCCACAATTTACAGAACCAATTATCATTTTGATGAGACCCACAGTATCTGATTCCATATTCCGTTTAGCCAACTTTATCCCTGAGCTTTGTAGATGATCAGGGGTTTCCTTCAGTCCTTTTATATATATACTTGTCTTCATATTATCAAGCACAGCGGCTGTTATATGGCATTTATATCTGCCTAATTGTATTACAGGTCTAACTGTATCAAAAGACTGAGATTTTTTCGTTGTTAAGAATCCTGTAATGGCTAGATTTACCTTGCCAGTAATAAGTAACCTTAATTTCTTTTCAATGTCTACAGAGATGAAGGTTTTCTGAGCACCCGTATCAAACAGGGTACATGCTAATATATTTCTATTCTCAAACAATACCTTCACATCGGCTATAGGAACTGCAGCTGGCATTACTAACGGAACATTCCCTTTTGCAATTGTCATATTGACGCTTGCAGGTTTAGGAACCTCAATTTTCATCCTAGGGCATAAAGAACTATGATGATGATCTTTTCTGTATTTAAAACAAAGATTTAATTTAGTCTTACAGTCCGCTGAAGTATGTTCGGAGTTCATACAGATTATACAACACCCCAGTTCCTGAAGCATTCCTACTCTAGAAGCATAATCAGGATAATGTTGACAAGATGCACTGGAATGCTGTTCACCACAAAATGCACAAACTTTACTGTCTTTTACCATGCAAGGTTTTACTTACTTAATATCCTCAGCTTGTATGTTCCTTGTCTTTAATATTTTATCCTCAGCTTTCAAGGAGCTAAGGAAAGTACCTATCTCTTCCTTAGGCACATTCTTAGTCGTCTCTGACTTAAGTTTCCCAACCAGTTGGTAAGTGTTTTTTTTTTTTTTCTTTATTTCAGTCTTCTGTTTGACCTCAGTAGGTTTTACTGTTCTTTGCAAATGTTTAAGAGTTGCATCAAGCATTCCTCAATCTCTTCACAGGAGAAATTATCCTTTTAATACCTACCATAAAAAGCATCCTTGGTTTTCGGTGGAAGCTTTAAGAACACATTTCTTGAAAGCACCCAATCAGATGCCTTAATATCTTCGTAAGTACCTAAGGCCTTTAAGTTACAAGTTATCTGCAATTCTAAATTTTTACAAGGAATTAAAATCGTGTCTAGGTATGTGTAATTCAATTAGAGCCTTCAGTAATTGAGTAATAACTTGCTCCCTGTCTTCGTAGTTTTGTCTAAGGATGGTCAAGTCCACCTCATAATTATTTTCTTCTACTGGTAATTCTTTTATCAGTTGATATGGTGTTCCTTTGACCTTTCCTAACAGACATGTAAGTTTACTGACTTTAGGGAGATCTTTTCTATTGTTTACTAAATATTTGAACTGGTCCCAGAAGGATTTCCAGTTTTGCTCCTCATCAAACTCCGGAAGTGTTATTTGTGGTAACACAGCTCTACTCTGTTGTTCCATAATTTGTGTTTCCGCGGCAGTCTCAGCTAATTTTGACTCTAGTGTCTTTACTACAGTTAAGTATTTTTCTAATTTACCTTCAAACTTCGTAGTTTCTGACTCTAAGAGTTCCTTGTCATCAGCCTTTACTATAGCCGCTTCTAAAGTTACATAACTTTCTTCATACTTGCTCCATCGGTCTTTCAGTATATTTAGGAGACTATTTAATTTCTCCCTGGACAGAGGTATTTCGTCCAACGGTTGTTTGCAATCATTCATGGCTCTAGTTACCCATCCTGCCTTACTACTAGAAGATCTTTGCAGTAAAGAAAGAGACATGTTGACTGGTTTCTAATTTAATTATTTAATTATGAGTTTCAACCACAATTTTATCCCAGCTTGGTAATTATCTGATTACTTTAAATTTTGAAGAGGGTTGGGATTAGGTCCTCTTGGTGCAAACTATCTCCCTTCTCAGTTTCCAAATATTCATTACAACTCAGCTATTTATTCATTTAATTTTGAGGAGTGTAGAGATTCGGTCCATAATTTCAACCTATCCCCCATGGTTATTAAACCTCTAGGGTTATATTTCATCCCCACACTCAATATCCAAAACATTCATTTTCCCTGAACTAAGTATGTACGTACTTCCACATCATCCACCGCAACCGAACGTGGTAGTAGGTTATCCCCGTCAAAAGCGACTTTAAACACATTCAACGCTTCAGCACACATCGGCTCTCCTCACTCGATCGGGGCACCAAAATGCAAAAAATATTTTGAGGTTCTGGTGAACAAATCGGGGCTCCTCATTCGTAATGTAAGGAATTTCTAGTATTTTCTAATAAACAACTCGTAGGTCGTTACTCGTCCCTAAAGTTGTCCTTAGATAAATTCAGACAAGTCTCATAGGGTTAGGTCAACCATAACTTAACCTAAACTCACCTAACTATTGCCCTTCTATCTCCTAGCTAATCCCTCCTTGAATTGGCCAATTCTCAAAGGTTACTTAGCTAGGAAGTTCGGACAGCAGAATGACGACGAGCTGCTTTTTCTGTAGTTGCCTTGGCTGTCAAGCATCCTTGAGTGTGTATGTACAAGTTAACTTGATGAGGTCTAGGAGCACAGTCATCTCTATGGCTGGCTTCTTTCTCCCTCATCGGATTCAAAGGTGCCAACTATTAATAAATCACAGTACAAAATAGAGTTAGATTACATCATGATATATACAGGGCAAATCTAACAAATTGATCTTAGTTTTAATCAAACTAAAGTTAACCCAAATATTCCCTTCAACTATGTGATTATCTTAAATCCACATCTGCTTTACATGGGAACCTTTTCATCCTCGCCACGTCATCTAATGAACAGACGCAGTTTAGCTCACTGGAAATTTCCATATAATTACATGTATTTACAATATAGTTGTCCACGAGGGTTAAACAGTGTAGCATTAATTTTATAAATAATAAGAATTATTAAAGAGAACGTAATTTCTGGGTTATAAAAACTGCTTGAACAGGTGGCAACGATCTTCTGGTTTTCCTCTGCTTCTAACCAGGGACGACTATTTTAAAAAGTAGGGAGCACAACTGCTCTGGGGGAAAATATTTCCCACACCTGTAGTGTTGGTAGGAAAACCAGATGGTAGTTACAGATTTTGTTTTAATTTCTAACGTTAATACAAGGTGACAAAGTTCGATTGAGCCAATGAGCAGGCCGGAGGACATCTTGAATAAACTTGAAGGGAAGAGGTATTTTTCTCGCATTGACCTCTGCAGGGGTATTTGGCAGGTTGAGATGGAGGAGTCCTCCAAACCTCTTACAGCTTTCACTACCTAAAGTGGTTGTTACCATTTTGCTAGAATGCCTTTTGGCTTGGTAAACTCACCAGCCACTTACAACAGACTTAAGAGGATATTATTGTGTGGTATGAGCGATGTAGACAACTATGTTGATGATGTGTTAATTCATGTCCATACAAGGTCTGAACATTTAGACACTTTAGAAAATTTTGCTAGTAAGAATCAAGAAGGCGGGATTGACCATTCGTCCTTCTAAGTGTATGATGGGTTTTGAGACCATAGATTTTATTGGTCACACAGTAGGAAATGGAGCATATACCCCTCAACTGGAGACTCTTCAGAAAATTAAACTGAAGTCATTCCCTCATACTAAAAAGCAGTTGAGGAGTTTTTTGGGCTTAACTGGATGATATCAGAAATTCATTCCAAACTATTCACAGATTACTGCACCTTTGACCCACATGCTGCAAAATGGATGTCCAGGGAAGCATCGATGGGGGAGTAAACATCAGGAGGCCTTTGATCTACTAAAAAGGTCCATCACCTAACCTCCCATGTTACGGACTCCTGACTTTGCTCGCCCATTTAAAGTTCATACAGATGCATCAGCAAATGCAAGAGGTGCTGCTTTATTACAAGAATTCAATGATGGATTATTTCCAGTGGCATTTGTTAGTAGGAAGCTACAGCCGAGAGAGATTAGTTATTCTGTAACTGAACGTGAATGTCTAGCTATTGTCTTTGCTTTGAAGAAATTTGAGAGATATTTATATGGGACAGAATTTAAGTTATCCACGGATCATTCAGCACTACAGTACATACAAAAGTGAAACCCAGAAAATGCAAAGCTGCTTAGGTGGTCACTGTATCTACAAAACTTTAATTTTCCCATTCGTGCCATATCAGGAAAAGAATTATTTGTGTTAGCAGATTATCTCAGGCGAATGTGAGTTTCATTGACTTACTTGTAATGCTGTAAGTGAGCCCCTGCTGTGAGGGCATGTCACAAGTCGACTTAGTCATAGTTTGTACTTTGGCTGTGAATCTTGTTTCGGGGTGCAGGGTTCGCATATGATAATATTATGTATGACTGTATTGATATTTAATGTTATAGTTTAATACTATATCATAGTTGCAAATACTATGTTATACGTTAGGTTTGTATGATTTTGATACATCTGAGACTTGTAAATAACGTATATAAAATTATGTATGCAAAGTTGGAAACTGACAGGGTTAGCAGTTACTGTTAATGGGAACGTGTATATAAACAGCCTGTGTGCGGGTGAGAGGGGCACTTCTCACCCATATGTCGTCTTGTTCACACAGCTTTCTTAATTGTTACACTGTATATATTTGTTGAGTAAGAAAGAAGAAATGACTGACCGAGTTTTTCCTTCACCACACTTTTGCCTCTAGTTTTCCTGTGACAATGAGACCTTCATGGATTTGGAGACAACATATGACCGGGTGGATAAACAAGGATTGTGGAAAGTATTAAGAATATGTGGAGTAAATGGGAAGTTGTTGAATGCCGTGAAGAGTATATATAAGAGTGCTAAGGCTGCAGTGCGTATGAATAAGGAAATGAGTGAAATCTTCTATTTTTAGGTTAGACTGAAACAGGGATGTATCATGTCTCCAGAGATGTTCAATCTGTATATGGATGGGGTTATAAGAGGGTTGCAAGGTAGGGCAGTGGATGTTGGAGCAGTCCTAATGAGAGAGGTCAGTGTGTGGAAACTCCCTGTACTGTTGTTTGCAGATGATACTGTGTTGTTATGTGAAGACGAAGGGGAGATGCAAGGTTTGGTGAATGAGTTTAAGAGAGTGTGTAAGAAACGGAATCTAAAGGTGAATGTAGGTAAGACTAGAGTTGTGGTCTTCGAGAGAAACAAAGTCAGTGAATGTACAGTAAGGTTGGATGTGGAGGAAAAAAAATGCGTTTAAGTATTTGGGCAGTGCGTTTAAGTACTTGGATGGCGTGATGAGTAAAGATGGAAGTTCAGAGGGTAAAGTGCTTGAAAGGGCACACAAAGGAAGAAAGGTTGCTGGTTCTTTTTAAAACAGTGATAAGAAACAGGGAAAGGAGCATGGAAGTGAGGAAGTTACTGCTTGACAGTATTGTGATACCAGCTCTAAAGTATGGAATTGTAGCTTTGACCTTGTTGGAGGGACACAAGTCAAGAGTGAAAGCAGTGGAAATGAATTATTTGAAAGAAGCATGTGGCGTCACATGGAGAGACAGACTGACAAATGAGGAGGTGAAGGGGCGTTGTGGTGTGGATGTGACAGGAAACGTTAGGAGAAACCCACTGAGGTGGTTTGGCCATGTGGAAAGGAGGGAGAGCGAGAGACTGACAAGGAAAGTGTATGTGAGTGAGGTGGAGGAGGGCGAGAGGGAGGGGGAGGGGGAGGGGGAGGCCAAGGATGAGATGGAGGGATGGAGTGGAGAGGTATATGAGAGAGAGGGGGGGTGAATTGGGAGCAGGGCAGTGAAATGGCAGGGGACAGGGCGACATAGAGGCGATTTGTTTGTGGCCACCCTTTATGTGATTAAGGCGTCTGCCAATAGATAGATAAATAGAAGGGATGACCATATCGTTGGAGAGTAAATGTTAAATATGAGTAAATATGTATCAATATTTACGTGTTTCAAATTTATGAATATGTTAAAAGATACAAAAATGATTTAGTCAACGCTCTGTATCAGTAACATCACTAAAATCATAAGGAACATGAGGACCCACGTATTTAAAACACTCTACAACCTCTGTTTGGTCATTGTTTAGACCAGTGTTGTATATGTAAAAATTTATGTTTTTTTTTTCTTTTTCAATAACGAATATATAGTTCTCCAGTATGGAACATAATGTATCATACAGTGTCTGCAAGTCTGCCACTGACCCAGATACAAGTACTGAAGTCTGCATAACGCTGATATACGAAGCTCAAAAATACCCAAAGTACATAAAATGATGAAACATGATTAAGAATATCGTTGATGTGATAGTTAAATATAAAAGGCTAAAGCACCCCTACCTGTCTTACGTTGATGTATATAACAGTAATAAAGGTAATGTTTGTCACTTGATTCCTTTAATAATGCATTATAATTAATGCTTTATCAATGGATACATTAGAATTCAAACATTTATTGCCAAGCAGTAGCAGTAATAGTAGTAATAATAGTAGTAGTAGTGGTGGTAGTAGTAGTGGTAGTGGTAGTAATAGTAGTAGTAGTAGTAGTAGCAGCAGCAGCAGCAGCAGTAGTAGTAGTAGTACGGTAGTAGTAGTAATAGTACGGTAGTAGTAGTAGTAGTAGTAGTAGCAGTAGTAGTAGTAGTAGTAGTAGTAGCTGTAGTAGTAGTAGTAGTAGTAGTAGTAGTAGTAGTAGTAGTTTTAGAAGTAGTAGTGGTAGTCGTAGTACTAGTAGTAGTAGTAGTAGTAATTTTAACCCCTGGCTCACCTAATTGTGAAGTGGTGGACTGCAGGTTGACGTTACTGTTCTTTCATATTCCACCGTCCTACATTCATGGTATAGGGAGGGAAATGAGGAATGTTTATATAAGTAGGCTGCTCCATTTCCGAATTATATCAGTGACACCTGGCGATGCCGTCCCTCTCCAGCATCCAGATGAGAGTAAACCAGCTATCAATGGGCGAATTAAGACATCTGGTGCAATATTTTTTTTTATCCCCACATTATAACAATTTCGGTCAAAAGGTCATATGCAAGTGGTATAAAGGGCTTCATAGCATATTTCTGTCAGCGATTTACGAGTATTTTGCATATGTAGGTTGTAAGCTTAAACCTTAAATCGCAGAGCACAGTGCAAACTACTAATCCATTACGGTCATTATGGAACGCCTGTAATTATTAGGTATGGCCAGCCTGCATCCCATACTGCAGAATGCAGTCAGGAGCCATACAGCAAGGCCAGAAATGTTCCATTACCATCGAATACTTCAAAAAAGATCGTCAAACATTTGGGATCTGCATTCCACTTGGAGATTTCAGGTTTAAGCATGTGAGCCATATATATTATCACGTAAGCGACAGATGCAGACTATATATCAAAATCAAGGCGATATGAACAGCGTACAGGAGAGCGCTGAGCAATATATATATATATATATATATATATATACATATATATATATATATATATATATATATATATATATATACATCTATCTATCTATCTATATCTATCTATCTATCTATATCTATCTATCTATCTATATATAATCATATGATTGGTTTTGGGGATGTGCAGAGAAGGAATGCAGTGCCAGGGGTGACACTCGTACAGGTGAAGAGTGATGTGAAGCGGCTGAAAAATGGGAAAGCAGCTGAGGTTGATGAGGCATGCAGAGATGCTTAAATGTTATGGACAGAGTGGGATGAAGTGCTTATTTGAGATTTGCTTACTTGAGATTTGTGTGAAAGGAGGAAATTGAAAGTAAATGAGAATAAGAGTAAAGTGATGAAGTGTACGAGGTTGGTAGATGGTAGGGGGATGAATATAGCTTTGAATGGCGAGTTGCTTGAGGAGGTAGAGTGTTTTAAATATCTAGGGTCACATGTTGCTGTGGATGGAAGAATAGATGCAGAAGTGAAGTTTAGAATAAATGAAGTAGGAAAGGTGCTGGGAGGAATGAAAAAAGTGTTTAGATGTCGTTCGCTTAGAATGGATGTAAAGAGAAGGTTGTATGAGGGTGTTGTGGTACCGACTGCGTTATATGGGGATGAAACATGGAATATGGGTGTAGCAGAGAGGAAAAGTTTGAATGTAATGGAGATGAGGTGTCTGAGGAGTATGTGTGGAGTGACGCGTATGGATCGAGTGCGAAATGAAGTGCGAAGGAGAACTGGAGTTGTTCGGGAGATGGCTGGTAGAGTTGAGCAGAGGGTGTTGCGATGGTTTGGGCATATGGAGAGAATGGATAATGAGTGATTGGTGAAAAAGATAACTAGATCTGATGTGAGAGGTGTAAGGCTGAGAGGGAGACCACGAATAGGATGGATGGACAGTGTGAAGAGAGCACTGGATGCGAGAGGGATGTCTGTTGAGCAAGGAAGAGTGGCTGTGCGTGACAGAAATAAATGGAGAGAAATTGTGAATGAATAAGTGATGACGCAGCCCAGAGGGGATATTCTCCCGCATTTGGTCTGATCAGCTAGTCAGGTCAGGTGCGGGTAAGGGGATGGGTCTGTTATGATGTGGCAGGGGTAAACCAGCTCTGCTGTCGGGCCCTGCTGCGGATGTCACTGATTGCATTGCGCAGTTGACCCTTGTGCGGTGTGGTGCGGTGAGGATCTGTCCGTTCTCCCCTTGGGGCTAAGATGCGAATGAATGTGTTTGAATGGATGAGTAAATGGGGAGTGTGTCGTCCTGTCTCGGCTACCTCCCTTTCCTTGGGGGAAGCAGCCTAGGTATATAGATAGATAGAAGAAGGCATGGATGAGTGAAACTGAGCCTGCAGAGTTGAAAAAGGCTGTGATTGTACCCCTGTACATAAATATGGGTGCGCAAAGTGAGTGCAAGAATTATCGTGGCCTAAGTCTATTGAGTGTGATAGGGAATATATAAGGAAGAATTATTATAGAGATAGTATGAGAGATATCAGAAGTCCTAGTGAGTGATGAACAGGGTGGCTTTAGGAGTTTCAGAGGATGCGTCGATCAAATATTTGCAGTGAGACAGATAGCAGAGAAGGCTTGTGAGAAGGACTATAAAGTGTTTATGGCATTCATGGATCTAGAAAAAGCATACGACAAAGTGGACAGAGAAGGACCGTGGAAAGTTTTCCGCATATAGGGTGTAGATGGTAAGCTGCTAAGTGCCGTCAAGAGCTTTTCTGATGGTAGTGAAGCATGTATAAGGGTTAATGGGCATCTAAGTGAATGGTTCACGATCGGTATAGGCGTGCGACAAGGTTGTGTGATATCCCCATGGTTAGAGAATTATATATATATATATATATATATATATATATATATATATATATATATATATATTGTTACGGAACAGAGAAAGATAATGTACACTTTAAGTGAGAATACTAAAAATCACTACTGTCCCGTAAAGTTCCAGGTTCAAAACAAAAGAGTTAGGTAAAAATTACAAGTTAAAGTTTAATGCTCAAACTAACAACTAAACATTCAGGACTCATAAGGATAATGTAATAGCAAAATACAGGTTAAATATATGGTTAACTGCAATAGCCTCTATTAACACGAAATTAGCAAAAGTAAATTTATCTAAGTCAGCCCTGATTAAATGAGAAAACCAGATAATACTCAGTGAATGCAAGATATATTATTACAGATACAAAATATTATTACCACTGGTTGACAATATGAATTACAAAAACTTTACTAGGCCTATGAATCAACACCTTATGCTATACAGCACAAGAACAAAATGCAATAACACTCATACTCAAATTACACAGCTGCTAGATGGTTGGAGACTTCCTGAGCACTCACAATAATAACAACAGTACAGGGGAGGACAGAGAGGTGAGCAAAATGAGGAGTAGATCTAAGTGGCAATTAATGCAGAGACTGAGCCAGAGGGGACAAAGAGTTGACACTCCTGCTCTGAACAACAGAAAGAACGACTTACTCTGCTATAAGGGAGGAGGGGGGGAGTGAGGAAGAACACGCTCGTGATCAAACATGCAGCATACTGTATGTCAGAATTACACAAAGGATGATGAAATCATAGGCTATGTAACACCTCCCCACAAAGAAAAAGAAATTTACAAAGGAAATTTCTTATTACTCTAAAACAATCTGTCTAAAGTCTAGATAAGCAATCTGCAATAACATTTTCTTTCCCCTTGACATGTTGTATGTCTAATGAATACTCCTGAAGAAGTAGACTCCATCTTGTCAATCTCTGATTTTTATCTTTAAACTTACTAAGGAATTTCAGTGGGTTATGATCAGTATAAATGACTATGGGGTCAAAACCAGAACACAAATAAAATGAAAAATGCTGTAAACCCAAAATCAAGGCCAAAAGCTCTTTCTCAATAGTTGAGTAGTTCTTTTGAGGTGGAGTGAACTTCTTACTGTAATAAGATACAGGGTGTTCAATACCCTGATCATCCTCTTGCAGCAAAACAGCCCCAGCTCCTGTATCACTTGCATCAACAGCCATCTTAAAAGGCTTAGCAAAATTTGGAGTAGCGAGCACTGGCTGACTTAATAGGATACCTTTAAGTTTGCTGAAAGAGGATTCATAGTCATCGGTCCAGACAAATTTAACTCCCTTTTTCAGTAGGTCTGTAAGTGGAGATACAAGAATTGAAAAGTTAAGAACAAATCTCCTGTAATAACCTACCATTCCCAAAAATCTTTGTAGCTCTTTCCTACTTTTAGGTCTGGGAAGATCACTTATAACCTGAACCTTAGCTGCTGGTGGTGCAACATGTCCATCACCAATTACGTGCCCAAGGTACTGAACTTTAGCTTCACCAAACTCACACTTTGATAAATTAGCTACAAGATTAGCCTGAACCAAACGCTCAAGAAATTTACTGACATGGCATAGGTGATCTTTCCAGTTGTCTATCTATCTATCTATTGCCAGACGCCTCAATCCCGTTTGGGGTGGCCACAAACAAATCGCCTTCACGTCGCCCTGTCCCCCGCCATTTCACTGCCCTGCTCCCAACTCACACCCCCCTCTCTCATATACCTCTCCACCCCATCCCTCCATCTCATCCTCGGCCTCTCCCTCCCTCTTCCATCCTCCACCTCACTCACATACACTCTCTTCGTCAGTCTTTCACCCTCCATCCTCTCCACATGGCCAAACCACCTCAGTGTGTTCCTCATAACGCTCCCTATCACATCCACATCAACACCACAACGTTCCTTTATATCCTCATTCGTCAGCCTATCTCTCCATGTGACTCCACAGGCTCCTCTTAAATAACTCATTGCCAGTTGTCACTGAAGATTAATACATCATCAATATAAACAACACACCCTGCCAAACCCTCTGTTACAACATTCATGAGCTTCTGAAAAGTAGCTGGTGCATTCTTCATACCATATGGCATTACAGAACATGCAAAAGTCTTTCCTAGTGTTACAAAACATGAGATCTCCCTAGCACGTTCAGTCATAGGTACTTGCCAGTATCCCTTTAACAAATCAAACTTACTTATGTACCTAGCCATTCCGATCTTGTCTATGCAATCTTCCACGCGAGGGAGAGGGTAAGTGTCTGTTTTGGTTATCTGATTAACACGTTTGTAGTCGATGCAAAGCCGCTGTGACCCACCTGGCTTAGGGACCAGAGTGAAAAGAGAACTCCACTCGCTCTGACAGTGCTCAATCATCTTGTGGGCCAACAGGTAGCCAAGCTCCTTCTGGATGAGAGGAACTTTCACTGGGTTCACACGGTAAGGAGGCAGTTTAATTGGCTTTGCGTCTCCAACATTGACATCATGCATCAACACAGTGGTTCTTCCTGGAGTGGCACGGAACACTTGCGGGTACTCCTGCAGTAATGCCAAAAACTCCTGCCTTTCCTCGGGAGCTAGATGAGAAAGCTTAGTCTGGAGATCATTCATGATATCAGGGTTCTTCCCCAAACTATCACTCAGGCTCATGCTGCATGGGAGAACTTCACTTGCAGACTCGGGTGGAACAGCTACAGTGCAGACTGGGTTATTTTCGTCCCGCCTGTGATATAAATTTAGCATGTTGATGTGACAAAGTTGCTTGTTCTTTCTATGATCTCTTGTGGCGATGACATAGTTGACATCACTGAGTTTCTTCTCCACGAAATTAGGACCACTAAACTTGGCTTGAAGAGGTTGCCCATGCACTGGTAGCAGAATCAAAACCTGATCTCCTGGCTGAAAGTGGCGCAACCTGGACTTCTTATCATACCAAGTCTTCATCTTCTCCTGAGCAGCTCCTAAATTCTCTCTCGCCAGCTGTGAAGCAGTGGACAGCCGTTCTTTGAACTTCGTCACATTCTCCAGCAGGTTGACGTCATCTTCCTCAGACAGCCAGCATTCCTTGAGTAGCTTAAGGGGTCCTCTTACTTCATGGCCAAACAGTAGTTCAAAAGGTGAGAAGCCCAGTGATTCATTTGGAGATTCTCTTGCGGCAAATACAACGAATGGAATACCTTCATCCCAGTATTTCTGATGTTCCAAACAGTATTTCTTGAGCATCGATTTGAGTGTTTGATGATATCTCTCCAACGCTCCTTGGGTCTGGGGATGGTAAGCTGCAGACATGATCTGGGTGATGCCCAACTCTTTCAGAGACTGCTTGAAAACATTTGACATGAAATTACTTCCCCGGTCTGACTGTACCTCCTTTGGCAGACCAAACTTTGTGAAGAACCCTAGAATTTCCTTAACCACGTTCTTTGCAGAGATATTTCTAAGTGGAATGGCTTCAGGATAACGAGTAGCCATATCAATCAGGGTCAACAAATAAGAAAATCCTGAAGAAGTCTTAGGAAGAGGGCCCACAATATCCACCAACACACGGGTGAATGGCGCCTCAAAAGGAGGAATGGGAACTAGAGGTGCAACCTTTTCGGTCTGAATACACTTCCCCACAACTTGACAGGTGTGACAAGACTTACAATACCAGGAAACATCTCTGAAGATTCCTGGCCAGTAGAAGTGTTTGAAAATGCGTGCTACAGTCTTCCTCACTCCAAGGTGTCCTGTCAAACTGGAATCATGGGCCACTCTAATGATATCCTCCACTGTCACCACCCTCTTGCACTTCAGCTCCTTGGTCCTCAACATCCTTGGCTGCGGGATAGCACAATTTCTCGGAGGCATCCAAGGTACTGCCACAAATGGTACTGCCCATGGTACTTCCACAAATGATTAACGTGTACCACCTTTAAGCGAGATTTCCTGCCTCCCCAAATCCGGTATGTTACGTCTGATAGGCGGTCCAACACAGTGTAAGGCCCGTCTCATGGGCACTGCAGCTTCGGAGACCGTCCCTTTTTTCGCTGAAGATTATATAACCAAACTTGGTCACCATTCTTGAAGCTCACCTCACTTGCCTTGGCATCATACTTGCATTTCATCACCTCTCCTGAAAACTTGAGGACTCCTCTCACTTGATGATGTACCTCAGCCAGCCTTTCCTGATGCTGTACATAGCCGGAGGTGTCTGTAGGTAGCTCTTCACCAGGTTGTCTTCCCTTTAACAAGTCAATGGGTAAGCATAACTCGTGGCCCAACATTAGTTTTGCAGGGATCTAGCCGGTAGACTCACGGGATGCTGAGTGATATGCCATCAGCAACGTAGGTAATTTCTGGTCCCACTCTGTTTGTCCATCTATGTAGTACTTGGCCAGTTTTTGTCACAGGGTCCAGTTGAATTTCTCCACCATCCCATCTGACTGTGGCCTTCGTGGGGCCATCCAGGTCTTCTTGATCCCCAGCGACTTGCAGCATTCATGGAACACAGCAGACTCAAGTTTCTATCCTGGTCTGAATATAGCTTTTGTGGCATTGCAAAGTGACAGAAAAACTGGTCAACCAACACCTGAGCAACAGCTGCAGCCTCTTGATCAGTGATGGCATAGGCTTCTGGCCACATTGTGGAGTAGTCTATGGTGATACATGTATGCTGTTTCCTCTTTCAGAGAGTGGCAGAGGTCCAGCAATCTCCACCGCTACTTCCTCCATCGGTACACCCACTTGGTATAGCTGAAGAGGGGCGCAACCATGTTTCTTGGGTCCCGTCTTGGCACACCATACATCAGAGGCCCGACACCACTCTTCAACATACAGTAATGCTGCATGCCTGTCCAGTAGAACCTCTGTCACAGCCAGCTTAGAGTTTTCTTCACTCCCAGGCGCCCAGTAGTGATCTGGTTATGAGACTCATCCAAGATCTTAGACCTCATTTTCTTCGGAACCACCAGTTGACAATACTTGTTGAGGCCATCCGGTGTCTCCCACTGACACTCCAGTAGTCCAGCGTTCAAACGAAGGTCCCACTGACTCCACGAGCTCTTGGTTGCAGGGCTTAGCCCGGAAACTTCTTCCCAAGATAGTCACACTGTACTCTGCTGCAGCCACACTGGTTGTAAATCTGCATCCTCCATATGCATCATTTCCTCAAAATTTCCATAGCAGCATCCTTGAAGCTAGTAGCAAACTGCATTGCCATCTAATACTTCTGCTGCTGTAGCTTCCCATCTACTTCCTACTTAAGCTGTTGCCGTTCTTCCTTCATTTCCCCCATGTACACCAGTTTGAGTCCAACTGTTAGACATTTTATGAATGGAGGACATCAGTAATCTGATGTATGGATTTTTTTTTTTTACTCATTTGTTTTTCCTTCCTCTGTTCTGTTATTAAAAAAATAAAAAATGAAAGCATCTAGCTATCCATGCATCCTTAGGTGTAATTCCCTCTGTTGCTCCTTTGATGCCTCTTGAAGATGTTCATATAATTCTTTTTGTTCTTCACGTTGTGCCTCTAGTTGTTCACACTGTGACTTCAGTTGTACACTTTGTGTCTGTAATAGTTCATTAAGTTCTATCTGTCCTTCATTCAGTGCCTGTAGTTATTCTTTGAGTTCTTTCTGTCCTTCATTCAGTGCCTGTAGTTGTTCTTTGAGTTCTTTCTGTCCTTCCTTCTGTGCTTGTAATTGTTCTTGTAGTTGCAGACTTTGAGCTTGCAACAGCTTCATCATTGTAGCCTGCGATGCCTTGCTTAGCCTCGTGTCAGTACACCTTCTGCCTCCATGTCGAAGGTTAGACTCACCGCAGCACATAGTAATCCCACTCCTGACACCAGTGTTACGTTCCCGTCCCATACTGCCACAGGTTCCAACAGCAGTAGTACAGGACGGACGTTGCCCAGTGAGTTGTTCTTCCTATGGTCAGCCTTTAGGTCTACATTACACAGGATCAGATCAGGTGTGGTAAATAAACATTTTCTTCTTAAATTCACTGTTTTTATTTTCCAAATAATTACACTGAATGCTTTCCAACTTCACTGCACCTTTCTCACAAACACTGGAGCTATACAAACTTTACTAACTGCAATTACAGGTAATGCTTGACAACACTTCACAATTTGCATAAATACCGATGATATACAAACGTCAATAACACTTCACTGTTTGCCAACAACACTTCACTTTTTCACAAGTACCAAAAATATACAAACTTTACTGCACTGACACTGCACGACATTCTAACTGAACTGAAAACCGACTGAAACTCGCTCTAGTCTCTTCTCCATCCTTATATAAGCCTCCTATATTCTAGAATTTTTCTAATCCTATAAGAACACCAGTTGCAACTCGGAGACATCGAAAACATGCCAGAGTTTACTTTCATTATATAATGCTGTAAAATATTTATCATACAAGCTTAAATTAAATTACGTAATTTAACAATCGCATAAGTAAAACATTATAAAGAAAAATAGCATAAAAATTAAATCATAACTTATGAAACCACTACAGTCACAAACATCAGGCAAACTGGCAACTCTGACTCGCACCGGAAGCATGGTAAACAATGGGAATCAACGAGAAACATCTTGAATACCTAAATGGCAAATCCTGCTTCTTAACATTACATATTCTTATCTCCCTTGTGGTGATCAATATGACCTAACTTTCATGGTCATGAACACTCTTAAATGATATATTGCAATTAAATTAAGATTACTGTATTAAGGCTATGTGAAATGCAAGTAACCCAAGAGTCAAACCAGTGTTTACAGGCTGTGGACTACAGAATTAGAAATTTCATTACCCTGGCAGAAAGGTTTTTCGAAGTCTGAACGTGTTAACCCTTTCAGTCCAGGGAAGTCTTGATCGTTATATTCTTGCCATATTGTGACGAAATTATTCCGCTCAGGAGATAGTTTTCAAACAGAAGTTAGATATGACATTGATCAACCCCTTCAGTATGAGAGGCCTTACTGAAGTTGAGTGAAATCGTCTGGCAGAGGCAAAAATAAATTGCCAAGGACGTCACCCGGATTCAAAGGCCCATATCTCGTTGCTTGATGAAGCTAGTTAACACTTCTTCCTAAGCGATTGATTTTGTTTATTTCACCTTGCTATCCTCGTCTGCCCTATGTAAATGAGTCTAACATTGGCATACTCTGCATAAATAACGTACAAAAGGATATTTGCCACTGGTATCCAAAAATAAATCGCAAAGGAACAGGTGTTAGAGAGCTTCCTTAATGGGCGAGAATACGGGCTAAAATGTTCACTTGCCTTGAAGCCTTCAGTGGAGGGTCCAGCGAGAACATAGGTGAGAGACACGATCAGAGAATATTTCAAGGACGAAGACAAACAGGCTCAGTGTGTGGCCCCCAACCAACACCACGAACTTGCCCTGCAGGATGGTGGCTTTCAGCATGGCTTCGGTATATTATAACGGCCTAATAAAAATAACAATAGCATCCTGCAGGCCCTGTGCCATCACTATCACCTCTGCTGCTGCTGCTGCTGCTACTACTACTACTAGTGATGGATCTGTTATTATTATTATTATTATTATTATTATTATTATTATTATTATAATTATTATTATTATTATTGCAATCATCATTATGATTATAATCGTTCATCAATATTGTGATAGCAAATGAGTACCCAGGAGGTAGCAAGTGAGAATGAAGTGCTGACAGTGATCCTAGTAGGGGGCTGCAAACACGACGTTGAGTTGGGTATGGCGCCGGTGTACCAGAAGTCATACAAGCCACCCTCTTTCATGCTCATTATTCTGCAAACCCACCAATAAAAATAGAGGTATAGTTTTTTTTTTCTTTTTTTTTTTTGCACTGTCTTTGCCTAAAATTATCACCTCTTTATCATGAAAGCTGAGCTGTGAATTATCAAAACCATACAATAGAGTTATAGTATTTTTTAACTAAACTGGATTAAAACTGCGCTCTTCCCATAATGAATGCTGATTTGTAAGTATACATTACTACCAGAATATGCTGCTTTTCATGAATAAATGTTATGGAAAGAAGGTAGGTCCTAAATAATTTCTTTCTGCCATTGAAATAAGTGAAACATACTGCAAAAAGACAAAAATCTGGACCAAGTAAGTAAAAGGGGCAAAACAAACATACCTAATGTGGTTCTGATTTGCATGTTGATAGTGATGTCATTAAATTTTCCCCTTCTAATGGGGGTCACCTTGAAGTGGTGGCGGGGCTTGAAGAGTGGCTGGCAGTTTTATCTACTCTGTACACCTGCCTACCATTTTAGGGTTCAGCATCTGTTGGCCTCATGGACCAGTCACCCCCCTCCATCACTGGTAGAGGAGGCGTGCTGGTGGTGTAGCTCAACCCTACCCTTCTTCCACCTTGGGAAGGGTTTTTTCTCCTGATGTGTTTACTGTGCATGGTGTCCTGTAATGCTGGGAAACGGAAGTCCTGGTATTTGAGTGAGGCTGCACGTTATGCCCTGCAGCTAGCAACACACCTCTTTGGTCCCCTATTCTGGCTAGACAGGTGACCTGGTTGAGCCCGACCAGGTCACTTGGCTGGTTACTTGTTTGGTTACGGTCAAGTGGGAAATTGGGGGCCTGCTTGCTCCTATTATCTTGCAGCAGATCCCCTGGTGGTTACCTGTGTACACTCCCTCAGTAGCTATGGGGTCGCTAGCAGTGTTATTCCTAGCATATGACCTCTCCTTTTTGGGCGCTGTGGTGGGTGAAGAGCTGAGGGAATGAAGTTTTTTTCTTTCTTTTTATTTTTTTTTTGCTGTACATGGCTATGTTAAAAAAAAAAATACTGTTGACGACTCTGCATCTATCCCTAGCCTTTTGGACTCACGATCCCTCATTGCCAGTCTAGAGCCTTACCAGACCCCAGGGAACTGTCCTTCATTACCCAAGCGTCCAATTGAGATTGGGAACCATTAACGTCAAGTTCATGTGGCTTTGGGGATAGGTCCACACGAAATGATGCCTGATTCATATGTGAAGTATCAAATGCTGAAATCCTCTGTGGGTCGGTCGGTGTTAGATAATGACATTATTTTACCTGCACCGTTCAATTGTTTCTGTTTGTGGCAGAGAACCTAAAATCTCTTCCCAGGGGAATGGAAACATTCTTGTTGAGGTGCCCTTCCCAGAAGAGAGCTCCTGATTACTGGCTCTAGCCTCTATTTCTGGTACTGGAGTTTCATGCATTCCTCATGCTACCTTTAACTGATTAAAGGGTGTCATTTTTTCGAGTGACCTCCACTGATACTTTTTGTGTGGTGACTCTTCAGTGCCTACAGAAGAAAACAGATGGTGTTCTGACCCTGACTCAAACCTTGTTCCTGACGTTTGACAAATTAACATTGCCTACTTCTGTAAAACTCACTTGGTTATTACTTCCTGTGAAGCCATACATGCCGACCGCAAAGCAATAATTTCTGTAGTTGAGGCTAACCTTCTTTGTGTTTGTATCTCCTGTGGCAGCTCAAGTCATGCTGGTGACTCTCCAGGACCCCTTAAATACTATTACTGTGGGGGTCCCCATGCTCTGTCTTTTGAAGCTTTCTCACTAATACCTGGAGAAGGGATTTTCTCCATTTATATGCATCAGAAAGCTTTGTTTCCAGAAGCAAAGATATGCTTCTTCCAGCCCGGGGTTACTTATGCTTCTGTCCTCTCTAGGGTGTCTGTGAGCCAACCTGGATTTTGGAAGCAGTCTTGACTCATTCCATTTCTCACTTTACCATCTGGTGATATGCCGGATGGTGTTCCCAAGGATTGTATTGTTTGTGAGACTGGTTATCACACCCCCTCAAAGTTCAATCTGTACCTGTCAAACGTCATCACGTCATCATGGTTCTTCAGAGTCCTCTGAGCCTGAAGATCGTCCACCTAAAGTCTCTATCATGGAATCTTGTGTCGACCCCATTGTTGTTTCCTTTCCCCTGGAGTCTCTGGAGTCTTGCCAGGCTGAGACTGAAATTTGTGGTTCGCCTGTGGCTTGGCCCCCACTTGGGGATGGTGTTTTACGAATTGTTGGTGCAATATTTTTGCCACACAGAACATCATCCTTACAGGGTTCTGGTCCTGTGGACTTAGCTTTTACTTCTGCAGCTTCTGCTGATGGCACTGGCCGCCCTACTTCACCCAGGATGGCCGGCAAGCCACCTTCTATGCAATCTGTTCTTGCACCTCAGAGAAGGAGTGCTGTAAAACTTTTTCCTTGCTCTCACGTTTCCCTTCAGATGAACAGCACAAGGGACGGGTTCCTGCTGCTTGGCAGTCTCATTCTAAGGGCCTTCCTGAGCATCAATCCAAACTCGTTCGTTGGTCAGGAGCTGTACAGTCCCACACCTTATCCTGATCCTTCCCCCACTATTGGTTCTGTCATTCTGTAGAACTGCCAGGGTTAACTTGCCAGCTCGAGTAACTGCATCATCTTGTTGGAAAATTTTCTCCTCAATGTATTTGCATCCAGGAGACCAATGGTTGGTGATGCTGTTCCTTCTGGTCTTTTTGGTTACCATGCCTTTTATTCTGATCCTGTCCCAGGCCAAGGTTGTCATGGGGGTGCTGTTATCTTCCTTTGCTCTGATTTTCCATTCATTGATCTGGACCTTTCCACTCCCCTCCTGGTTCTTGCTGTTCAGGTGTTTTTGTGTCATCAATATAAAGTTTGTAGTCTTTATCCTTCCCCTAATACTATTGTAGAAAGGGTGGATCTGGAACACGTTCTTCATAACCTTCCTTCCTTCCTTTCTTTTACAAGGTGACATGCATGGTCATCATCCATTGTGGGGTGACAATGAAGCCAACCTTTAGGTGCTGGCTTCCTTAGTGGAGGATGAGGAGTTGGGTGTTATAAATTCCAGTGAGATAATGTATTTCCATTGCCAGACTCTGACTTTTACTGCTATTGATGTGTACCTGTGCTCAGCGATACTGTTTCAGATTTTAACAGGGATGTGTTGTCAGGCCTGTGTGGCAGCAACCATTTCCCATTACTTTTAACTGTTGCTGAGGGTGAACCTCAGCCTTGTCCTCCTTGTTTGCATCTGGACTTAATTCCATTGCCAGTTCAATGATTTTTGCTGTATTACTGAGGCGATGTCTTATTTCTTTGAAATGTTGCACTCATTGGCCCTATTATCTGCTCCAAGAATGCAGGGCCAGTTTCCTAAATGTCTGGTTCCTTGGTGGAACCCTGAGTGCAGTTCTGCAGTGAAAGCCAAACAAGTCGTTTACTCTCGACTTTGTCACAAGCTTCGGGATCCTCGGTATTTGGTGGCGTAATGGAAGACACAAGCTCACATGCAGTGGGTTTTAACGGAGCCCAGAGCTTCATCCTGGAAGGGTTATGTTTCCTCTATCATTTTGAGGACTCCCCTCTCTCGTGTGTGGAACCGGGTTAGAAAAATGTCTGGAAAATTTGCTGTTCCATCCACTCCTGTTCTATGTGTGGCAGATGGAAGTGTGGCTGATCCTTTTGCTGCTACAGAGCTGTTGATGATCATTTTGCCAGTGTGTCACAAAAAGATACGGATTCACCCTCAGCATGCCTTCGTTGGCATCAGAGTCACATGGTCTCAGTTTTTGCCTCTTTGGGGGTAGAGTCTTACAACGTTCCCTTTTCTGTTTCTAAATGCAGGCGGCTCTGTTGCAGTGTCTTGATTCCTCTCCAGGCTGTGATGGTATTCCTAATGCCTTTTTAAGTCACCTGTGTGATGAGTCCATATTTGTCATTGTTTAACCCCTACACCGCGGGCATGTTTACCGATGTTTTGCGTGTGCCGTGGGGTTATTTGGGCTCCGACAGACTCTCAAAAAATATTTGCCAAAAATCAGTTATTAGTCCTAGAATATTTAAATTACATATGCTTATGGCACATACCTTCAGCTTTCTCCTGGAATGTTTGTTGAGCCTTCGTCAGTTACCGTAGGATTTGTGGAGACCTCTGAAGTTGGATAACGAAGTCTCCACTTTACACTTCCCGACAACCCGTAATATGATTACCACAGCCAGATATTAACACTATAAACACTACTCTATGATTTTCAAGTAGTTTGGGATCCATACTCAAAAAAAAAAAAACACTGTGAAAGCAATGAAAATTATGAGCGCATATAACCGCCGCACTTGCGCTAGTTCGCTCTTGGTACTCTGTCATTTATTATTCATAAAACCCCTCACACTTTATATTTCTATTACTATATAACACTTAT
Source organism: Coenobita brevimanus (assembly GCF_032717465.1). Taxonomy (NCBI): domain Eukaryota; kingdom Metazoa; phylum Arthropoda; class Malacostraca; order Decapoda; family Coenobitidae; genus Coenobita; species Coenobita brevimanus. The sequence continues at coordinate 26,357,654 of NC_136993.1, forward strand.
ATATATCTACAGTCTTTATCCATAAGTTTCCTTCAGTAGTATTAGTTTATTGTCACTGTAGGGATTCAGTTTCTTTCAGTAAAATAGGTAGCATTCACTTTCTCGTCCTGTATACTAGCATTGAGAGTGAATGTCACTTTCATCTTCACTCTCATAACTCATAGTATTCAGACATGCTAGAGTGAAACTTTCACTTTCATTACTCCTAGGGTATATACTCGTATTCTTATAATACTACTCATTTACATTTCTATTTACGTTCTCTATTTTATTTACGTTATTTACATTTCTATTTTATTTACACTGTGTTATGCACTGTCACTTGAAGTAACTTATAAAACTATTTTCCATTGTTCACGTATATTTACATTCATTACTTTCACTTGATGTTAACACATTATTTACACATTATTTACAATTCCACTTGCACTGTTTTACTCAATAGAAAGATCGTAGTCACTCTTTTATCAATTGTCAGCCCTTTACCTCTTTCCACACGAGATTTAGTAGGGGGTAAAGGTCACAGGGCCCTTTGCATGGGGATGAAAAAGGCCCTGAAGTCAGCAACAGGAAACAGACGTACCTCCACTTCGGAAGATGAGAGAGAACTGATAAGGGAGGGCCGGGGTAGAGGGGATATTCAGTACTACCAACGTAGCTCTTGCAACAGCTATGTATTTCACTGAAATGATTGGCAGGAAATCTAGACAATACATTATAAATTAGGTAGTTCCAGGTGAATGTAAATATCACTTAGGCTTCTCCCTTCCCTCCTTATATGTATATTTATTACGAAAATAGATTATACGGCATATTTCAAGGGGAAAAAAACAGCAAAAATTAGCGAACGAGTGCACGTGAGGTGTTGTCAGGTGATAATTAGCCAATTCCAGGTGTATGGCACTCTCACTTACCTTATTTCTTTCTTGTATATATTATTTGGTATAAGAATAGGGCATAGGGCTTAATTCAATGGATGAAATCAGTGAAAAATTCCAGGGAAGATTTATATACTTAGCGTAGCACGGCCGGGCAGGCGAGAGGATAGGGTAATGGAGGGGGGGTAGGGAGGGGAGTCAAGAACGGGGAGAAATGGCTAAATTGTCAACAATGGATGGGAGTACAGATGAGATTAGGAGTGCTGACTAGTGTTGGACGTTGGCAGTACTGATAGATGATACAAGCCCCCACTTGGAAGCCCAGGTGAATTCAAAATAACACAGAATCACAAAAGCGACGCCCCGCGGTATGATCCCTTGCTCCCAAGCGTCACGAAAATGACGCCCCGCAGTTAAGGGGTTAATGAGATGTACTGGTGAGTTTCCAGCTTGTTGGGGTGTTGCTATAGTTATCTCCATCCTCATATCAGGTAAGGACCACCTTCATGTGACGAGTTATTGGCCCATATCTCTGATTTCTTTTATGTGTAAGGTCTTGGAAAAGATGGTCAATGGTTGACTTGCGTGGTTTGTGGAGAGAGATGACTTCGTATCCCCTGTCCAGTATGGTTTTTGCATAGTGCATTCTACCTTTGATGCCATACCGCCCATGGAAATTTCTGTTTGTGAGGCTTTCTTTACTAACAAACATCAGGTCACAGTCTTCATCGATCTGGAGAAACAATACAACACTGCCTGGCTTCATGGCATTTTACTTTTTCTACATGAGGTTGGTCTTAGTGGGCATTTGCCTATATTTGTTCAGCAATTTTTACCTACCATTTTTTTAACCCCTTAACCACGGGGCATCACTTTCATGATGCTCGGGAGCAAGGGATCATACCGCGGGGCGTCACTTTTGTGATTCTGTGTTATTTTGAATTCGCCCAGGCTTTCAAGTGGTGGCTTGTATCATCTATCAGTACTACAGTGTCTAGCTATACTCAGTTGTGATAATGTCACCTGTACTCCCATCCACTGTTAACAATTTAGCCCTTTTTCTCCTGTCCTTGACTGCCCCCCTCCTTACCTCCTCTTCATTACCCTCTCCTCCTGCCTGACCAGATGTGCCACACTACACAAATCCTGGACAGATTTTTCCACTCATTTTATCCATTGAAATGTGCCCTTTGCCCTACTCCTATACAAAATTATATGCAAATGAAAGAGAAAAGGTAATTGATACTGCCATACATCTGGAATGGGCTAATTATCACCTGGCAACACCTAACATGCACTCGTTCGCTAATTTTCCCTGTTTATTTCCCCTTGAAATATGCCTTATGACCTGTTCTCATAATAAAAATATATATAAGAAAGGAAGGGAGAAGCCTAAGTGATATTTACATTCACCTGGAACTACCTAATTTATTATATATTGTCTAGATTTCCTGCCAATCATTTCATAGAGTATATATTAGCAGCTGTCACCACGCTGACATTGGCAACCCTTCACTGCCCGTAGGCCACAGCATTCAGTTTACTGTCATCTTTCAAGGTGAAACCACGTCCGATTCGCGCCTGTCCAATTCCGCCGTTTTTAAGCCCCATGCAAAGGGCCCTGTGACCTCTACCCCTACTAAACCTCGTGTGTAGGGGTAAAGGACTAAGTGACTCTGCTGTGGAACGTGAACTGGCTAATGTGTCAATGATAATGATGGACAGTGACTACGATCTTTCTTGTGACTCTAAAGCAGTGCAAGTGGAACTGTAAATAATGTGTAAATAATATGTAAACAGCATTTGAAAGCAATGAATGTGATTATAACTGAGCAGTGGAAAATAGTTTTATAAGTTACTGCAAGTGACAGTGCATATCATAATGTAAATAAAATAGAAATGTAAATAATGTAAATAAAATAGAGAATGAGTTACTAGTACTGAAAGAAACTTATAGATAAATATTATATATATAAATAAGTGTAATAAAGTACTAGGAATAAAAAGTGTGAGTGTGTTTATAAATAATAAATGACAGCTCTGCCTCAGAATACCATTGTGGAACCAGCACGGGAGGAAAGGTCGTATGTGCTCGTAATTCATATTGCTTTCACCGTGTTTTTTTTTTGTCGAATATGGATTCCAAACTACTTGAAATTCATAGAACAGTGTTTGTAGTTATAATATCAGGCAGTGGTAACCATATTACGGGGTATCAGGAAGTGTAAAGTGGAGACTTCGTGGAGACTTCGTTACCCAACTTCAGAAGTCTCCATAAGTCCTACGGTTGTCGACGAAGGCTCAACAAACATCCCAGGGGAAAGCTAAAGGTATGTGCCATAAGCTTATTTAATTTTAATAGTCTAGGACTTATAACTGATTTTTGGCAAATATTTTTAAAAAGTCAGTCGGAGCGCGAATATCCTCGCAGGACGCGCAAGGAGCACAAAAACATCCCCACGGTGTAGGGGTTAAAGATCCAACTGGGGGGAGGGGTGCTTTGTAATACTCATGTACTTGAAGAAGGAGCACTGCATGGGAATATTTTAAGTTTTACTCTATTTGATGTGACCACCAACAGTGTAATCAATGTACAGTATATCCGGGTGGTGTATATGGCTCATTATATGTAGCTGACCTTTTAATTTCTGTCACTGCATCTAGAGTATCTTTGATAGGGAGGGAGTTGCAGCTGTCACTTAATAGAATTTCCCTATGGGCTGGGTGTCTTAATTTCCATTTTTCATATAGAAAGAAAGTGGCAATGCATTTTGTCAACTTCGGGGGATTCACCCAGATGGTCGAAGAATCTACTCCTTGGAAGAGACTTGGTTTCTGGGTCATGTGTTTGATAGACGAATAACTTAGGTTCCCCATATTCATTATGTTTAAACCCCTTGTATTAATCCCTTCAGTCTTCTGAGAGGATTGCCTCATACCTCGCACGGTGCTGACAATCATATCCTCCTGCACTTGCATAGGTCCCTTGTTCTTTCTAAATGATGAATATGGGTGTCAGATCTACTCCTTTGCTACAGATGCCCATCTCCTGATGTTATACTGTATTTATTGCATCATGCTGGTGTACGTCTTGCAAATGGGACATTTACTGTAGGTCATCCTCGATTTTGAGTTCGTTGGTGGATGCTGATGCCCTCTCTTTGGAAATGCATCGTCAGTCATTGATGATGAGGTGTTGGTATCATCTTCACCCCGGCTTCCAAACTCAGTGCCTTGTGCCATGATCTCCCAGGATTTCTAATCTTCTGTTAAAACTCTTGTCCTAGTTTCCCGAAGTCCTTTAGTTACAGGTTCCGGACTGTTTGTTAGCCTTCTCTATTCCAAGACTGGCAATGTGTCCACATCAGATCCCGAGAGGGTTTTTTTTTTGCTACTCCCTCAGATGCTGGTACAATGAGCTCACTTCCCTCTCAGGTGTCCCTCTTTCACCTTTTAAAACATGTTTCTACTCCTTAGGGCTCTGGCCCTGTCTATACTGACGGATCAAAGACTGATACTGAAGAAGGGTTTGGTGTCGTCGTCCCTTTCCTCAGTCGGGGTGATGACCTTCCTGGTACTGCTTCAGTAACTCTGGCGGAATTGACTGCAATTTTTTTGCTCTCCAAATCACTTTGACTCTCTCCCAAACTATTCTTGTGATCTTTAGTGACTCCTGCAGTGCTGTGTCTGCACTGGAGTCTTTTAACTCACCTCATCCATTAGTCATATCAATTTTAGAATCAGTTTTTCTCCTTGGATCTGGTGGCCGTCGTTTAGTTCCTGTCCATATGGGGGTGTCCTGGAATGAGTGGACTGATCTGCTGGTGAAGGCAGCATCGGCTTGCCCTCCTGCTCTTCTGGGATCCCATCCTCCTCTCCACTGGTGCCTCCATACGATTTTTACCCGTTTTATTGCTGAACAAATTTGACATTGTTAGCAAGACTTCTGGGATACGGTGGGGTCTAACCAGGTGCACATTATTTTATGGCGAGGTGGCCTCTTTCACTTGCTGAGGCTTGTCTCGCCGCTGAAACACTACTTTATGCCGGTTACGAAATAGCCACACCAGGTTCTCCCATGGATTTTTAATGGAGACTCTCTCCCCTACATTCTGTGAGGAATGCTTGGTCCTCCTGACTGTTCATCACTTGCTGGTGGAGTGACCCAGTTTTGGAGATTTATGTCGTCGTACCTCTCTGAGCACCAGGAGGTTAATATGTCGTATCTTCTTCCATTGGTGCTTGGGAAGATGTCCTGCTCTATGGGAAGGGGCGCCCTCATATCTGTCATGGCGGTTGGACTGTTGTATAAGATTTAGTACTTGGTGTTTTTTTAGTGTTTCTTTTTGGTGTTACAGTGATTTTAGTGTGTTTTCATCTTTTAGTGTATATTATTACGCTTTTTATTAGATTATTGCCTGCTCTACTTCTCTGTTGGCGATTTTAACTTGATGTCCATCGGGATATGACCCTGGCATTGCACTGCCAGTTTTTTTTTTATTATTATTATTATCTTTAGTCAATAAAGCATTCATTAAATTCTCAGTAACACTGTATGGTGCTTTAAACATTTCGCATGACTCTTAGAACAGCAGGGGCCTACAAACCAATCAATTTTTCTTCAAGTATCGGAAACTTCTTAAATAAAACATCAACTATTGTACAGTGAGACATTGTATCAAAATCAAATGAACTGTTCTTAAATAAACACATTCTTTTGTATTTATCTGTGGACGAATTCTCATGCGAGACCTGAACATATTTTGCATTGTTTGAATGTACACTTTACATAAAATCTGCCGTATCTTATAGGAATTTTCTGCATAATTCCTATTTTCCACTTGCTAAATACTGTATAAAGACTACATGTCTATGATTCCGCATCGCAGTTATTCAGTTTCATTCCAAATTGGTACTAAAAGTATGGATTTACACTCATCATGATAGTTCCTACATTAAGTACAAAATCATTTACTTTGACAGGTAAACTCGTTCAAAGACTCAAATCATAATCATATAGGAAAGGGCATTGATGGTTCAGAGGGTGGGATGGATCGGACACAGACATTTTAGGAAATTTCGTGTGCGATATTTTTGCAAAAATTTTGTGTGAACGTACAAGACTTAATCACCATAGAGCTAACAGAAGTGGATGGCATTGACGGTCATGCTTACTGATGGACAACAGATTTTGTTATTTTTTCTATCTATTTATCTATTGCCAGACGCCTCAATCTCATTTGGGGTGGCCACAAACAAACCGCCTCCAAGTCGCCCTGTCCCCCGCCATTTCACTGCCCTGCTCCCAACTCACAGCCCCCTCTCTCATATACCTCTCCACCCCATCCCTCCATCTCATCCTCGGCCTCCCCCTCCTTCTTCCCCCCTCCACCTCACTCACATACACTCTCTTCGTCAGTCTTTTACCCTCCATCCTCTCCACATGGCCAAACCACCTCAGTGTGTTCCTCATAACGCTTCCTATCACATCCACATCCACACCACAACACTCCTTTATATCCTCATTCGTCAGCCTGTCTCTCAACGTGACTCCACAGGCTCCTCTTAAATAACTCATTTCCACTGCTCTCACTCTTGACTTGTGTCCTTCCAACAATGTCCAAGCTTCACTTCCGTACGTTAGAGTTGGTATCACAATACTGTCATGTAGTAACTTTTTCACTTCCATACTCACTTCCCTGTTTCTTATCACTGCTTTCAAAGAACCAGCAACCTTTCTTCCCTGCTGTACCCTTTCAAGCACTTCACCCTCCAAACCTCCATCCTTACTCATCACACTACCCAAGTACTTAAACGTACTCACATTTTCCAATTCCTCACCATCCAACCTCACTGTACATTCACTAACTTCACCTCTTTCAAAGACCATCACTTTACTCTTCCCTACATTCACCTTTGGATTCCGTTTCTTACACACTCTCTCAAACTCATCCACCAAGCCTTGCAGCTCCCCTTCGTCTTCACTCAACAACACAGTATCATCTGCAAACAACAGTACAGGGAGTTTCCAAACACTATCCTCTCTCACCAGGGCCACTCCAACATCCACTACCCTACCTTGTACCTCTTTTATTACCCCATCCATGTACAGATTGAACAACCATGGAGACATGACACATCCCTGTTTCAAACCAACTTTCAAAGAGAAAAATTCACTTAGTTCACCATCCACACGCACTGCAGCCTTCGCACCATCGAACATACTTTTCACAGCATTCAACAACTTCCCATCTACTCCATATATTCTTAACACTTTCCAAAATCCTTGTCTATCCACCCTGTCATATGCTTTCTCCAAATCCATGAAAGCCGCATACAACTTCTTTCCCTTCTCTAGAAATTTTTCCACTAAAGATCTAAGAATGAATATCTGATCTACACAACCTCTTCCCTTCCTAAAGCCTCCCTGTTCTTCTCCAACTAATATCTCTGTTCTTTCTCTAACTCTGTCTATAAGTATCCTACCATACACTTTTCCTATTATACTAAGAAGACAAATACCCCCCTATGATTACCACACACTTCTTTTTCCCCTTTTCCTAATTTTTGCAAGTCATATATAATTTTTCAGCTAATAATCGTAAGCTCTGCAGCCATGAATACGTGTGGATTCGCAACTATATTGCATTGTGTGGAAATATCGTCGACACTAGAAGATACTGTCGTACCTTAATGATGTCAAACACATATGAGGTAGTCAGATAAATTACCATTATGCCGGGAATCGAACCCGGGACTCTCAGGTGAGAGCCAGGCAGCCTGGCTCTCACCTGAGAGTCCCGGGTTCGATTCCCGGCATATTGGTAATTTCTCTGATGATTTTTCCTGTGTAAAAAATACAGGTTCTCTCTTCATACATATGAGGTAGATTTAACTGTTGTGAGGAAATTATTATAAACTGTCGGGGTGGTTCGGCCACATGAGGAGGGGGTCATTCGTCCCTGGCCTAACCATCACCCTGATGGTGGATGTTTCTGTTGATTCGTTTATTTGTACAATATACATATTTCTTTCAGATATTGTAGATCCAATACAAAAGAGAGAGAGAGAGAGAGAGAGAGAATGAGAGAGAGTGTATGCATGTAACTGAGCTTGTGAATATATGTGTGTGTGTGTGTGTGTGTGTGTGTGTGTGTGTGTGTGTGTGTGTGTGTGTGTGTGATGTCAGTATTATTAGCGTGTATGTATAGGAAGTATTATAGTTAGGTAAAGCATCTGCAAGCATTCTATTTATAAAAGTTGTTCATATGTTTAATTTTCAAACATTGCTTCTCTGAGCGCCACCGTGCCAACACCAAGTCAGCCACGGTTGGGCGCTCGTAAGGCAAACACGTACAGTACACGAGTGTGGACTCCGTACGACTGTTGTAATAAACTGAAGTATAAGGTGTACATGTTCCTTTCTTTCTCCAAGACTACATCGAGGGTTGTTGGAGAACTACATGCCAAGGATGTGGTGGATTAGCTGTGGTATACAAATTAATACATGCCACTCAGCCAGCTAGTTCAACTGCCCACTACCCACCCAGACTGACGCTAATCGCCGCTAACCACCACCACTACCTGCCGTTCCTACTGTATCTCCACTTCCTCAACGACACGCAAGTTATCTCAGTCCTTTGCCGCCCCACACGAGCCTCTACTTCTCACACAAACCCCTGCCAGGCTCAACAGTGAAGCTCCAGCAACCTTCCAGCTCCTCTTGCCCTACCGGCTTCCGGGCATCTATGCCACGAGATGCCAACCCTTATACTGTCCGACGTAAAGGTTGATTGTCCATCATCCTGTCCCAGCTGCCACTTTCCACCCCCCTCCAGCCGCCACACCACTTTTGCGGCCCCCTCAAGTCTTCCTACTGCTTCTGCTGCCGTCCCCTGGAGCTGGAGCTGAGAGTGGCATTACCATAGTTGTGGCCTCGTTTCCTACATGGGGACATTATTGTGACGAACACAGCACCCGCCACTTCTGTAAACAACACTGCATCAGCTGCTTACCTCCCCCGACTCCACCGTCACAACCACTGGCTCACCGGCTCTTCTTACTATACACCATCTACCGGAACTAGGACAGCCTCGATGTATTGAATATCTGTGGTATTTACACTAATCTGCAATTATTGACTCTAGGGCTGTTCTCTATTATTTGTTAGGTCACTTGCTGGATGTCTTTCACTGTATATGTATCATTAGATATGTGGTGAGAGTGGAACTTGGAACATTTAACCGCTATGTATCCTATGCAAATATCGTGTATAGTGACTAGAGGACAGTTGTTATACTGACAAACGTTGTTAGTTTCTATACAGACACTTTATGATTCTGTAATAATGAACCATTTAATTTAAGTTTACAGTTCAGCACTAGTTATCTGTGCTTTACCATTTATTGTACAATAACAGTGACCTGTACGTTGACAGCCTTTGTTCATTATTAATTATATAACTACACTATTTGTTGAGATTTAATTGTTTAGTGGTTTGTTATGTCAGTGTAGGTTACTTGCATTTGCTTACTTTTCCTGTACTTGCACAGTAAGTATATTTGCTACATACCAGCGACCCACCTTGACTGTAAATTACTTTGCTACATACTGCCCCCAACCTCTGCAACCCTTTTGTCGCATGTCTTTTTGCAGCGTTTGACAAATTTTGGTTTAGGATTCTGTATTTTGTAGCCACACGAAAGCCAAGTATTAATTTGCACCCCATGCTGACAGGCCCCTTGCAGTCATCGATTTTTCAAGGCTTGTCGTTTTCTGCTCCCTCTTTGGACAGACGGCATTTTGGTTCGTGCCAAGGCAGAGTCGGTGAGTGGATTGTTGTGACTGGTATTTCATCTTTACAGGTACCCCCCCCCCTAATTTAATTGCTTGTAATATTTTTATGTCCACAGGTTCCCCTTTGCCTTAAGCGCTCGTTTGCAGTATCTCTTTTTAGGTCTATATACAGCGTCTTCATGACTCGTACCCTTTTCACTGACAAACATTTTACAGCCCTTCTTATGATCCCTTTATGACTTGCACCCTAGACTGTTTTCAACTCAAGAACTGACAGACATCACGATGTTCTCGAACTTTTCCTCTGTTGACACTAACACCACTCTCCAACCTCCCTCCTCTTTTCCCCATTTGCTCACTGTCGAATGGGATGACCCTGGTCTCCCTAATTGACCGGCACCGACCTAAATGCCTCCTCCCTCCACAAGGAAGTTGAGAGTGAAATACCGCAATGAAAGGTAACGTCAGACACAAACAATATTACCATCTTGTGCAGTCACATTTTTTTTTTTTTTCTAATAATCATGGCGGCGCAACTGCCAGGGTCATATGCCGCCGTATAACAAAGAAGTAAAAAGTACAAACAAAAAACACAGGATAAACCACACAATCAAAAAGGAGAAATTCCAAATATCCTTAAAAAGCCCTGCCTCCTTCACAAACGAGAGGGTTGCCCCTTCCAAGGCACAGGCATCCTCCCCAAGCACAGAGGAAAGATGATACACACCACCATCCGTTTGGTGGTCAGAGAGGAATCGACGACGCAAATCCTCAAGACTAGGGCACTCCACCAACAGGTGCCGAACAGTCAAGGGAACCAGACAGTCATCACAGAATGGAGGAGGAGCCCTTTCCATTAAAAAGCCATGAGAGAAACGGGTGTGGCCAATGAGGAGGCGGCACAAAGCAGTCTCCCATTGACGAGGGAAACCCTGGTAACTGAATGAGCCCACCTTCTGGCAAATCGAACGCAACTTATTGGCACCTAGAGCATCCCAATGCTCCTGGCAACAGCACCAAACTCTGGAGGCAATACAGGAGCGCATATCTGCAGCAGGCAGACGATACAGAGGGGACTGTGCAAGAGGGGGACGAGCCGCTGCCGCCTTGGCCAGCTGATCAGCTCGTTCATTCCCTGCCACTCCTACATGAGCTGGAACCCAACAGAAATCTACACGGCGTCCACGACGCCCTAAAAGGAAAAGCCACTCTAAAATGGATAAAACCAAAGGATGAGAGGGATTAAAAGACTCCATTGCAGAAAGAGCACTTCGTGAGTCACTAAAAACAGTAAAAGCAGTGTGGGGGAGAGTGAAGAGAATCTGAAGGGCAAATAAAATAGCAGTCAGCTCAGCCGTAAAAACAGAAGCAGTCATAGGGTGGCTCCCACCTCGACAGAAGGTGGGAAATACCACACCAAAGCCCACACCTGCATCAGACTTGGATCCATCAGTATAAACTGGTATGAAGTCCCCATGAGAAGAGGCATGCTCTAAAAACAGAGAAAATAAAAACTGAGAAGGAAGGGAGGCCTTAATGGATGAGAAGAAACGACAAAATGTCACCCTGGGGAGAAGCCTGTAGCCCACCCTCGGGACACGGTGGGGAGTGATCGGCACAGAAGGAACAGAGAAGCTAGACATAACTGACTGCACCCTGAAACCAAAGGGCTTTGGAAAGGATGGCCGAGTGGCAAAAATAGGTGACCGAGAATCTTGAGAGACCTTGATAAAGGGCACAGAGTCTGGGAGATGAGATAAGCGATACCAACATCGCATCAAAAGGGAAGAGCAGAGCAAGTCTAGAGGAAGGACACCAGCATCAGCCAACAAGCTCGAAATCGGGGAAGATCGGAATGCCCCAGTGGCGAGACGAACACCAGCATGATGTATGGAATCTTAACTACGAAGCCGGGCTTCTGAGGCAGAAGAATAAACTTCACATCCATAATGAAGTTTGGATAAAATCAGAGACTGATGCAAGAGGAGGAGGGTCTTGCGATCAGCTCCCCAGTATGTGTGCGCTAAAACTTTCAAGAGACCCAATGCTCTGAGACACTCAGCTTTTACGTACCTCAGGTGAGGGACCCAAGTCAACCGGCTGTCAAAAATCAGCCCTAAAAACCGGGTTTCCTTTAAACACGAAATACGACGCCCGTCTAAAAAAAGGTTTGGGTCAGGGTGGACTCCACGAATGCGGCAAAAATGCATGGCAACGGTCTTCTTGAAGGAAAATCGAAAACCTCGGTCATCAGCCCATCTAGAGACACGGTTGAGAGCCATCTGCATCCTCCTTTCTGCCATTGACATCCGTGAGGCAGTGACAGAGATTGATAAATCGTCAACATAGAGAGAGCCACGAACACCATCAGGGAGCACAGAAATAACGCTGTTAATTGCCACTGCGAAAAGGGTAACACTTAGTATGCTCCCTTGTGGCACACCATCCTCAAGGGGATGTGCAGTAGACAGCTCACTCCCAACTCGGACCCGAATAATACGATTAGATAAAAACTCCCGGATAAAAGTGGGGAGTCGCCCACGAAGACCAAACTCATAAAGTGATTGTAATATACCATGACGCCAGGAAGTGTCGTACGCCTTCTCCAAATCAAAGAACACTGTGATATGATGCTGGTTAGTTGCAAAAGCCTGGCAGATGGAAGATTCTAAAGAAAGGAGAGCATCTGTGGTCGACCGCATCTTCCGAAACCCACACTGGACAGGAGACAAGTAACCACCCTTCTCTAAGTACCACATGAGCCGACTATTCACCATTTTTTCAAGGACCTTACAAAGGCAAGATGTCAGCGAGATAGGGCGATAATTAGTGGTCTGCAAGTGATCCTTACCCGGCTTAGGGATGGGGAGAACCACAGCAACACCCCATGAGGCTGGAAACCCACCAGTGCACCAAATTCTGTTATACAGTGACAACAGAAAATGAAGGCCTTCATCAGGCAAGTGGTGTAAGAAGGCATATGGGACATCATCCAAGCCTGGAGAAGAGTCGCGACACTGCGACAATGCCGTCTGAAGTTCAGAAGCAGAAAAAGCAACATTATACAACTCCTCTGCAGTAGATGGAAAACTAATGCCAAAAGATTCCAGGTGCCGTCGGCGGCGTGCCGACGGGGATGAGGTGTCCTTCCTAGAGACATTAGCAAAATGAGCGGCAAATATCTCGGCAACAGACGAAGAATGAGCCACCACCACACCTGCACGAGATAAAACAGGAGGAGAGGGAACGGGAAATTTCCCTGAAATCTTCCTCACCCGTTTCCACACTTTCGTGAGAGGAGTCTGTGAAGAAATTGAAGAAACAAATGACGCCCAAGACTTCCTCCTAGCCTCCTTCATAACCCGCCGGGCATGAGCTCGGGCCCTCCTATATGCCACTAAGTAACCAGGGTCACCTCGGTGACGACGAAGTCGGGAGAAAGCAGCACGTTTAGCCCGAACAGCAGAAGCACACTCATCGGTCCACCAGGGAACTGGACGGCGAGGAAAGTGACCAGCTGTTCTCAGAATACTCTGCAGTGCCGCCGAGTGAAGTAAGTCTATGAAATAATCAACAGCAGCATCAGTGCTGGCAAAATCCTCCACACATCGGCTCGGGGAACACAGCTCCTCAAAAACCGGCCAGACTGCCCTATCCAAGCGCCAGCGGGGAAGACGACGCCGAGGCTCGCTCTGTGTCGATCTTAATAAAATAGGGAAGTGGTCACTGCCATGTAAGTCCGGTAACACAGCCCATGTAAAATTCAGGGCTACCCCTGCAGAGCACAGAGACAAATCAATAGCAGTAAAAATACCCGTTTGACTATGGAAGTAAGTAACTTCACCAGAATTTAAAATGTACAGATCCACATCCTCCACAATGGAGTCTAACATAGTACCTCTAGAGTCAGCTGTGGAGCCACCCCACAAGGGATGATGACTGTTCATGTCAGCCAGCAAGAAATAGGGTGAGGGAAGTGCATGAATAAGATTTTCAAGATCAACCCTCTCAATAGTGGCACTAGGAGGGAGGTACAAAGAGCACACAGTATAATGACGGGGAAGGAAAATCTGGAGAGCAACAGCCTGCAGTGGAGTGTTAAGACTCACAGCAGTGAAAGGTATGTCACTGCGTACTAGAATAGCCACACCCCCACCATGACCCTGTCCAGGAAGAGTATCTGAATAAAAAACCTGGTAACCAGGTGGACTGGGAGGCGCAGCATCACCAACCATTGTCTCTTGTAGGCAAACACACACAGGTGAATACTCAGCCAGAAGCCAACGGAGTTCCTCCCAGTTGGCTCGTAAACCATGGCAGTTCCATTGAATAATATTAGCCATTAAAACTATTGAAATAAAAAGGGGCAGGGGAGAGGGACAAACAGAAAACCATAAAAAAAAATACTAAATATATTAAAATGGAGGAACTATATACCCAAAAGAAAGGGTCACTTAGTGGAAACCACTGAGCGACCCTGGGAGACAATCTTCTTGGGAATGCGGATACGCCCACGAAGGGCCTTGTCACGGGCAGCAGCATGGCTAGAACGAGGGCCTGGGGTCTGCGAAGTGTTGGGAGACTTCACAGACACCCGTCGCTGCCCAGCAGGAGAGGAAGAGCTACTCCGAACCCTGCCTGGGGCCCCTAGTGAACCAAGAGGTCGAGCAGGAGGGATTGGGGTCCTGGCCTCCAAACGTGGAGGGGGCAGGACAGGATCCTCAGAGGTAACCGGAGGAGGAACATCCGATACCCCGGAGGAAGAGGTGCCAGACTGACCTGACACCCCAGAAGCCCCCGAAGACCCAGAAGCAGGGTCTGAGGGCTGTTGCACAGATGGAGTGACTACAGAGGATGTGGACTCCACGACCGACACCTTGCTTGGAGGATCTTCAAGACTCAAAGACTCTGAGGAACCACGATGACGTTTAGCGAATGAAGAATGTGCACCATGACTAACAGGGGATACCATAGATGTAGAGGTCGAGTCTTGAACTGTAGCGGCAACCGTCTCAAGTGCGGGAGATTGTTGCACTGGCATGGGATCAACAGATGAAGGCATAGGAGCTGACACAACAGGAGAAACTCGAGTCTGCTGCTGGACAGGTCGATGAGGACGGCTATGACCGGACAAAACTGACGCATAAGACACTCCGTTACAGAAAACAGATGACATGGCTCTACTCCTGGCCTCAGAAAAGCTTATTTTGTCACGATTACGGATGAGGAGGATCTTCTTCTCCAAGCAAAACCGAGCACAGTCTTTAGATGAAGCAGGATGTGCCTCGCCACAGTGCAAACAACAAACAGGTCCAGGACAGTCCTGTCCTGCATGAGTGGATTCTCCACAAATGACACACACCACTGGGAGGCCCTGTTGCAAACGACGACAGACTCGCCCAACATGCCCGTACATCTGACAGTGGTAGCAGCGTTGTGGGTTTGGTACAAAGGGTTTGACCCTAAGGGATAACCAAGCCACCTTTATGGATGAAGGCAGAATAGTACAGTCGAACGTCAGCAACAAGGATGGAGTTGGGGTAAGTACACCATCAACCTTCTTCCGAAACCTTTCCACTTTAACCACCCTGTGGACCTGGAGTTCTTCAAGCAGCTTCTCTTCACTGTAACGAAGTAAGTCTTTGGAGAAAACAACACCTCGACATTGATTGAAAAAAGCATGAGGAACACAAGTAAACAGCGCATCCGGGTCCTTACACTGGGCAGCCAGCCGGGAACCCTCTTCAGGGGATGTAACCTCCACTAGTAGGCTACCATCCCCCTGAGGTGAAATCTTTGGCTCTCTTCCACAGATTGACATAATGCGCCGATGAACAGTAAAAATGTCCAAATTCGCAATAGGCTGACCATCCAAAGTACGAATGGTGTAGTACCTTGCAAAATCAACCCTCTCAAAGACACCCGGCAGGACCTCACGGGCATGTCCACAATATGTTGTTGTCTGTTGCCGGCTCTTCTTTGTAGTGGCCACTGGCCGCAAACCACTGGAACCAGGCAGGTATGGTTCTAGGGTGGCAATATGGGCCTCACCAGCCAGAGGCACAGGAGGTGCACAAGAGGGAGACTGAAAAGGATGGTCAGGGACGGAACCAGGGTCGTCAGATGCAGAAATTTTCGAAGCCATAATCAAAAAGAACAACCTTCATTCCCCCACCCCTCCACCCACCATGGAGCCCAACAAGGGGAGGCCATATGCCAGGGAAAGCACCACTGGCGACCCCAGAGGTAGTGGGAAAGTATACGCAGGTAACCACCAAGGGACCCTGACAAGGGTGACTCCAGGACGATAGGAGCCACCAGGTCCCCCAGTGCCCGCTTGACCCTAAAGCCACTATGTGACTAGCCTGGATGGCTAGCCAGTGACCAGCCGATTGACCTGGTCGGGCCCAAAGAGGTGTATTGCTAGCTGAAGGGTGCACCATGCAGCATCACTCAACCTCCAGGACTCCCGTCTCCCAGCATTACGGGACGCCACGCATGGCAAACACGTGGGGAGGCAACAGTCCCGCCCTAGATGGCAAATGGGCAGGGACTGACATCACCAGTAGGCCTCCTCTACCAGTGATGTAGGGGGTGCTTGGTCCACGACACTGACAAATGCTGAACCCTACAAAGGTAGGCATGCCTCCAAAGTAGGTGGCACTGCCAGCCACGCTTCAAGCCCCGCCACCACGTCAAGGTGACCCCCCTCAGCGGGGGTGCAGTCACATGGATCTGGGGAGCTGTAATGCAGGAAACATCATACAATTCGACATTTTCGAGGAAGCAACTTGATTTCACTAGTTACAGTATGCCAAAAAGTTTCACAAAAAGTTCACAGAATACAGTAAGCTAGGGGCACTTTCCCCTATCTACAGACTCGCTCGAGTCACAACCTCGGTCCCCACACAGAAAAGTCCAAAGCACTCAAATTAACCTCCACATTTAAGAGTGATGTCAGTCAATTCCTTAAGGAGTCAGATCGGTGTGATGCCAACAAAAGAGTCTCAGTGGAAACTGTAGTATCCTTGTTTGTCTGTTTTGAGCTCCTCACCCACCTTTACCCAAACACCCTTGCCAAAGCAAGCTCCGTTGCATTCACCCCCAGCACCGAATCTGAGCGCCACTTTGACAGCTTCACACATGCCTTACAGCAAATTGCATTGCAACTTTCACCAGGCCCTTAGCCTACATACCCTGCTGTCCCAGCCTCAGCTGACACACTGGCCCGCACACCACCCAGCAGCCAGTACACTTGCCGCCGATCCTCCTGCTCACTTTTCCAGTCGAATAGACAAGTGTGTTACAACTGTTCACACCCAAGCCACACATCAAACCATTCCTACCAGCGACAGTGGTCAGAATCACAACAATACTGTGACTATCATAGCTGGACTATCCTCACATCCAAAGATTGCTGCGTTCTTGCATCTCAGTTCTCACAGCAGATGCAGACATCCTCAAAAACATACCAGCCTCCCATGTGACTAGCACTCCCTCAGCAACGACAGGAACTCCCAGTTTGCACCCTCATGAACTCTCAAAAATTGCTTAAGGCAGTATCAGTTCTAGCTGTCACTCGAAACTTCAGCCTGTCCTGATTCATGGACACTGGTGCCACCATCAATATTCTTGCCTCCAAGGCCTTCGGCAAATTACACTCTGCTAGCTGCCGTGTCACAGTCCTTGAACCCCTAGATTTGAAATTTTGCACAGTTGATGGCATCAACTTGTGCATTCACAGTGAGATGTCATTAGAAACCTACCTCACAGATAGACATCCTCCAATTTTCCCTGAAGTTTATGTAGCTTATATTCAGTTCCCCACAGACCTCCTCATAATGGATTGCCTGACTAACGGCATCACGCATTTCCCAAAAAAGAATGGCATCAGCTTGTCCAGTTGTTTCTTGCCAGACGTGCCTGAACCCGCTCCCTTACTTATGAATCATCGGCCTCACATAGCCAAGTGGTCTGTCAATCAGTAACCTGTCCCAGTTCATTCAACTGCTGTGTCTACCTCAGATGACGTTCTTCCCAAGTCTGCCCAGTCACCTCTACCTAGATCCCTCTTGCTTTGCAACCTGTCAGTAGTGCAGTGCATTCACGCGCTACTGATCCCCAGATTCACACACACACACTAGACCATTGTGACAGTCTTACAAGCACAGACTTTCTCCCCACTATGCATATCTCCAGGCATGCATCATTGCTCATGTACATAGTTCAGCCGTAGACACGGCAGACGACTCTCCATTTGACATTTTCCAACAACCACAGGTGCCCTTATCTACAGTCATGTAGGAATGCACCTTCCAATCACACACTGTCCTGATCAACCACACTATACTTCCCCCCTGTTCAGTCGCCAAATTGCACATATGCACTGTCAGCACCCAGGATGCCGTGTGTCTTCCATAAACTATGCTTATAAAAGGTATCTCTTTTCTCTCTGCCTTGTGTTCCGTCAGCAAGAATGGCTACAGCTCCCTGCTTGTCCTTAATGAGACTAATGTCCCACTTACACTCTCAGCTGGCACTAACTTGTATGGCATCCTTGTCTACCCCAGCCATGTCAAAGTTTTTGATTAGGAAGACCTACCACAAGCACCCATGCATGCTACGTCTTTGCAGCCATCTACCACTGAGGTTCTGTTCCCTCTTACTTAACCTGACACTGAAGAATTTCACCATGCTTCTCTCTGAGTTCAAGAATGTCTTGGCTCTTCCCGTTGAGCTTTAAGAAACGACCAACATTATGAAGCACTCCATCCCACTCAGGGCAGACACTCGCCTGTGTTACATCCCTGCCTACAGGATGCCCAACAATAAGTGCGAAACAGTAGAGCATCTCGTTGCTGACATCCTTGACCAGGACATTACTGACCCCACTACCTCTCCTTGGAACTTCCGTCTTTTCGTAGGTGCCAAATCCATGGCAATTTCCGCCCCGTCGTGGACATCTGTGAACTCAACAAGCTCACAGTGTAGGACTACAACACCATCCCAGTCTTAAAGGATCTCATCCACTCAGTTGGAGAGAATAATGTAGTTTTCACTTCCTTCACCTCATGTCAGGCAGATTTCCCTTGACAAAGCCTCTAAACCTTGAACTGCCTTCAGTACCTATTGGACATTTCCATTTCCAACGTCTCCCAGTGGGTCTCGCTGCAAGTAGCGCAGTCTTCACACATAATAACAAGGTTTTCTCTGGTTTCACTGGTAAAGATGTTTTTCTCTACCTGTACAACCTCACCATTACATCTAAGTTAGTTTCAGGCCACTTGCAGACTCTCCATGAAGACTTTTCACGACTGGAGCCAGCAGGATTTAAAGCCTATCTATCTATCTATAGCCAGACGTCGTAATGCAGTAAGGGGTGGCCACAAACAAATCGCCTCCCTGTCGCTCTGTGCCCCGCCATTTCACTGCCCTGCTCTCAGCTCACATCCCCCTCTCTCATATATCTCTCTACTCCATCCCTCCATCTCATCCTCGGCCTCCCCTTCCCTCCCCCCCCCTCCACCTCACTCACATACACTCTGCTTGTCAGCCTCTCACTCTCCATCCTTTCCACATGGCCAAACTACCTTAATGTATTTCTCCTAACGCTTCCTATCACATCCACATCCACATCATAACACTCCTTCACTTTCTCATTTGTCAGTCTGTCTCTCCATGTGACTTCACATGCTCCTCTCAAATAACTCATTTCCACTGCTGTCACTCTTGACTTCTGTCCTTCCAGCAAGGTCCAAGCTTCACTTCCATATGTTAAAGTTGGTATCACAATATTGTCATGTAGTAGCTTTTTCACTTCCATGCGCACCTCCCTGTTACTTATCACTGCTTTCAAGGAACCAACAACCTTTCTTTCTTGTTGTACCCTTTCAAGCACTTCACCCTCTAAACTTCCATCCTTACTCATCACACTACCCAAGTACTTAAATGCACTCACATTTTCCATTTCCTCCCCATCCAATCTCACTGTACATTCACTGACTTTACTTCTCTCGAAGACCATAACTTTACTCTTCGGAACCATACATTCACCACCTTTAAATTCCATTTTTTACACACTCTCCCAAACGCATCCATCAAACCTTGCAGCTCGCCTTCGTCTTCTCTTAACAACACAGTATCATCTGCAAACAACAGAACAGGGAGTTTCCAAACACTGCCCTCTCTCACTAGGGCCACTTCAGCATCCACTCCCCTACCTTGTATCTCTTTTATAACTTATAGTTAAGTTTTCAAAATGTTCCTTCCTTCAGCAAGAGATCAAATTCTTGGGCCATGTTTTAAAATCACCGGGTATTCTCACTTCTGATGACAAAGTTAAAGTTGTTGCTGACTTCCCACGTCCCCAGTCACTTGAAAAGGTACACAGTTTCATAGGCTTATCAGGGTTCTACAGAAGGTACACCAAGGGTTACACATCCATCGCACATCCCCTTTCTCAGTTGCTTAACTGCTAGCCACCAAGGGACAGTTATATCCAACGTGAAAACGGTGAATCAGGGCCATTCAGAGACGGCTATAGATGCAAGCGTTTTCATGCCACAGTTTGAAGTGGCTGCCACTTGATCTCATCACCAGTGGGTGGGGATAACCTCCCAGGACCCAAGGCAAGCATACCTCAGTCGTCTCTGTGACTCAGCCAGGTGAAGGATGATGTTTTCATAAATCTCTTGTCTGCTTCCGTTCCTTGCCTTACATGGACCTTGCCTCATCCAACCCTGCCAAGTCTCCTTCCAAGGATACTTGCAAAGTGCTAAGTGATAGTGCCATAGGGCTTGTCTTGGATGCAACTGTGTCTAGAGTATCTAGTCATGGAGAAGTTATCGCACTGAGGGCAAAGCAAAAGTCTATGCCACATGCACATCTACGAGTACAGCCTCCCTCGTAGTCAAAAATTAGTTGTATTCTTCGCGTCCTTACACATCAGTGTGACCACCTACCCTGTGGATGGCATTCTTCACAAGAAGAAGAGTTGGTGAGTACTATGAATTTTAATTTGCTACCCTAACTTGTTTTATGTAAGGAAGAAAGAACCAAAGGCCAGGAGCCTGCAATCCATTCCTTCAAAAAAAAAAAAAAAAAAATTACAACAGAGAGCCAAATTCAAGATCCGTTTATGTCGATATGCCTGGACACACTGCGTTTCAAAGACTGGAGATCATAGGCAGTAGGAAATACAGACGGAGGGAGACAGTTCCAGAGTTGACTTGTTGCATAAATGAAGGACTGGGAGTAACGGTTAACTCTTGCATTAGAGTGTACGGTAGAAAAGGGATGAGAGTTTGTTACTAGATAGGTGCTATGCGCCCATCATGGAGGTGGAGGGATGCAAGCAGCCAGTTCAGAGGAGAAGTGACCATTGAAGTTGCGATTGAAGAGATAAAGATGCAACAGTGCAGCAAACAAACAGAGGTTGAAGGGAGTTAGTGACGAAAAACCTTTGATTCCACCTTGATGAGAAGAGCTGTATGTGGGAAGCCTCCTCAGATATGAGAGTTGTACTCTACACAGGGGCGAATAAAACTCGTGTATAAAGCCAATAACTGTGCAGGAGTGAAGAACGTACAGAGTCGGCTCAGCTCACCCAATCTCTTGGAAGCACTTTTTACGAGAGATGGAATATGATCTTTCCAAAATAAATCCCCAGAGAATGAAATCTCAAGTGTGTTTATGGATGATGCAGGACTGAGCTGGATATTTTTAAACATTAGTGGGTACTCCTGTGGAAGATTTTGCCGGGTTGATAGGTGTAAGAACTGGGTCTTTGATGCATTAAAAACAACAATACTTTTACCTGAATCAGATATACGAATCAAGTCAGATGTTAGGTTTGCCATAGCCTCGTCCCTTGTTTGTTGAAGTAACTGCTGAAATGGATATTGCGAGAAGCCGATGGAAACGTGAAGTGTGGAATCATCAACGTGTGAGTGGATACGGTCGGATGTACAGCTTAGGTCATTGATGAATAAAAGGAAGAGAGTTGGTGATAGGACAGAGCCCAAAGGAACACCACTGTTGATAGATCTACAGTAGGAGACGAACGGTGGTCGTCTACAACAGCAGCTATAGAACGACAAGGAAGAAAGCTATAGATGAAGGCAAAGATAGAAGGATAGTAACCATAAGAGGGCAGTTTGGAAATTAAAGATTTATGCCAGACACAATCGAAAGCCTTTGAGATTTCAAGTGCAATGCCAAGCTTTCGCCAAACTCCCTACAAGAGAATAACTAGGAGTCTGAAGGGTAGGTGAGATCGCCATAGTACCTTCTCTGACAGAAGCCATACTGATCATTAGGAAGAAGGTTGTGATCGGAAAGATGCTTTGAAATTTTTCTAAGAATGGACTCGAAAACTTTTGAAACAGGATGTCAAAGGAATTGGGTGGCAATTAGAGGGTTAGGAATGGTTACCCTTCTTTGGGACAGGCTGAATGAGAACAAACTTCCATTAAGAAGGAAAGGTACAAGTTGACAGATGTGAAGGCAGGGTATAAGCACAGAAGCACAGGTCTTTTCGACAACAGGATGGACCCCATCAGGCCCATCTGCTTTGTTATTGTTGAGCCCAGTGATGGCAGAAAACACATCAGTTGAAGAAATTTCGATGTCAACCACGAGGAAGTCAGAGAGGGGAAGTGAGTGAGAAACACCACCGGAATCATCTAAGGTAGAATTGGAGGAGAAATTCAGAGCAAAAAGATCTGCTTTATCAATAGAAGAAATAGCTACAGAGCCATCAGAGCAGAAAAAAAAAGAAAAAAAAAAAGAGGGATATGATGTAAAGTTGTTAGAAAGGTTTTTGGCAAGGTGCTATACTTTCCGAGATAATTATTAAGGTTTGAAAACAAGCAACTTAGGGAAAATTGCGTGTATCGAGAGGGTGATGGAGGTATAAACAGCCTAGCACGGAGGATTAAGAAAGACACGTCATGGTGCTGGGCAGATGAACAAGAGTCAGCTTTCAGCTCCCTCAAGTCAGCTCTGACCTCTGCCCCAATCCTTGCTTACCCTAATTATAGTAAGCCTTTCATCATGTATACAGATGCCTCTTACATTGGTCTGGGAGCTGTTCTTTTGCAAGATCACGACGGTCACCTGCAGCCAATAGCTTATGCTAGTCACCTTCTCGACAAAGCCAAAATGAACTATTCTCTCACCAAACTTGCAAGTGTGTGGACCCTCAAACACTTCAAAAACACAATTTTACGTTATGAGAATCATGCTGAAACTGACCATCTACCTGTCCTGCACCTCTTCAGGGGCAATAACCTATCAGAGTCACTAGTTCGTTGGTTTTTCACCATTCAGAACTACATGCCTACCCTCTCGTACATCCAGGGTCGTTCGAACACAGTCACTGATACCCTGAGCACAGGAATGACAGTGCCATCAACACCACTGTGTCCCCTTTTCTGCATCTTGATCTCAATGATGTTAAACAAAAACAATGTGCGGACCCCTCTTTGGAAACGGGTCATTTATTATTATTTAGAGTCTGGTGGCGGTGCAGATCTGCCTGTTCTCCCTAACGAGATCAACAGATTCGCACATGAGCAAGGCGTTCTCTTCCATAACAGCACGCTGGAATGCAAACATGAGCCCAGGCAAGAAATCTCTCAAGTGATCATCCTCAGTGTAATGATCCTTGATGTCTTAAAACTTCTTCACGACTCCCCCATCGCTGTGCACCCTGGTAAAGACAGATGTTTGAGTCAAGCTTGTCTCCAATACTTCTGATTAACCATACTCCAGGACATTCAGGACTATACCAATGCTTGTCACTCATGTTCATCTCAGAAAGGAAATGCCAGAGGCACTGCCCCAATGTAGTCCTACCCTGTACCCTCCCAACCATTTGACACACTCGCAATCGATCTTATAAAACTGCGTCTGATCTCCCACAGGAATCAGTTCCTCTTTGCATGGTCCACTTTTCTCGTTTCTCCATCCTTCTTCCAGTGCAAAACAAATAATTTTCTGTCAGTAATGTAAAGTGTTCCTTCACCACCCCATGGACACTTACTTCAGACAGTGGCAGAAATTTTAACAACAAAATTCTGTCAGGGATATCCAGTGCCTTTAATGTCAACCGGTGTAACATTGTAGCCTACCATCCTAGGTCCAGTGGCACCAAAAAAGTAAAATTCATTAACATCACCTGGCACTTCTGTACAGAATCCCCATAGCTGTTCTTAACAGCGCTATGAACAACTACTTCTCTGAGGCTCCTTACTTCGTTCTTTTCATCATGAACGAGCGTCTCCCATACGACCTCCTTTCTTCTCCTCCTCCTGTCTACAACGTCAACGACTATATGACAGCCAAAGTAGCTGCATTCCAGTAACTTTTTAAGAGAATTCGCGACTCACTTGCCTTGTCTAAGGAGGAGATGCTTCTTTATCACAAGTCAGCTAAAGAAATGCAGCTAATGGACAGGGACATTGTTTATTCAGTCAGTCAAACCCCCACCTCTAAACTAACCCCAAAATTTAAAGGCCCATACAGTGACCTCCGGCATAAGAAGGAAAACAAAGTCAACTTTCTGCGTCTTCAGTCAGGGGAGAAGATACTACAGGTAGATTAACTTAAGAAAGTTTCCCGTGGCTTGGATGTAGAGACACATCCTCAGCAGAGTCAGTTCCCCTCTGATCCTACTACCCCTGTCACTACCCTTCACCCTCGTCACTCTTACGAATTAAGAACCAATGCCCCTCCCCCCCCAGTCGTTATTTGTATCCAGCCCAGTCACAACAGTCCAGCTACGCACATGTCTGTGTCTTAGAATGTACTATTTTTTGCGATTCTCTTTAGGATGTCCTATGACTTTGTGACTTGTTCTGTGTCCTTCAGGCACAGGATATCTGTTGTTTCTCAGATATCTAATGTTTCTTACCAGGAGCCTTCCAAGCTGAGGTCAGCTTGTCTGGGCATTTATATGTCACGTATGATGTCAGTATTATTAGTGTGCAAGTATGGGGATTATTACAGTTACGTAAAGCATCTACAAGCATTGTATTTATTGAAAAGAGTTGCTCAATCGTTTAATTTTCAAACACTATTTCTCTGAGCGACACTGTGCCAGTATTTAGTCAGTCACGGCTGGGCGCTCGTAGGGCAAAGATGTACAGTACATGCTTGTGAACTCTGTACTACTGTGGTAATAAACTTAAGCTTAAGGTCTACAAGCATCTTTCTTTCTCCAAGACTACATCAAAGGTTGTTGGTGAACTACTTGCCAATAAGTGTATGAGAGGAAGAGACGGAATGAATGTGGATGTGTAGGGGGGGAGGTCAGAGAGAGAGAGAGAGAGAGAGAGAGAAAGAGAAAGAGAGAGAGAGAGAGAGAGAGAGAGAGAGAGAGAGGATGGAGAGAATGTGTGTGTGTGTGTGTGTGTGTGTGTGTGTGTGTGTGTGTGTGTGTGTGTGTGTGTGTGTGTGTGTGTGTGTGTGTTGGAAATTCATAACGTTAATGGCCAGTTTTTATTATTTTCGAAATAAAATTCAAACAAGAAGCGGTGCCAAGGCACAGCAAACCCACGTATTAAATATGGATCAAATCGGGTGAAAATTGACGATTTTACGCCCCTTTGAAATTATAGGCCCGACCCAGCTGACACTGACCCGCCTACTGCTAAGTAGGGGTGACTCCCCTGATGTAATGAGGCATGTTATAGGATGCAGATTTGAAAGCTGCACCTTTAAGTTTTGGTTTCATGTCGATATAACGAATTTGAAAGGAGATATAGCGAAAACAAAATATTTTTTTTACCCATTTTTTTTTTTCATTTTTGAGGTCTACAGCCTGGACCTGGGCCCAATTTGGGCCAAAATTTAGTCAGGTCATCAGAAGTTCAAAGCCCTTCGTCCGTGTTATTTTAGTCAAAATCGCACCAATAGTTGTGAAAAGACAGACAGACAAACAGACAGGCAGACAGACAAACCAAGCTAAAACAATTCCCTGGCGGGGACAAGTAAACAAGTGGGTATATCTGGTGCAGTAGATGCAGTTTTTTTTTTTTTTTAATGCTATGAAATAGGTTTGCTTCAGTTAGTTCTTGCATAGTAATTACTTTACATCGTAGTATTTATATGATCTGGACAAGTATTATAGTTGACTGAATCATCCCACTGTTATGACCAAACTATCCCGACAGTGAGGGGTAGTTCAGACGTTTTACATAACTCGCTTTTCTGACATCATCAGAAACTGAAAAAAGGTAAAGCCTTGAGCATAACACATATATTAACTGAAGCATGGGACAACATTTTGACACTGATGAACTGTAGTTGCTATTAATACCTACTCTTTGGCATATATATATATATATATATATATATATATATATATATATATATATATATATATATATATATATATATATATATATATATATATATATATATAAATTGTTACATAGCCTATGATTTCATCCTTTGTATAATTCTAACGTACAGTATGCTGCATCTTTGATCACGATTCGCCTCGTGGCTTCCATAGTGACCAGGCTCGCGTGTTCTACATCACTCCCCCTTCTCCCCCTTATAGTAGAGTAAGTCGTTCTTTCTGTTGTTCAGACCAGGAGTGTCAACTCTCCTCCCCTGTGCCTTCATATCCGTGTCCATTTTGCAAGTTGAATCAAGCTCTTCCGGCCTCAGTCTCTGCATTAATGGCCACTTAGATCTACTCCTCATTTTGTTCACATCTCTGTCCTCCCCTGTACAGAGTATTGTTTTTGTGAGTCCTCAGGAAGTCTCCAACCATCTAGCTGCTGTGAAATTTGAGTATAAGTGTTATTACATTTTTTCTTGTACTGTATATCATAAGGTGTTAATTCATGGGCCTGGTGAGGTTTTTCTGATTGATGTGAAGTTTTGCTGTCGGCCAGTAGTAATAATATTTTGTATCTGTAATCATATATCTTGCATTAACTGAGCATTATCCGGTTTTCTCATTTTATCAGGGCTGACTTAGATAAATTTACTCTTGCTAATTTCGTGTTAATAGAGGCTATTGCAGTTAACCATATATTTAACCTGTTTTTTGCCGTTACATTATCCTTATGAGTCCTGAATGTTTAGTTGTTAGTTTGAGCACTAAACTTTAACTTGTCATTTTACCTAACTCTTTTGTTTTGAACCTGGAACTTTGCCGGACAGTAGTGATTTTAATTCTCACTTGAAATGTTCATTATCTCTGTTCCGTAACATAAATTTGGCGACCTCTTATCAGGATATTCAGGATATTATCATAAGGATATTGCTTAATATTTTGTGACTGTGATTTATTCATGATGTCTACTATTACTACGCTTGAAGAAGCCAAAGATTTTTTGTCAAATGAGCAAACAGTGTGTGATGTAGAAAACAGAACAAAGAATGAACTTAAGCTTGTTGCTCAACAATTGGGAATTGCTGTTCGCTCTCATCAGTCTAAAGATCAAATTGTTGGCATGATTAATAAAAGCTTGTTTAATGTAACTCCTCCAGATGAGCAAACGCAGATTGAAATAGCTAAGTTAAAGCTAGCCCTGCAGGAGGCTCGTACTAAGGAGGCTGAGTCTCAGGCTCGTATTCAGGAGGCACAGGCACAAATTGAAATTGCTAGGATTCAGGCAGACCATGAGTATCGCATGAAACAAGGTGGAACTGGATCATCTAGCTCTGATGATTTTGATGTGGCTAAAACTGTTAAACTTGTCCCTCCTTTTAATTAATCTGATTTAACAAAGTATTTTCAGTTGTTTGAGAGGGTAGCTACAGGTTTTAATTGGCCCAAAAAGTATTGGCCAGTACTCCTTCAAACTGTTCTCACCGATAAAGCTCAAGTAACTTAAGCATCTTTGCCTCAGGATCAATCTGATATTTATGATGTAGTTAAGAGCTTGATTCTTAAGGCCTATGAGCTTGTTCCTGAAGCCAACAGAGCAAAATTAAGGACAACTTATAAGCAAGATAAGCAATCCCATGTTGAGTATGCAAAAATCAAAGAAGATCTGTTAGAGCAGTGGTTAAATTCTAAGAATGTGGATTCTGATTTTGGTAAATTTAAGCAGATGATTTTGCTGGAGGACTTCAAAAGGTGTATTAATAAAGATGTAAACCTATATCTTGATGAGAAAAGAATAGATAATTTGTCTGATGCTGCAGTTTTAGCTGATGAATATGTTCTCACTCACAAGAGATATTCTAAAGAAAAAAGGAAAGCTGAGAGTAAGTACGTTGCCTCTACTCAGAATACAGGTAACAGGAAAGAGAATAAAGATGATGTTTCTTAGGAAGTAAATACCAGCTTCACCTCTAGATTTCAGAAAAGTAAATGTACTTATTGTAGTAAGCTTGGTCCTACTACGGAGAAATGTTTCAGGAGACAGCGTGATGTGAACAAAAAGGAGTCTTTAAATATTCAGTCAACTGGTCTAGTGTCCACCCTTGAGAGTTCCCAGAATTCTTTAACTGAGTTAACTGAACCTGCTTTGAGGGGCAAATTAAATTCTCATGATAAAGCTCCTCTTTTGAGCAGTAACGTGGGTGACACTCTCAAGAGTTCATGTGGTAATTTCCTTTCTGATGGTTTTGTCAGTCCTCTAGACAGTAATGACAGGAAATTAGTTAAAATATATCGTGATACAGGTGCTTGCCAATCCCTTATGCTGACCAGTGTTCTAGGCTCTAATGTTAATTCCTCTGATGAGACTGTAATCTTACAAGGTGTAGGGAATAATTACTTCTCTGTCCCTTTGTGCAGTGAATTCAAAATCTGGTTTTGTTAATGGTTCCGTTATGGTTGGGTTGGTTGAGACACTCCCAATGTCAGGTGTAACTTCCTTACTTCGAAATGATATTGGTGGAAGTCAAGTGTGTCCAGCTCCTCAGTTGTCTAATGAGCCAGTGGCTGCGACCCAGGATTGTGATATCCCTGATGTGTTCTCTGCATGTGCTGTCACTAGGGCTAAGTCTAAAGTTACTGGTGACTTAGAGGATAATGATGATGATGATGTTATCCTAGCTGACACTTTTCTTGCTAATTTAGACCACTCACCAGATGAGGCAGTACCCAGTAGTGTTGATAATTTGTCTTCTCAAGAGTTGGTTGAGTTGCAGGTTGCTGACCCTGAGTTGAAAGGTCTAGCTAACTCTGCTTGCAGTGAGGAAGAGTCAGCTGGTGCTTCTACTTGTTATTATATAAAGTCAGGAGTACTTATGAGGAAGTGGAGACCCCCAACAGCATCAGCCGACTGTGAATGGGAGGTTATACATCAAGGTGTCATCCCTCGTGTTAGTAGGCAGGATATCATTAGAATGGCTCATGATTCCAGTTTGGCAGGACACCTTGGAGTGAGGAAGACTGTGGCACGCATTTTGAAACACTTCTACTAGCCAGGTATGTTCAGAGACATTTCCAGGTATTGTAAGGTTTGTCAGACCTGTCAAGTTGTGGGGAAGTGTAATCAGACCGAAAAGGTTGCACCTCTAGTTCCCATTCCTCCTTTTGAGGCGCCATTCACCCGTGTGTTGGTGGATATTGTGGGCCCTCTTCCTAAGACTTCTTCAGGATTTTCTTATGTGTTGACCCTGATTGATATGGCTACTCGTTATCCTGAAGCCATTCCACTTAGAAATATCTCAGCAAAGAACGTGGTGAAGGAAATGCTAGGGTTCTTCACCAACTTTGATCTGCCCAAGGAGGTACAGTCAGACCGGGGAAGTACTTCCATGTCAAATGTTTTCAAGCAATCTCTGAAAGAGTTGGGCATCACCCAGATCACGTCTTCAGCTTACCATCCCCAGACCCAAGGAGCGTTGGAGAGATATCATCAAACACTCAAATCGATGCTCAAGAAATACTGTTTGGAACATCAGAAAGACTGGGATAAAGGTCTTCCATTCGTTGTATTTGCCGCAAGAGAATCTCCAAATGAATAACTGGGCTTCTCACCTTTTGAACTACTGTTTGGCCATGAAGTAAGAGGACCCCTTAAGCTACTAAAGGAATGCTGGCTGTCTGAGGAAGATGACGTCAACCTGCTGGAGTATGTGATGAAGTTCAAAGAACGGCTGTCCACTGCTTTACAGCTGGCGAGAGAGAATTTAGGAGCTGCTCAGAAGATGAAGACTTGGTATGATAAGAAGTCCAGGTTGCGCCACTTTCAGCCAGGAGATCAGGTTTTGATTCTGCTACCGGTGCATGGGCAACCTCTTCAAGCCAAGTTTAGTGGTCCTTATTTCATGGAGAAGAAACTCAGTGATGTCAACTATGTCATCGCCACACCAGATCGTAGAAAGAACAAGCAACTTTGTCACATCAACATGCTAAAGTTATATCACAGGCGGGACGAAAATAACCCAGTCTGCACTGTAGCTGTTCCACCCGAGTCTGCAAGTGAAGTTCTCCCATGCAGCATGAGCCTGAGTGATAGTTTGGGGACGAATCCTGATATCATGAATGATCTCCAGACTAAGTTTTCTCATCTAGCTCCTGAGGAAAGGCAGGAGTTTTCGGCATTACTGCAGGAGTACCCGCAAGTGTTCCGTGCCACTCCAGGAAGAACCACTGTGTTGATGCATGATGTCGATGTTGGAGACGCAAAGCCAATTGAATTGCCTCCTTACCGTGTGAAACCTGTGAAAGTTCCTCTCATCCAGGAGGAGCTTGGCTACCTGTTGGACCACAAGATGATTGAGCCCTGTCAGAGCGAGTGGAGTTCTCCTGTCACTCTAGTCCCTAAGCCAGGTGGGTCACAGCGGCTTTGCATCGACTACAGACGTGTTAATCAGATAACCAAAACAGACACTTACCCTCTCCCTCGCGTGGAAGATTGCATAGACAAGATCGGAAAGGCTAGGTACATAAGTAAGTTTGATTTGTTAAAGGGATACTGCCAAGTACCTATGACTGAACGTGCTAGGGAAATCTCATGTTTTGTAACACTAGGAAAGACTTTTGCATGTTCTGTAATGCCATATGGTATGAAGAATGCACCAGCCACATTTCAGAAGCTCATGAATGTTGTAACAGAGGGTTTGGCAGGGTGTGTTGTTTATATTGATGATGTATTAATCTTCAGTGACAACTGGAAAGATCACCTATGCCATGTTAGTAAACTTCTTGAGCGTTTGGTTCAGGCTAATCTTGTAGCTAATTTATCAAAATGTGAGTTTGGTCAAGCTAAAGTTCAGTATCTTTGGTACGTAATTGGTGATGGACACGTTGCACCACCAGCAGCTAAGGTTCAGGTCATAAGTGATCTTCCCAGACCTGAAAGTGGGAAAGAGCTACAAAGATTTTTGGGAATGGTAGGTTATTACAGGAGATTTGTTCTTAACTTTTCAATTCTTGTATCACCACCTACAGACCTACTGAAAAAGGGAGTTAAATTTGTCTGGACCAATACCTGTGAATCCTCTTTCAGTAAACTTAAAGCTATCCAATTAAGTCAGCCACTGCTCGCTACTCCAAATTTTGCTAAGCCATTTAAGATGGCTGTTGACGCAAGTGATATAGGAGCTGGGGCTGTTTTGCTGCAAGAGGATGATCAGGGTATTGAACACCCTGTATCTTGTTACAGTAAGAAGTTCACTCCACCTCAAAAGAACTACTCAACTATTGAGAAAGAGCTTTTGGCCTTGATTTTGGGTTTACAGCATTTTTCATTTTATTTGTGTTCTGGTTTTGACCCCATTGTCATTTATACCGATCATTACCCACTAAAATTCCTTAGTAAGTTTAAAGATAAAAATCAGAGATTGACAAGATGGAGTCTACTTCTTCAGGAGTATTCACTAGACATAGAACATGTCAAGGGGAAAGAAAATGTTATTGCAGATTGCTTATCTTGACTTTAGACAGATTGTTTTAGAGTAATAAGATATTTCCTTTGTAATTTTTTTTTTTTTTTTCTGGGGAGGTGTTACATAGCCTATGATTTCATCACCCTTTGTATAATTCTAACGTACAGTATGCTCCATGTTTAATCATGATTCGCCTCGTGGCTTCCATAGTGACCAGGCTCGCATGTTCTACATCACTCCCCCTTCTCCCCCTTATAATAGAGTAAGTCGTTCTTTCTGTTGTTCAGAGCTGGAGTGTCAACTCTTCCTCTTCTGTGCCTTCATTTCCGCGTCCTTTTTGCAAGTTGAATCAAGCTCTTCCGGCCTCTATATAATGAGCTAAGTCTCTGCATTAATGGCCACTTAGATCTACTCCTCATTTTGTTCACATCTCTGTCCTCCCCTGTACAGAGTATTGTTTGAGTGCTCAGGAAGTCTCCAACCATCTAGCTGTTGTGTAATTTGAGTATAAGTGTTATTACATTTTTTTCTTGTACTGTATAGCATAAGGTGTTAATTCTTGGGCCTGGTGAGGTTTTTGTGATTGATGTGAAGGTTTGCTGTCAGCCAGTAGTAATAATATTTTGTATTTGTAATAATATATCTTGCATTAACTGAGCATTATCCGGTTTTCTCATTTTATCAGGGCTGACTTAGATAAATTTACTCTTGCTAATTTCTTTTTAATAGAGGCTATTGCAGTTAACCATATATTTAACCTGTTTTTTGCCATTACATTATCCTTATGAGTCCTGAATGTTTAGTTGTTAGTTTGAGCATTAAACTTTAACTTGTAATTTTACCTAACTCTTTTGTTTTGAACCTAGAACTTTGTGAGACAGTAGTGATTTTAGTTCTCACTTGAAATGTTCATTATCTCTGTTCCGTAATATATATATATATATATATATATATATATATATATATATATATATATATATATATATATATATATATATATATATATATATATATATATATATATATATATATTTATATATATATATATATATATATATATATATATATATATATATATATATATATATATATATATATATATATATATATATATATATATATATATATATATATATATATATATATATATATATATATTTATATATATATAACGACTACACCAACCTCCTATCTGTAAAATGAGTACACTACATGCACCTATCTGTAAAGAGAGTATACTACATGCAACTATCTGTAAAGAGTATACCACATCCTTCTGTCTGTAAAAAGAGTATACTACAGTACATGCTACTATCTATTGGAAAGTGTATAATATACCCATTGTGACTATCTTTTAAGTGAGTTCACCACATGTCCCTACAACCAATACACAGTACAAATGCTCATTGCCGTCGTAGAAACATTATGAATTGTATTCCTGAGACTGGTGGACGATTTTAGTCACCAATTATTAGAACACTTTGCTACTGTGTACGCCCTATTTTCCAGATCTGTCTATTAGAGATTATACAATTCTCTGTTCTCCATCTTTTTCCTATCCTGTAAAAACTACAATGCTTATTTTTTCCAGAATGCATTTTCAAATCTCCTTTTCCTCTCAGTTTTTGCTGGATGGTGTGGTGGGTGGGGGGGAGCCTTCCGCTTTTCTATCCCTTCCTCATACACATTGTTTAAATCTCAGTAGATTTTTTTTTTCAACCGATAATTTGGTTATGAGCAATATGCATCCTATTATCCATATTTCCTATGTACTCCTGTGTACTGAAAGGGTTGGAAACAATAATAGACTAGGAGTTTCCGACTCAAGAAGGTGCTTGTCTTAGCGGCGTTATAGCTTAGCTGTTGCAGGAGGACAAAATGACGAAAACACCTTTTCAGAGGAAAAGAGGATGGTGGGCTGTAGGAGACGGGGAATTTAAAATTGGAGTCCGCTTCGTTCACCTTCAGGTGAACCTGCGACTGCAACAACTGCTTATACTCCAACAGACGATGCAGTGAAGGAGCATTAGACTACCTTACTGGACAAGAAAAAAGTGAAAAATTTTGCGTGAACAAAACATCATGACTCACATTGCTGCAGTAGCACTTGCATCAACACAAACATCTTCGTGAAGAAATAGAAGGGTTTGAGAGTGTGGTGGGATAGACAGGCAGCCAAAATCAGCATAAAGGCAGACAGCAGCAGGAGCATCGACAGTATGGCCATCCACACCATGGGTGCCAAGGGGAACAGGAAGCCCCAGGGATCCACCTCAGGCAGCCTCCGACCAGCCAGTGCTCTGACAGACTCCGTAAGCAGGGGCCACGTGAAGTCCACAGCTCCGGCACGCAAAAGAGTCATGCCAAAAGGACCAAGGCCGATGTCCACCTCCTGAGGAAGTACAAATATAGCCAGAGGCACCATACAGAGTGACCCACAAACGCTGCAAAGGATCAGTTTGTTTGGGGGTTAATTTAGAGTAACAGATGCTATTAGAGTAGTGTAGGGAAATACAATCAGCTTTAGTTTTTATGCATACTTTAAACTGAAGGTATTTATGCATAGCCTTATGGCATGTCCCTCACGTTTTTATATTGACTTTCAGTGTTAGATGACTACTTACTTATTTTAGGAATATAGATGAATATATTTCGTCACTGATTTGCTGTTGCTCCTGTTCTACTGCCATGATTATTTATGGAATCACTTACCGGAATTGTCTTTGGTTCTAGTTTCCCTACACAATCCTCATACATATGTCCAGTTCTCAACCCATATGTGTCCTTGTGGGTGAATTATTTTGAGGGAGCTGGTGACTCACCTTGCGGTACACCTGTCCTATCATGCCAGTCCAGGAACCGTCACTCAATTTGGTACCCCAGCTTCCGTCAGGAGGTCGAACAAATGTGTATCTGATGAAAGTGAGTCACTAATTATCTACTGAATGAATACACTGCTATAAGAAAATGTTTAGTTCTGCTGCTATAAGAAAACGTTAAGTTGGTGCTGGTGTAAGAAACGTTTAGTTGTAGGGCTGTCAGTCTCTAGTGTAGTATATCATTTGGGTTGCAGTTTAACCTTCAGTCTCTTTCAGCATGAGTAATTGGGTCCTTGGTGTTACAGAACAGAGAAAGATAATGTACACTTTAAGTGAGAATACTAAAAATCACAACTGTCCCCTAAAGTTCCAGGTTCAAAAAAAAAAAGAGTTAGGTAAAATTACAAGTTAAAGTTTAATGCTCAAACTAACAACAAAACATTCAGGACTCATAAGGATAATGTAATGGCAAAAAACAGGTTAAATATATGGTTAACTGCAATAGCCTCTATTAACACGAAATTAGCAAGAGTAAATTTATCTAAGTCAGCCCTGATAAAATGAGAAAACCGGCTAATGCTCAATGAATGCAAGATATATTATTACAGATACAAATTATTATTAATAATGGCTGACACCCAAAACACATGAATCACAAAAACCTGATTAGGCCTAAGAACTAACACCTTATGCTACACAGTACAAGAAAAAATGCAAAAACAGTTATACTCAAATTACACAGCTGCTAGATGGTTGGAGACTTCCTGAGCATTCGCAATAATAACAACTGTACAGGGGAGGACAGAGATGTGAACAAAATGAGGAGTAGATCTAAGTGGCAATTAATGCAAAGACTGAACTCATTATATGGGGGCCGGCAGAGCTTGATACAACTTGTAAGAAGGACGCGCAAATGAAGCTATAGGGGACAAAGAGTTGACAATCCTGCTCTGAACAACAGAAAGAACGACTTACGCTACTATAAGGGTAGAAGGGGAGAGTGAGGTAGAACACGCTCGTGATCAAACATGCAGCATACTGTACGTTAGAATTACACAAAGGATGATGAAATCATGGTCTATGTAACACCTCCCCACAAAGAAAAAGAAATTTACAAAGGAAATTTCTTATTACTCTAAAACAATCTGTCTAAAGTCTAGATAAGCAATCTGCAATAACATTTTCTTTCCCCTTGACATGATGTATGTCTAATGAATACTCCTGAAGAAGTAGACTCCATCTTGTCAATCTCTGATTTTTATCTTTAAACTTACTAAGCAATTTCAGTGGGTTATGATCGGTATAAATAACTATGGGGTCAAAACCAGAACACAAATAAAATGAAAAATGCTGTAAACCCAAAATCAAGGCCAAAAGCTCTTTCTCAATAGTTAAGTAGTTCTTTTGAGGTGAAGTGAACTTCTTACTGTAATAAGATACAGGGTGTTCAATACCCTGATCATCCTCTTGCAGCAAAACAGCCCCAGCTCCTGTATCACTTGCATCAACAGCCATCTTAAAAGGCTTAGCAAAATTTGGAGTAGCGAGCAGTGGCTGACTTAATAGGATAGTTTTAAGTTTGCTGAAAGAAGATTCATAGTTATCGGTCCAGACAAATTTAACTCCCTTTTTCAGTAGGTCTGTAAGTGGTGATACAAGAATTGAAAAGTTAAGAACAAATCTCCTGTAATAACCTACCATTCCCAAAAATCTTTGTAGCTCTTTCCTACTTTCAGGTCTGGGAAGATCACTTATAACCTGAACATTAGCTCCTGGTGGTGCAACATGTCCATCACCAATTACGTACCCAAGGTACTGAACTTTAGCTTGACCAAACTCACACTTTGATAAATTAGCTACAAGATTAGCCTGAACCAAACGCTCAAGAAATTTACTGACATGGCATAGGTGATCTTTCTAGTTGTCACTGAAGATTAATACATCATCAATATAAACAACACACCCTGCCAAACCCTCTGTTACAACATTCATGAGCTTCCGAAATGTGGCTGGTGCATTCTTCATACCATAAGGCATTACAGAACATGCAAAAGTCTTTCCTAGTGTTACAAAACATGAGATTTCCCTAGCACGTTCAGTCATAGGTACTTGCCAGTATCCCTTTAACAAATCAAACTTACTTATATACCTAGCCTTTCCGATCTTGTCTATGCAATCTTCCACGCGAGGGAGAGGGTAAGTGTCTGTTTTGGTTATCTGATTAACAAGTTTGTAGTCGATGCAAAGCCGCTGTGACCCACCTGGCTTAGGGACTAGAGTGACAGGAGAACTCCACTCGCTCTGACAGGGCTCAATCATCTTGTGGTCCAACAGGTAGCAAAGCTCCTTCTGGATGAGAGGAACTTTCACAGGTTTCACACAGTAAGGAGGCAATTCAATTGGCTTTGCGTCTCCAACATCGACATCATGCATCTCACAGTGGTTCTTCCTGGAGTGGCACGGAACACTTGCGGGTACTCCTGCAGTAATGCCGAAAACTCCTGCCTTTCCTCGGGAGCTAGATGAGAAAGCTTAGTCTGGAGACCATTCATGATATCAGGATTCTTCCCCAAACTATCACCCAGGCTCATGCTGCATGGGAGAACTTCACTTGCAGACTCGGGTGGAACAGCTACAGTGCAGACTGGGTTATTTTCGTCCCGCCTGTGATATAACTTTAGCATGTTGATGTGACAAAGTTGTTTGTTCTTTCTACGATCTGGTGTGGCGATGACATAGTTGACATCACTGAGTTTCTTCTCCACGAAATAAGGACCACTAAACTTGGCTTGAAGAGGTTGCCCATGCACCGGTAGCAGAATCAAAACCTGATCTCCTGGCTGAAAGTGGTGTAACCTGGACTTCTTATCATACCAAGTCTTCATCTTCTCCTGAGCAGCTCCTAAATTCTCTCTCGCCAGCTGTAAAGCAGTGGACAGCCGTTCTTTGAACTTCGTCACATTCTCCAGCAGGTTGACGTCATCTTCCTCAGACAGCCAGCATTCCTTGAGTAGCTTAAGGGGTCCTCTTACTTCATGGCCAAACAGTAGTTCAAAGGGTGAGAAGCCCAGTGATTCATTTGGAGATTCTCTTGCGGCAAATACAACAAATGGAAGACCTTTATCCCAGTCTTTCTGATGTTCCAAACAGTATTTCTTGAGCATCGATTTGAGTGTTTGATGATATCTCTCCATCGCTCCTTGGGTCTGGGGATGGTAAGCTGAAGACGTGATCTGGGTGATGCCCAACTCTTTCAGAGACTGCTTGAAAACATTTGACATGGAATTACTTCCCCTGCCTGACTGTACCTCCTTGGGCAGACCAAACTTTGTGAAGAACCCTAGCATTTCCTTAACCACGTTCTTTGCTGAGATATTTCTAAGTGGAATGGCTTCAGGATAACGAGTAGCCATATCAATCAGGGTCAACACATAAGAAAATCCTGAAGAAGTCTTAGGAAGAGGGCCCACAATATCCACCAACACACGGGTGAATGGCGCCTCAAAAGGAGGAATGGGAACTAGAGGCGCAACCTTTTCGGTCTGATTACTCTTCCCCACAACTTGACAGGTGTGACAAGACTTACAATACCAGGAAACATCCCTGAAGATACCTGGCCAGTAGAAGTGTTTCAAAATGCGTGCCACAGTCTTCCTCACTCCAAGGTGTCCTGCCAAACTGGAATCATGAGCCACTCTAATGATATCCTGCCTACAAACACGAGGGATGACAACTTGATGTACAACCTCCCATTCACAGTCGGCTGATACTGTTGGGGGTCTCCACTTTCTTATAAGTACTCCTGACTTTATATAATAACAAGTAGAAGCACCAGCTGACTCTTCCTCACTGCAAGCAGAGTTAGCTAGACATTTCAACTCAGGGTCAGTAACCTGCAACTCAACCAACTCTTGACGAGACAAATTATCAACTACGGGGTACTGCCTCATCTGATGAGTGGTCCAAATTAGCAAGAATGGTGTCAGCTAGGATAACATCATCATCATCATTATCCTCTAAGTCACCAGTAACTTTAGACTTAGCCCTAGTGACTGCACATGCAGGGAACACATCAGGGACATCACAATCCTGGGTCGCAGCCACTGGCTCACTAGACAACAGAGGAGCTGGACACACTTGACTTCCACCAATAATTCCCAAGTAAGAGTGTTACACCTGACACTGGGAGTGTCTCAACCAACCCAACCATAACGGAACCATTAACAAAACCAGACTCTAAAATCACTCTGCACAGAGGGACAGAGAAGTATTTATTCCCTACACCTTGTAAGCAGAGGAATTAACATTAGAGCCTATAACACTGGTCAGCATAAGGGATTGGCAAGCACCTGTATCACGATATATTTTAACTGATTTCCTGTCATTACTGTCCAGAGGACTGACAAAACCATCAGACAGGAAATTAGCACATGAACTCTTGAGAGTGTCACCCACGTTACTGCTCAAAAGAGGAGCTTCATTTAATTTACCCCTCAAAGCAGGTTCAGTTTCTGGGAACTCTCAAGGGTGGACACTAGACCAATTGACTGAATATTTAAAGACTCCTTTTTGTTCACATCACGCTGTCTCCTGAAACATTTCTCCGTAGTATGACCAGGCTTACTACAATAAGTACATTTACTTTTCTGAAATCTAGAGGTGGAGTTGGTATTTACTTCCTGAGAAACATCATCTTTATTCTCTTTCCTGTTACCTGTATTCTGAGTAGAGGCAACGTACTTACTCTAAGCTTTCCTTTTTTCTTTAGAATATCTCTTGTGAGTGAGAACATATTCATCAGCTAAAACTGCAGCATCAGACAAATTATCTATTCTTTTCTCATCAAGATATAGGCTTACATCATCATTAATACACCTTTTGAAGTCCTCCAGCAAAATCATCTGCTTAAATTTACCAAAATCAGAATCCACATTCTTAGAATTTAACCACTGCTCTAACAGATCTTCTTTGATTTTTGCATACTCAACATGGGATTGCTTATCTTGCTTATAAGTTGTCCTAAATTTTACTCTATAGGCTTCAGGAACAAGCTCATAGGCCTTAAGAATCAAGCTCTTAACTACATCATAATTATCAGATTGATCCTGAGGCAAAGATGCATAAGTTACTTGAGCTTTACCGGTGAGAACAGTTTGAAGGAGTACTGGCCAATACATCATCAGAGCTAGATGATCCAGTTCCACCTTGTTTCATGCGATACTCATGGTCTGCCTGAATCCTAGCAAATTCAATTTGTGCCTGGGCCCGTATCTGTGCCTCCTGAATACGAGCCTGAGACTCAGCCTCCTTAGCACGTGCCTGAAACTCAGCCTCCTTAACACGAGCCTCCTGCAGAGCTAGCTGTATCTTAGCTATTTCAATCTGCGTTTGCTCATTTGGAGGAGTTACATTAAACAAGCTTTTATTAATCATGCCAACAATTTGATCTTTAGAATGATGAGAGTGAACTGCAACTCCCAATTGTTGAGCAACAAGCTTAAGTTCATTCTTTGTTCTGTTTTCTACATCACACACTGTTTGCACATTTGACAAAAAATCTTTGGCTTCATCAAGCGTAGTAATAGTAGACATCATGAATAAATCACAGTCACAAAATATCAAGCAATATCCTTATGATAATATCCTGAATATCCTGATAAGAGGTCGCCAAATTTATATTACGGAACAGAGAAAGATAATGTTCACTTTAAGTGAGAATACTAAAAATCACTACTGTCCCCTAAAGTTCCAGGTTCAAAACAAAAGAGTTAGGTAAAATTACAAGTTAAAGTTTAATGCTCAAACTAACAACAAGACATTCAGGACTCATAAGGATACTGTAATGGCAAAAAACAGATTAAATATATGGTTAACTGCAATAGCCTCTATTAACATGAAATTAGCAAGAGTAAATTTATCTAAGTCAGCCCTGATAAAATGAGAAAACCGGCTAATGCTCAGTGAATGCAAGATATTTTATTACAGATACGAATTATTATTAATAATGGCTGACACCCAAAACACATGAATCACAAAAACCTCACTAGGCCTAAGAACTAACACCCTATGCTACACAGTACAAGAGAAAATGCAATAACAGTTATGCTCAAATTACACAGCTGCTAGATGGTTGGAGACTTCCTGAGCACTCACAATAATAACAACTGTACAGGGGAGGACAGAGATGTGAACAAAATGAGGAGTAGATCTAAGTGGCAATTAATGCAAAGACTGAGCTCATTATATAGGGGCCGGCAGAGCTTGATACAACTTGTAAGAAGGACGCGCAAATGAAGCTATAGGGGACAAAGAGTTGACAATCCTGCTCTGAACAACAGAAAGAACGACTTAATCTACTATGAGGGTAGAAGGGGGGAGTGAGGTAGAACACGCTCGTGATCATACATGCAGCATACTGTACGGTAGAATTACACAAAGGACGATGAAATCATAGGCTATGTAACATTGGTTATACTGCTATTTAAAAAAATTCCATTAAATCCATATCAGTTCCCGACAAGATTAAAGACCATAATTTATAACTCGTTTCACCTTAACTTGGCCAGGATTTTCGTCCTTTTGAAGCTGACTTCAAGATCCTCAATGGCAAAAAAGAAAAAGAATGTTACTGCTCTTCATAATTTCCATAGCAGTTCTTGGTGACTAGTATCATATTCTAGTGTTAATCCATTGTTACAGTTCAGCATTCAATATGAAGGTGGCAATTTTGAAAAAAAAAAAAAAAAATGGTAGAGTCGCTTCGGAGATCTCACAGAGTCTCTTCCTTGGCTATTTATTGTGCATATTAAACCTCAGTTTGGTCTTGTATGTTATCCATGCAAACAAGAAACGATATCAATAGCATACAAGAGAATGTTAAGGAGCAATAAGGAAAATAAATCGCTAGAAGGATCCAGGAAGCCTCAATGCAACATACAAAACGGCCTTAATTCCTGTTCCTAATTCCTGGCAAGTCTTTGATATTAATATTTTTCATTTTACTTTCTATTAAGCCCAACATTAGTTACAGGAAGGTTCCTTCATTAAGTTCTATTGAGCTGCTGATTTTACTCTAACCTGATCTGAAACTACTGTATCATATCTCCATCTTGAATGCTAAGCTGATAAAATAGATTAACACTAAGATGTGATGTTAGTCACGAACAAGTGCTACGGAAGCCATCCAGAGAGATATTATTACGTTTTCCATCAAATGCGTACTTGAAATCAGTTGCAAAATGGATTTGATTTTCCTTTACTGCATTTTTTAAGTAACTGTCTTATGAGATACACACATGCCAGACTGAGAACTGCATCTGTTTTATTCGTATGTGTGTGTGTGTGTGTGTGTGTGTGTGTGTGTGTGTGTGTGTGTGTGTGTGTGTGTGTGTGTGTGTGTGTGTGTCTGTCTGTCTGTCTGTCTGTGTGTGATGTGTATGTGTATGTATGTATGTGTGTGTGTGTGTGTGTGTGTGTGTGTGTGTGTGTGTGTGTGTGTGTGTGTGTGTGTGTGTGTGTGTGTGTGTGTGTGTGTGTGTGTGTGTGTGTGTGTGTGTGTGTGTAATAAATAGTAAAATAATATTTTTTATTCATTTATTCATTGCAGCCAGCAGTTGAAAATACACAGGTCCTTGATCTATTATTGTAACATAAGTGGGGTCATTCGGCTAACCCTGGGTGCTCCATCTAAGCGCCGACACACTACCAAGTCTCATCGAGGCTGGAATGAGGCATTGCAACAATCTTCACCCCTAATCTTTGCCCTGCTGAGTTTCCATCCCTTGCGGGTCTGCCACCACAGCTCGCCTTGAGCTACACTTGACAGATGAGCTCACCTTAGCAGCACTGGTTGAGCGGGGTTCGGACTAGGATTACTAGGACTAGGAGTCTAGTGCTCTTTCAGCAGCGCCACTATGTGTGTGTGTGTGTGTGTGTGTGTGTGTGTGTGTGTGTGTGCTTGTTTTGAAGGCTGTAGTACCCCTTTTCAACATACGAGAAATTAAGTCCCTGAGCGAGATAATCGAGGACAGTAACCATGTATCCCTCAAACCAATCTCGCTCTCCCCCAGGCACCGATGGATCCTTGAGCTTCACTGCACTGTGCAGGGGAAAACCTTCAGAAGCCACAGATAGGGTTGGTCC
Organism: Coenobita brevimanus; assembly: GCF_032717465.1. Taxonomy (NCBI): domain Eukaryota; kingdom Metazoa; phylum Arthropoda; class Malacostraca; order Decapoda; family Coenobitidae; genus Coenobita; species Coenobita brevimanus. The sequence continues at coordinate 26,400,099 of NC_136993.1, forward strand.
AGTAGTCAGTCTGAAATAAAAGCAAGAACATGTGCTTTTATGTCATTGTCGTCAATGCCAGATAATTTTCTTAAACTGGCATCAATAGGGCTTTCAGCTCCAGCGTATTGTTTAGGAGGAATCCATCCGAAGCCACAAGTTGGTCCAGTAGTCAGTCTGCAATAAACTACGAACAAGATCCATTAACAGCCCCTTTATTGAGGTCATCAATTTCCACTACCCGTCTTGTTACCACCTGATAATTATTCTACAGGAATATGGGGTCCTTCAGCTTCATTGCCTTTCAGCTTTGTACTCAGACACCGCGGATGGTTGGTTCAACACAAAGGGTATACTGGTAGAGAACATGTGGTTGTATCATGGTAGTTATTTTCGTATCATTTAGTATAGCCATTAATAATCCTGACACATGTTTTGACCAACGTGTGCTGTAACTGTTGATATTATTTGTCTCCTGAACGGACTGAAGATAAAATGAGTAACAATCTATCCTAGCGTTAGGACATCCACTTCTTCAACATCACTATTTGATATGAACATACATACAACCAGTTAAAAATATCTTCACCAACAAAGAATTCCGAGAACATTAAACCAGATCAAACCCCTCCAACCTGCTTAAAGGTTACTGGTTAACTGAACAAGAACTCAATAGCTTTTGACAGTTTCAAAGGTACTTTTACATATCCTGGCTTCTGAAATACTGAAGTACAATTTTAAACCGTTCAGTCCCATTTAGTTTACTGGCTAGTTTAACAGGATCACAATTGCTTTCAAAATGGCTTCAAACTGGTGTAAGAGATGTACTGTTTGCCTTACTGTTAATTAGTTTAGTAAGATCTTATTTATTTCTGATACATTTTTGCCAGGGTTGTGAACCAATGAAGCAAGATTCCAATTCAAAATTTCTTAAATTCTCCTAAAATAACCACAACTCATTTTGTCTGGTGTAGTTCTCAAACAGCTTTTTGGAATGCCTGACCGCATCTTTGCAGCTATAGTATACCCTGCCAGTGTAATACCTGCTGAATTTATCAGGCAAGAGCTGAATGTGAGATGAAATGACCAAACCTTGATGCAGGTTCCAGGAAGCGACTCACACTGGCTTCGAATTAAGGTAACTGTAGGGCACCTCCACATACACACTGCTCCTGACAACACAGAAGGACAGATATAGTTGTGGTCTATTAATTACTTTACAGTCTTATTGGAAGAAGAGTCTGGCAACCTAAACGTTCAGTCATGAGAAACCTTTCCATAATCTTCTGCCAGCATTGTGTCCTTCCTTCCTTCCAATACTTTGCCACTGAGGGGGGTCACATTAACGTGGTCGTGGGGATTGATGCGTGGTTGATAGTGCCACCTACTCTAGAGGGCTGCCAACTTGTGTACAGTTCAATAAGTGTGGGTCTCATTGACCAAACACCCCCCTCCCCCACTACATCACTGGTACGTGGGGCCTGCTGGTACTGACCGTGTCAATCAGCTGGTCACTTCTTGGCTAGGGCCAAGTGGGTATTGAGGAGCCTGGTGGCTCCTATTGCCCTGGAGTCACCCCTGTCCAGGTTCCCCAGTGGTCACCTGCTTATACTCTTTCACTATCTTTGGGGTCGCCAGCGATGTTATCCTTTGCATATGGCCTCCCCTTGTTAGAATTTACGGTGAGTGGAGGGGTGGAAGAGTGAAGTTGTTTTTTGATGAACATATGGCATATATAATCATAAATGTTGTTGATGATGACGCATATATCCCCGGTCATTCTTCTGACTCTTCCTCTATTATTGCTAACCTGGAGAATTTCCAGGCACCTGGGGACTATCCTCCTTTGCCGCTGCTGGACTGAGAGGCATTCAAGTTGGGTCAGTGCAGCTCTGGGATTAGGCCTACACAAAACGGTGCCTGAGTATTAGCCAAAATATCTACTGCCGAAATCCTATGTGCATAGGTCAGTGCTACATACTGGCATTTTTTTATATGCACCGTGCCATTGTTTCTGCTTGTGACAGAGAAGCTCAAATTTCTTCTCACGGGGATCGAAGCATCCTTGCTGAAGTGTCGTCCGCAAAAAAGAGCTCCAATTTAATACCTATGCCCTCTGCTTGAGGCAACGACAATGCTTATTTTCATCATGCTACCTATAATCAGTGTTAAGATATAATTTTTTCCCGTGATCTTCTCCGATACTCAGAGGCTTGGCTATTGGAGGAAGGACGATTTCTGGTGTGGTGACTGCTGAACACCTCCAGAAGAAAATAGATGGTGTTTTGACCACAACTCCGCCCTCGTTCCTGAAATTTGACAAGGTAACCTCGCCTGCTTCTGTGAAAAGTCACTTGGCTGTCACTTATGTGCCAACTTCAAAGAGGTGTTACTACCGTCAAGGGTATGGACACATCAGCCATCTTTGCCGCCGTGCAGAGGCTGTCCTTCTTGATGTCTGTCTCACGTGGCTTACCAAGCCCTATTGGTGACTGTCCAGGACCCTTTAAATGCAGCCATTGCAGGTATCCTCATGCAGTATCTTCTCAAATCTGTCGTCGATACTGTATGGAGAAAGAGATTTTGTTGATTCGTATACAGAAGGTTTCATTTCCTGAAGCAAAAAGGATGGCCCAGACTCGCTTCTTTCAGCCAGAGGTTACTGTCTTATTCTTTTTTGTTTCATGGAGCACCTGTGTGCTGTGCTGTGTCTCGGAGGTTCCCTTAACTCACTCCAGTGCTCACTTTTTCATCTGGTGATTTGCTGAATGCTGTCCACGAGGCTAGTACTGCATGTGAGACTGGTGTTCGCCCACCATCTTCTCAGGCTGTTTCTGTCCCCACATGGGTGGCTGAAGGTTCGCCCACTTCAGTGGTTGTGGGGGAAATCCATGTTGACGTCTCTCTTTGTCCAGCATGCCTGAAGTTCCATCTGTACCTGGCAAGCGTTTCCATGGTTCTTGAGGGTCCTCTGAGGCTGGAGACTGTCCGCATAAAGCCTCTGTTGTGGAATCTTGTGAGGACCTCTCTGCTGTTCCTTCTGCCATGGAATGTCTGGCTTCTAGCCAGGTGCAGGGTGAAGATGGTATCTCACCAGTGGTCCAGTTTCCACTTGGGAATGGAGTTGCACAGATCGTTGGTGCATCAGTTCCACCACTAAGTATATCAAGCTAACAGAATTGTGGTCTTGTGGAATGTCTGTCTATTTATAAGGCTTCTGATGGTGGTGCTGGATGCCATACTTCACCTTGGCCGGCCTATAATCTCCTTTCCAAGCATCCAATTCTTCACACTCAGAAAAAGAGTATTGTAAAACTTCTTCCTCGTCTTCAAGTTTTCTTTCAGACGGTTGGCACAACGTGCGAGTTCCAGGTACTGGGCTGTCCTTTTCCAGGGGCTTTCCTAAACATCAGTCCAAACCTGCTTGCTTGTCAGGGGTTGTGCAGTCTTGCACTGCACCTCCAAGAGGTTAAAGGATTCCCTTAAAAGGAATCATCTGTGCCTGGTCCAGTACACATTGCTCTACACTGGAACTGCTCAGGTGTTAGAGCCAATTTGGAAGAACTTCATCTGTTCCTGTCTGACTTTCACCCCTTTTGTGTGTGCCTTCAGGAAGCTATGGCTGGAGACAGACCTCTTCCTGTCCCTGGAGGATATGCAGCCCTGTACTCAGCACCCCTTGTAGACTGTGGGTCTCGAAGTGGCTGTGCTGTTCTGTGCTGTACAGATATTCCTTTCACTTTTTTTTTCTGTTCAGTTCCCCCTACAGCTTGTGGCATTCACTTACACCTAGAGAGGACTTACATATTTTGTAACCTTTACTTACCACCCTGTATACCTGTCTCATGTGCCGATCTTGATCACCTTATTCTTCAACTTCCAAGGCCATTTGTTTTTCTGGGTGACCTAAATGGGCGTCATGCTTTGTGGGGTGATACTCTATGTAACTCCTGTGGTGATCTCCTGGCATATTTGAGGATTTAGACCTGGCTCTTCTGACTACTGGTTGCCCAACATATTTTCTTGTACAAAATGGCACTTTATCTGTTAATGATCTTACATTGCTCTCCCCTGGTTGTTCGTTGATTTTTTTTTTTTTTTTTTGGTGTGTGTGTTACACTTTGTCTGACTTGCACGGTAGTGATCATTACCCTATTGTGATAAAGGCATGTAACTCTATGCCGGTGGATCATGTCCGTTTCTAGTGTTTGGGTATGGCTGACTGGGCAGAGTTTCTGGGAATGTAGTTTTGATCATAGTGTTTCTGACTTTCAGAATGTTGATGATACAGAACAATATCTTACATCTACTGTAGATCAGGCTTCTTGTTCCTCTATTTCTTAAACATCTGGAAAGTTTTGCAGAAGACCTGTGCCTTTGAAGAGTGGGGATTGTGCTTTGGTAGAAAGACTCAACAAAGCTGCTGAGGGAGAGACAGAAAAACTAAAGGTGTCTTTTTAAAAATTCAAATTAAGAAAGTTCGTACCTGTTATCGGTGGGTTCTGAAAAAATAGCGTTGCACCTCGTGGAGACATGTCACATCTGTCACCTTTTCCACGCCTTTACCGTTGATTAGGAAGAGGGTGAGGAAAATAATAGGCAAATATTCATCTTCTCCTCTCCCGGTACTTAGAGTCCACGAGTTTTCTGTATCCAGCGCCTCCTAGGTAGCTTAAGCTTTGGCAGAGCACTTTTAAAATATTTGAAATCGGTCCCACCAAGCCATTTAGCTGTTTTCGCCATCAATAGAAGTTTGGTATTTCCTTTTTGTCTACTTGAAGACAACCTTATAATGCTTCCTTTACTCTATGTGAACTGTATGCTTCTCTCCAGCAATGTAGTGACTCTGCATCTGAACCTGATGACATTCCTTATACTATGACTCGCCATTTGCTGTACGATTCTCAATTGCTTTTATTAGATCTTCGTAATAGGATTGGCCTGGGAGGATGGTAGAGTTCCGGAGGATTGGAAGTCAGGTAAAATTATTTCCTTGTACAAAGGAAAAGGGGAAAAAGAAGTGTGTGGTAATCATAGGGGCATTTGTCTTCTTAGTGTAATAGGAAAAGTGTTTGGTAGGATACTTATTGATAGAGTTAGGGAATTAACAGAGGAATTAGTTGGAGAAGAACAGGGAGGCTTTAGGAAGGGAAGAGGATATGTAGATCAGATATTCATTCTTAGATCTTTAGTGGAAAAGTTTCTAGAGAAGGGAAAGAAGATGTATGTGGCTTTCATGGATTTGGAGAAAGCATATGACATGGTGGATAGACAAGGATTGTGGAAAGTATTAAGAATATATCGAGTAGATGGGAAGTTGTTGAATGCTGTGAAGAGTATGTATGATGGTGCTAAGGCTGCAGTGCGTGTGGATGGTGAACTGAGTGAATTTTTCTCTTTGAAGGTTGGGTTGAAACAGGGATGTGTTATGTCTCCGACATGGACTGGGTAATAAAAGAGGTACAAGGTAGGGTAGTGGATGTTGGAGTGACCCTGGTGAGAGAGGATAGTGTTTGGAAACTCCTTGTACTGTTGTTTGGAGATGATACTGTGTTGTTGAGTGAAGACGAAGGGGAGCTGCAAGGCTTGGTGAATGAGTTTGGGAGAGTCTGTAGGAAACGGAATCTAAAGGTGAATGTAGGGAAGAGTAAAGTGATAGTCTTTGAGAGAGATGAAATCAGTGAATGTACAGTGAGGTTGGGTGGTGAGAAAATGGAAAATGTGAGTACATTTAAGTACTTCGGGTGTGTGATGAGTAAGGATGGAAGTTTCGAGGGTGAAGTGCTTGAAAGGGTACAACAAGGAAGAAAGGTTGCTGGTTCCTTGAAAGCAGTGATAAGAAACAGGGAAGTGAGTATGGAAGTGAAAAGTTATTACATGACGGTATTGTGATACCACCAACTCTAAAGTATGGAAGTGAAGCTTGGACGTTATGGGAAGGACACAAGTCAAGAGGGAGAGCAGGGGAAAGGGGTTCTTTTAGAGGAGCGTGTGGAGTCACATGGAGAGACGGGCTGACAAATGATGATATAAAGGAGCATTGTGGTGTGGATGTGGATGTGATAGGAAGCGTTATGAGGAACAGCACTAGAGGTGGTTTGGCCATGTGGAGAGGATGGAGAGGTAGAGAGACTGACAAAGGAGAGTGTATGTGAGTGAGGTGGAGGGTAGGGAGATGGAGGGGAAGGCCGAGGATGAGATGGAGGGATGGGGTGGAGAGATATATGAGAGAGGGAGTGTGTGAGTTGGGAGCAGGGAACAGTGAAATGGCAGGGGACAGCGCGCGACGTGGAGGCGATTTGATTGTCGGGCCACCTCGTAAAGGGATTGAGGAGTCTGGCAATAGGAGCAGATAGATAGATAATAAGGATATGGAACGAAGGTATATTCCCTACTGATTGGAAGATCAATATATTCCTTCCATTTCCTAAGCCAGGTAAGGATCAGTCATAAGTGTCACCAATTATTGTCCAGTTTGTTTGAGCGTTTTGTTTTGTGCAAATCCCTTTCAGATGATGGTTAGCAGTGAGGTTTATTTGGCATCCAAGAAAAATGGTTACTTTTCTCCACCACATAGTGGATTTTCGTAGAATATGGGATGTACATTAGATAACATCATCAGACTGAAGTCAGCAAAACCGTGAGGCTTTTGCCCGAGTCTGCAACATCTTGTGTCTGTGTTCTTTGATCTGGAAAATGGGTATGATACGGCATGGTGCCTTGGCAACGTTCTTGAGTACAGCTTTTACAATTCTCGCGATGCGTGGTCTCCTGCGATTGTTCCTTACCGACATCTTGTCAAACTGGAGAAGTTTCAAGTCTTATGTGGGCTCCTCATTCTCTGTCCCTCGAGTTCATGATAGGAGGTTGTTCCACTAGGGGAGTGTGCACATTGATCCTTTGATTTGCAGTCGATACATTAATGGCATAATAGGTTCCCCTACCTGGGGAAGTGTTTTCTTCCCCTTTCTGTGGATGACCTATCAGTATGGTTTGCTGGATCCCGGATTTGTGCACCAGATGAGTGAGAGAACGCTTAGCTAGAACTGGACAGGGACACCAGCTGTAGGGACTGGAGAGGTTTTCTTTTTCATCAAGCAAAAAGTAGCTATAGCATTTTTACATATGCATTTTGGGGGATTCAGGTCTGTCTGAGGAGCCTGTCAGCCCCGTCTGGGTCCCAAGGGTCGCTCTATGCCTGGTTCCTTCTAGAGGCACAAGTATGCTGAGATATTGAAGCGTAACTTTCAAGACTTCTATCCCTTCTCTAGCTCATCAATAGCTATTTTTGGAACATTCATCCATTGGACAGAGAGGTATCGTTCCTGTACATACAAATGAGTTTGAAGTCAAGTCACTGGTGTCGGGCTTGGGTTGGTTTTCTCAAAAAGGGAGATTCCTCTATTTTTACTGCAGATCATACTGCTGTTTTTTTTAGCTCTTCAACTGATTTTAACACACGAGGGGGCTTCTTTTACGATTTTTAGTGTTATTCCATGCCCGTAATTTTCAACAGGATTTTGGAGAGAAGCCAGACCAAATGTATATAACTCCGGACTACGAACTTACAATTAAATCACAACGCTTAAGCCTTTGCAGACCATCCGATATTTTTCGGTTTGATTCTACCCAAAGAAGCTGATGTTTGATGAGGCATGTCATGTTTAATGATGAAGGTGGGTGCTTCAATAAAAGGCTTCACTTTCTGCCAATCTGAACTTTCAGCTCAACACTGTCACTTTCTTTAATAATTTGGCAATTTTACATTTTTGTTGCACAATGCTTCATATGCTACTAAAATTGTTCTTTCACGCCTGCATTAGGATTCAGACTGAAATATACCGCCCTGCCATTATATTCTATTTGGAAATGATAATATAATCAATATCTAAAGCACTATTGCCATATAGTTTATGAAAAACTGGATCAAATTTAGAAATTTTCGATCAACCACACGTAGATTTGTTTGAATTTTCAACAAAACTACTCAAAGTTTATCTTCCTTTTTATATTCAAGTTCAGCCTTATAAGCCCTCAATCTTAGACTGAAGTTTTGACAAATTGATATAAAGAAAACATTGGGGGCCTATAGCCCCCTAGCCCCTAGAAAATACGGCCCTAGATTCACAAAGAGCCCTTTCGGCTCTTGGAGGTCCTTAAGTTCTGCTCATCCCCTGGTCCTTGCCGTTCTTAAGTGGCTCTTACTGAAAGAGGTGGTAAACTTCTCCAGTTTTGTTGGAGTTCCCGGGCATGTTGGTGTGGAGAGCGATGAGTAGGCAGATACATCAGCTAATGCCGCGTCTTCTCGACGGCTGCCTACCATCTACCCTCTTCCTACTTCCGATATGGCACCTTTTTTGAAATCTGCATTTCGTGAATCTTTGCAGAGACAGTAGGATGCTGGTATTCATAATATATTAATGAAAATTTTTCAGAGAGTGGTTGTGTTGTGCCAAGGGTTCTCCCCTCCATACCGCTGCAATTGGACGTGGCTGTTGCCCGGCTTTGCACTGGGCACTCACGGCTAACTCATGGGTTCTTGATGTGTGGTGGAACTCAGCTGTACTATGATAGATTGCCTTGTTTCCCCTTACTTTCCGTCATATGCTGAATTTCCAGTACCTACTTTCTGTCCTCAAGGCTCGGAGGGACCTATGGCTATCTCACTGACGTTTTTAGTTTCCTTCAGGAGGCGGGACTACTACCACTCCTATAGGGAATTGATACTTACAAAACTTTTTGGCCATCATTTTAAGTATTTTATTTCTACATGGGGATATCAACTTTGTTTTAGTGTGCAAAATTTAAGCATCTTTTACCTTGTTGTATGGCCGCATATGAGTCCTATCAGTTGCATCGATTTTTTTTTTATTATTATATTTAATAACCAGTCCTTTCAGTATATATTTTTCATCTTCACTTGACGACAGCGAGTATCCATCCATCTCATAGATTTTTTTTTTACCTGATTCATGATGGTGCCTCATTAAAACTGATAATGTAACTACTTCCATTGCCACCACCAGCAGTGTCGGGGAATTTTAGTTAATGGCTGCACACACCGCCTCTGAAACCACCAGAGCACAGATGAAGTCAATTGTTCTTTATCCGTGTCATCGGAAAAGGATCCACTTAAGTGTAAGAAAGGATTTAAAGGAGAGAAATAATGTTGGAGAGATTTCTAGCACGTTGCCAATGAGAAAGTCAGAACTGGACACTCATTGTAAATGGAAGTACTACAGTTGTTTTTGAAAAAATAAAGAACAATTTGGAATTATTCTGTCCAGTAACAAAAAACTACATTCAAATAAGGGGTTAAGTTGGTGCCAGTACACTACAGTTTTCAGGAGAGACCTGCTTGATGTAGACAGCATTTAAGTAATTGTGGTTAAAAGAAAATTATTTGGCAATAACCAGGAAGTAAATGAATGGCATGACTGCTTCCATATCTTCGAAAATAACCTTGATATGATTAACTCTCAGAAAAGGCTGTTGCCAATGTATGAAATATTTGTCACACTGGAGGTCAAAGCACTTGTGCGTCCTCATGTGCTGCACCATAATTGTCAAAAATGTTGCTTCTTGAGGGAATCAGAAGCCTTCTTGCCGTGAGTGGCCGTGTCATTGTGAAAAGGCTGACTAGAGATTGCATAATAGAAGAAAGTTTCATGACAGATTTAAAGCACATATGTATGATGTGAAGTAATGTATGAGGTATGCTGCAGCTTTCTCCAAAAATATGGCCAGGGTTCAGGCAATGTTTTGTACAATCTGTTGTAGAACATATATTACCCAACTATATGCATGTTTTAATCACCTATTTAGATGAACATATGTAGAAAACAGCAACTTTATTACTAGTCGTACTTTACGGTATCCTAGAAGTGTCGACATTACAAATGAGCCATCATATAGAGACATGTCCAGATAAGTCTGGATGATAAGGAATAAACTACGATAGTATTCAAAAACTGATTAGCCATACCTAGAGTGTAAAGAATTCATGATATTCAACTTTGGAAATACGAAAATAAGTAATTTTCATGCAACAGCCACCTTGTGTTTGGAAATACGGGTGTTAAAATAGGATACAGAAAGCTTGCGCTGGCATCCAGTAGCCCAAGACAGATGAGTTTAGGTTAGGAAAAGATGTCACCTGGAGAAGAAAATGTTTTTCCATTAAAAAGGTGTTGAGGAAAGACAAGAGAATTAATATTCAGATTACTAGCGAAAAAGTGAGTCAAACAAACGTCCAGTACATTTCACAAGGTTGTTACTGGGAAAAGGAGCCAATGAAAGGGAATAATGTCCTGCCCTGAGTATTCAAAGGTATATTTAAAAGAAAAGAGATTCAGTGATTCCGAAAAGTAAAAGAACTTTTTCCAAAAGCGAAAAAATATATGTGTACACACAAAAAATACATCAAAAGAAAATTATCTGAAAATGTTGCATTTGTACATTGTGATAAGAAAAATAAGGGAATATCATCAACCAAACCTTACTATTGATTCAAAATTAAAAAAAAAAAAAAAAAAAACTACTTGAATAACAGTATCATCAACTAACCCATACTATTTATTCAAGATTCAGAAAATATTTAAACTAACCATTGACTAAAAACTTGTAAATATTGAGAGACTACGGAGTACCTTACCGCATTGTTTCACCATGAGAGAATAAGACAAGAATAGAGTTTGTCATGGATAGTGTTGTGCAGAGGTGGTGGAGGTGGTAGAGTGTGAGGCGGGTGAGGACGAGAAACCTAGTTGACCACACCAGGAGGCGTCCCTTGAATGACAACTGGGTGAAGGAGATGAAGAAATCTGTGTTGTCACTCACCACGACCATTGTCACAGATCCCAAATTCTGCTGCAGCTGATGACATCAATGGGTTAAAGGCTGCACTAACTTTGGTTAATGTAGTAAAGGTCAGGATATTTTGGCTAGATTAAGTTAAGTCATTGGCCGAAAGGTTTGTCAGAAGGCTACTAACAGAACACTTTTAACTGGTATGTGACAGTGACCAACCTGGAGAGCCTGGCCAGCCACCTGGGAGAGCTGTGCCTGTGTCATGTTAGCGTCCTGGCCGTCCACATCCACCTCAAACACAGCCACACCCCACACCGCTCCAACATCACCAGCAATAACAAGCTGTATTTAGAGACTTCATTTGTAAATTGAAGATCTGACTTTGGTGCTTAAATCTTTTCCCATATTATATGGCAGTGATATCAGCGTCTATTGATCAACAGAGAAGCATTCACCATATTTGGCAGATCATCAAAAGACACGTCGAAACTAAAGAGAAATATTTATTTCATATACTTATATATATTACCCCTGGGGGTAGGGGGTTTTCAAGAATACTCCCCCAGTATCCTGCTTGTCGTACAGAGGCACGAGCGCTTAAAGGGTCGGCGGAGGGTTAGTGCCCCTCCCCGGAAAACAGCTAACTAAAAAAAACGAACAAGTAACCTCGGACAAGGACTGACCAAAAGATGACGACCAAGGACTGGACAATGGACATAGTACGGATCGCAACAAAAAGGAATGTAAGGGGTGCGAATGATGAGGTGAAAGAGAGATTGTCCAGGTGCCTGAGGGTGCGGAGAAGTGGATGTATGTGGAGTAACTGAAGAAACTAAATGAAGGGGAGAGAGTGTGAGAGAAATGGGAGTATGGATAGGGTATATATGCAGGAGAAAGGTGAGAATGAGAGGGCAAAAAGAAGGAGTGTGTATTGTTGTGAGTAAAAGATAGGAAAGAAGGAACAAAAAGAGATTATGGACCAGTTGGGTCAAAGGATTGTGTGGGTAAGATTGAAAATTGGAATACAAATGTGGGTGACTGTGTGCTTGTATGCGCCAACATACAGATCGATTGCAAGCAGAGTGAGAGAAGAGTTCTGGACAAATGTGGAAGTGTGCATGGAAAAGTTTGGAAGGAATGAGAGTGTTCTTGATCGGTGATATGAATGGTAAAGTAGGGAATGTGAAGAATTGGATGGAATAGTTGGTGCGTGGAGTGTGCCTGCTGAGGATGAGATGAGAATGGCAGATGCGTTAGTGGACACTTGCGCCGGGAGGGGATGGCGATAGCCAATACCTGCCTCAGGCACAAAATGATCCACAGGTATACATGGCGAGAGTGATGAGAAGAGTGGGTGGTGAACTGAATGAAAGGAAGGCAATGATTGATTATGTGTGTGTGGATCAGAGGATGCAAAGATGTGTAATGGATTGCAGGAGAGCTTATATAGAGGAGTTGGGGGAGTGGACTTTCTGACAACTACTTGATGGTGGCCAGTATCAAGATTCAAGCAAGATGGAGAAAGAGAAGAAGGGAAGGATGGGAATAAGGAGTAGTTGCAAGGAGTGTGGAAAGGTTGCAAGAGGATAAGAAAATGGCAGAATATAATAGAGAAGTAGCGGAACGATTCAGTAAATATGAACTGAAGCAGATGGGGGATGTGGAAGGTGTGTGCAGGATATTCACAGAAGAAATATGTGCAGCATGTGATGTGGTGTGTGGGATGAAGAGAAGACGAAAGGGGTGCAAGGAACAGCGTGGTGGAAGGACAAGGTGAGACAGGCTGTTGGCACAAAAAGAAAGAAAGCATTCAATGAATGGTTGATAAATAGGGTCTTGGAAGAAGTTGAGAGGCTGAAGAGATAGTTATATGTAGAAAGGAAAGAGAGAGGTGAAAAGATTAGTAAGAAGAAGAGAGAGAATGGATAGAGGAATTTGGAAGGAATTTGAGTGTAAAGTGGAGGGACTGTGAAAATGTTCTGGAAAGAGGTGAAGAGAGTAAGATAGGTGTGGCAGTGAAGTTAGCTAGGGGAGTGAAAGATAAAAATGGTAGGTTACTAGTGGAGAAGGGAGAAAAAGTGAGCAAAATGAGAAGAAGACACTTTAAGGAATTGTTGAACATAGGGGGATGGAAGTAATGCGAGTATAAGTGGCTGGGGAATGGCTGGGAGAAGGAGGGAGGTGAGAAGATAGGAAGAAATAAGAAGTTGTGGAAGCAATGAAGAAAGTCAAAATGAGGAAAGCCCCAGGAATTGATGGAGTGTGTGGTGAAGTGCTGAAGCATGGGGGAGAGATAGTAGTAGATTGGATATGAAAGATGTGCAGATTGACCTGTGAGGAAGGTAGAGTCCCAGTGGAGTAGAAGTCAGGTATAATTATTCCCGCGCTTGTTACAAAGGAAAAGGGGAAAAAGAAGTGTGTGGCAATCATAAGGGCATTTGTCTTCTTAGTGTAATGGTAATGGTGTATGGTAGGATACTTATTGACAGAATTACGGAAAGAACAGAGGAATTAGTTGGAGAAGAACAGGGAGGCTTTAGGAAGGGGAGAGGTTGTGTAGATCAGATATTCATTCTTAGATCTTTAGTGGAAAATTTTCTAGAGAAAGGAATGAAGTTGTATGCAGCTTTCATGGATTTGGAGAAAGCATATGACAGGGTGGATAGACACGGATTGTGGAAAGTATTAAGAATATATCGAGTAGATGGGAAGTTGTTCATTGCTGTGAAGAGTATGTATGATGGTGCTAAGGCTGCAGTGCGTGTGGATGGTGAACTGAGTGAATTTTTCTCTTTGAAGGTTGGGTTGAAACAGGGATGTGTCATGTCTCCATGGTTATTCAATCTGTACATGGATGGGGTAATAAAAGAGGTACAAAGTAGGGTAGTGGATGTTGGAGTGGCCCTGGTGAGAGAGGGTAATGTTTGGAAACTTCCTGCACTGTTGCTTGCAGATGATACTGTGTTGTTGAGCGAAGACGAAGGGGAGCTGCAAGTCTTGGTGGATGAGTTTAGGAGAGTGTGTAAGAAACGGAATCTAAAGGTGAATGTAGGGAAGAGTAATGTGATGGTCTTTGAGAGAGGTGAAGTCAGTGAACGTAAAGTGAGGTTGGATGGTGAGGAAATGGAAAATGTGAGTACGTTTAAGTACCTGGGGGGGGTGATGAGTAAGGATGGAAGTTTCGAGGGTGAAGTGCTTGAAAGTGTACAACAAGGAAGAAAGGTTGCTAGTTCCTTGAAAGCAGTGATAAGAAACAGGGAAGTGAGCATGGAAGTGAAAAAGTTGCTACATGACAGTATTGTGATACCAACTCTAACGTATAGAAGTGAAGCTTGGACGTTGTTGGAAGGACACAAGTCAAGAGTGAGAGCAGTGGAAATGAGTTACTTAAGAGGAGCCGTGGAGTCACATGAAGAGACAGGTTGACAAATGATGATATAAAGAAGCTTTGTGGTGTGGATGTGGATTTGATAGGAAGCATTAGGAGGAATGCACTGAGGTGGTTTGGCCATGTGGAGAGGATGGAGGATGAGAGACTGACGAGGAGAGTGTACGTGAATGTGGTGGAGGGAGGGACAGGGAGGGGGAGGCCGAGAATGAGATGGAGGGATGGGGTGGAGAGGTAAATGAGAGGAGGAGGTGTGAGTTGGGAGCAGGGCAGTGAAATGGCGGGGGACAGGGCGACGTGGAGTCGATTTGTTTGTGGCCACCCCGTACGGGATTGAGGCGTCTGGCAATAGATAGATAGACTTGTATGTCATTCATCAGGAGGGAGTAGGGGAAAGAGAGAGGGAGGCCAAGGAGCAATTAAAGTTTCCCCACGCACACTAAAACTCACACACTGAGAGAGAGAGAGAGAGAGAGAGAGAGAGAGAGAGAACAGAGGGCGTGCCACCAGGCCAACAGGCAACATGCTGGCTGCCTTTCAGTACAAAAAGGCCATAAAAAGGTTCTCCAAAAGAGCCTTTGTCAGCTTTTAGCGGCCATGATCAGGGAACATCGTCTTGCATACATTTAGACATAGAGAAAATTGCTAGAGCGTCTATGGGGGCTCTAATCTGGCCCAGTTCTCTCATGGGTTATCTGTATATCAGTTCCTGCTAGCATATTCACAGCTAACAGTGGTCAGGGCACTTTACTTACAAGAGGGTCCAGGCTATGCTACAGTGAGTTAAGTTGTTGGTGTTCGGCTATATATGCCTCGATTATTTATTTTGGCATTATATGATTAAGTTTGGTTAGGATAAGATGAGTCAAGCTAGGTCGTCAGGTTTAAGTTAGGTTGGGCTATACACATTTTACTCTAACTTAGCCATATATATATATATATATATATATATATATATATATATCGTGATCACTGAGCTGCAGCATGAGATTAACACAAAAGTCATGCTAGTTATGAAAAAGCGCCATGGAATCGATGCAGAGCTTTCGTATTGTCTAATTTTGCCAAGAAACTACTTGAAATATGACTCAAAAGACATTGCTCTGTACTACGTTAAAACCATCGACAATAGGTTAGTTCTGGGTTCAGTAGAGTGGTAATCATGGACGAGCGAGCAGTTCCAAAATTAATGACACTATGGAAATGTGCCTTCAGGTAGCAGATTTCCCTTTTATATATGTATACCATTTTTACACCATCACTATGTTTGATTTTATCAGGATGATCAATCTTACTATACCTATCCTGACCTAACCTAACAGTTTAACCTGAAGAACAAGCTAACTTAACATGATAGTAAGCAGACAAATCCTAGCCTAGCCTAGCCTAGACTCTCACGCATAAGAAAAAGTGTAGAAATGACAGAACAGAAATGTGGCTCAGGATAATGTTGGGTCAACAATTTACCTTTGAACATCCGTCTCTAATGATGATAACAGATGTCTCCCATGCTGCAGCACTCAGTACGGCTTTCAGTGCTTCTTTCCCGGCTATTGCTTTGGAGGAGTAAGTTATTAGAGTGGAGAAGCAGTCATTAATAGGATGATTCCAGTATTAAACAGCCATACCTGCTCCAAACATGAGGCTAAGGAGTACGTGCAACATTCAGGCTCCGATACTGTACCAGGTCAAACTTGGAACTTTGTTTAATCTTGTCTATCACATGTTTCGGGAATGCGTGACACCCTTGCGATTTTTATGCATTGAGAACACCTGTGATTTGGTGCGTGGATTTTTTTTCTGTATTTGTTTCCTCTGTTTTTCCGAAAAAGATGCTGTAGATAGACGTGCAGTACTCATAATAACACAAATAAACATTTTTGAGGGGAAGCAGGTTTGTTTTTGATAAGGTTACTTTTCATAGGCATTATTATGCAAATTCTCCTCCATCCTCACTAGGGTAGATGCAGTAACTTGATCATGAGTAAATTAACAAGACTTAATCAAAACTGTTGCAATTAATAATCTGTGTTTTTGTTCTTTGCAATTATTTTGACAGGATCCTAATATTTGCCACAATACTGCTGGTGTTGTCACGGAATAATACCTGGAGCCTGATGGGTTATATTTTACACCTTTCGTTAAGAGAATGTTTTACTGATATTTTTTCAGAACATGGCCTACTACTTGAACTGAAAGGCATGCTTTGTTAATTCCGGTCTGACACTGTACCCTTTCTACTCTAATTTGGCCTATTATTGTCATTTCTCCAACTTGAATAAGGAGCTATACCAGTATACTCACGCAAGAATGTGGAGTTAGGTACGAAGCTCTATGGAAAGGATGTTAAGCTATAGCATTGTTTTGTTTCTGCCTCTAAGCCACATGGAAGAAGCTATACAGGAACGAAAATCTGGGTCAAGTAAACATTATATTTTGCTGAATCATGTATATTGCATCAGACAGTGTCGAATCCAACACTTGTGAAAATGAAAAAGTTTAATTCCTGGCTGAATTAACACAATTTGAATTTATGCCAACTCCAAAATCCAATTCTTCATTACCGTATATCTCTTTTTCCTTAAATACATTCCACTGTAATACATTCCTGTAAGATATATATTACATATATTTTGATATAAGTAATATTACCCTTTTTATTACAAGTAACCATTAGTCTGCAAAGAAGAGGACATTCGCCCCAATACACAGACACACCCTTAATCCGTGCCTGATATATTTAAATATTTCACTCTTCAAAAACCCACGATGGAGTATTTGAAACTAACTGTGGATTATCTTAGCTTTTATCAAGGCATTGTTGCAGCTTAGAGTAAAGTTACTATACGTTCGTATTTTCACTGACATGCCTTTCGTTTTGCTTCTTTTACCTCCGTCTGGGAGGATATTCTAAATATTTATAACTGTCCTTAATTTACTGTGTTTTTAAATTTCACCAGATGTTCACACACGAAACTGGTAATTCTGTATATACTAGAATTAAGAATAACGTAGTCAGATTCTGAGAGCAAGGTTTAAATTTCCAATGCAGTTCAGTCCTGGACTGTTTAACAGCTGCCGCAGCCACCTTCCTCCACTTGAGTCATATCTGAAGATTTAAACTATACAACATTTACTCTAGTTTGACCCAGATTTTCGTCCTTTTATAACTTATCTCACGTGGCTCAGTGACGGAAATAGGTTATGCTACGACTCTACAATCTTCAGGAAGTACCACTTCATCGTGACTAGCATCATATTCC